>NC_089268.1:21673017-21981419 GCF_963930625.1 Muntiacus reevesi | reverse complement strand
TATGTCTGTCTCTCAGGCTAATATACTTGTCTGGCTTTTTAAGATGTCAGTTCTTTGTCTCTTATTCTAAGACTCTTCTATAGCTCTCCAAGATGCTATAGGCTCTTATCCAGCCCTTTATGACCATATTTTACTTCCTTTTCACTTTCCCCAGATCCTGGGTGCTTTGTTGCCTAGCTAGAAATTATTTGCAGCTTTCTTTAGATACTATTGCCTTTTGTGTGTGTGTAAAGTGTTAACCGTGTGTAATGTGGGGTGTGTGTGTGTGTGTGTGTGTGTGTGTGTGTCTGATGGGAGAAGAAATAAGTCGTTCTGGTTTCTCCTAATTACCCAGGCACAGTTGGATGAGTGGCCAGTAGCAAAATCACTCAAGTCTGACAGGTATTTAATGCTACTAGGCTAAGTGCAAAACCCACTCTCCCTGTCTTTAATGGCCCCTCTACCAGGTACCCTGAGATGCTTGACTTAGAGTGTCCTATTGAATATTCACAAGCGTTCATAGATTTCTGTGCTTATCTCAAATCTGTGGATGAGGAAACAGAATGAAAGAAGTTAGTAACTCACTCTAAGGCCTCAAGACTGGTAACTACTAACTGTGATTCAAACCCATTTTCCTGACTCTAAGCCTCAGGCTCTTTCTCCAAAGCCAGTAGTTCTTCACTCTGGCTGCATGTTTTAAATCAACCCATATGTCCAATGGACTGATGGCTGGACCCCATTCCCAGAGATTCTAATTTAATTGCTTTTGACAGCCATTGCAATTGTACTGCTGTCCTCTCGGCCTGTTTATTAGGTCATAAGACAAAAGGATCAAACATGCACTAATTTGACCTCCACCTCCTGTTGTCCCCACTGGTGAAACTTGGGCCCTTAAACTTTTTAATGATTTTTAGAAACATTTTGTGTTTTGTGCCTGGAAGTTTTGCACATTAAAAAGGGTTTATTTATTTATTTATTTTTGTCTGTGCTAGGATCTTTGTCACTACACAGGCTTTCTCTAGTTGTGATAAACGGGGGCTACTCTCTAGTTGTGGTGCCTGGGATTCTCGTGGTGGTTTTTCTTCTCGTGGAACACAGACTCTAGGGCTCACGGGCTCAGTCACTGTGGCACACAGGCTGACTTGCCACTTGGCACGTGGAATCTTCCTGGACCAGGGATCGAGCCTGTGTCTCCTGCATTGGCAAGTGGATTCTTTACCACTGAACCACCAGGGAAGCCTGTTTTCTATGATTTGTAGTCAAGGATTATTTGTCTCAGTTGCTGGGATCAATCCTAGCTATAAGTACATTCTGCGGAACTGTGGAAATGTGAACACAACAGCTCAGAAGTGCCGAGGTGGAAGCAGTAACATGTCCTGCTCTCCTGCTGTGTGAAAAGAGTTCTTAAAAAGGTATTTTGGTGATTCTTCCCCCACTTCTTAAGTTCACTTTACACTGCTTTCTTTTTGAATCTTCCACAGCAAGTTACCCCATTTTCAGAGACTTGTTTCTTCTCTGTTGATCTTCACTCTTTTACTCCATCTTTCTCCAGGCCAGAATGGGAGCTGGCTGAGGCTATACAATTCATTTTTTGCGCTCCATTGAATTTGTCTTGTTTTTCTTTCTATTTTAGTCTAAAGATTTCCCTGATTATATTCACTTCTCCCTTTTCTCGTGACTTCAGGCCACCTTAGGAAGACTTCCCTGCCAAGAAAATTATCATGTGCCATTAATGATCTACAATTTGAAGTTGATCTTTCTTTCAATACCATTGGCCTACTTATTTGGACTGTCATCTTTGGCCAGTTTCATTTTGGAGAATTTCAGGGCTATTTAGATTGCTAAATGAGGCGTAAAACAATCTTGCACTCATGATTTCCATGAAAATTCATTCTGTAAGCAAAATTGGCATGTTTATTTGTTTAATATGTCTCCTCCACTCAACTGTAAGCTCTTCTAGGCACCAGGCCTGTTTTGATCACCACTGGGTACCTGGTGCCTAGAATCGTGGTGGGTTTAGCAGGTGTTTAGTAAATGTTGCTGGAATGTTGACTATTGCGTGGGCTTGCTGGGTTCTGAGTGCCGGCTGTACCACTTACAAGCTGTGTGTTTGTGACCTTGAGCAAGTTAACTTCTCTGAACCTTCATTTCTACATTTGTAAAATAATAATATTCTTGCCTGGAGAATTCCCATGGACAGAGGAGCCTGTCAGGCTATAGTCCAAGAGGTCACAGAGAGTCAGACACGACTGAAGGACTAAGCACAGAACAGTACTAGTAGTAAATTGTAATAATAGCAATAAACTTTGTATGGTGGTTGCAAAGACTGAAAGATATATGCATATAGAGAAATCATTTCAGTGCCTGGTACATAGAATTTCCGTGTATGTGCTAATGAGGATGACGGTGGTGTTGAGAAATAATGATTTTCGCAATAATATTGTTGGGCAGCAGAAATATATTCCAAAATTTAAGAGCTACTTACTTCAAAAAAGAATAGCTATTTAGCTCCAATGAGATAAATGAAACAGAAGTTTGTCCACTTGCCTTTTCATATATATAATATTTTCACCCTGAAATGAGTTTTTACTCAAGAAGAAAATGAACAAGTTGAGCCAGTTCATTTATATATAAATAACCCAGAACATACTCTGGTAATTTAAGGGAGTATAAGTATCTTCTTGGGGTTTCCAAGGTGGCTCAGTGGTAAAGGATCCAACTGCCAATGCAGGAGATGCAGGTTCGATTCCTGGTTGGGAAGATCCCCCGGAGAAGGAAATGGCAACTCATTCCAGTATTCTTGCTAGAAGAATCCCATGGACAGAAGAGCCTGGTGGGATACTGTCCACAGAGTCACAAAACAGCTGGGTACAACAATAACTAAACAACAAGAAGTATCTTCTCTTGGCCATAGGAGGCTGCTGATGGGATGCAGGAGGACTTTCAAAAATATTTAATTATTTATTTGGCTTTGCTGGGTTTTCATTGCAGCATGTGAAATCTAATTCCCTGACCAAGGATTGAACCCCAGCCCCCTGCACTGGGAGTGAGAGTCTTAGCCATTGGACCATCAGGGAAGTACCAGGATTCAGGAAGATTTTAAAAAGAAGATGGAAAGGAGCACCCATGCTATGGAACCAGAGGCCCCTGGGATCATCAGCAGCTCATTCAAGTGGCAGTTGTAAGGTCCATTTATTTGACTTTCTTCTCTTGGCACAAATAGAAACACCCCCTAGGGTTTATTAAGAGCAGATGTATTAAATATCAACACTCAAAACTGGTTTAACTGGGAAACAAATGAGCAGTAAAAACAAACAGAAAAGAGAGAATAAACAGGAGTCATGAGAGAGTAGTGTGACAACTTACAAGAATGCTAGCCGGGGAAAAGGTACCTAAATTCAGGTCATAGCCAGGTATGGTCAGTCACAGTATTACTCGCTAAGTCATGTCGACGCTTTTCGACCCTATGGACTGTTGCCTGCCAGGGTCCTCTGTTTATGGGATTTCCCAGGCAAGAATACTGGAGTAGGTTGCCATTTCCTTCTCCAGGGAATCTTCCCGACTCTGGGATCAAACCCAGGTTTCTGGCATTGCAGGCAGATTCTTTACCATCTGAGCCAAATGTTAGTTGCTACTCACAATGGGAAGAGAGCAAATAACACTCACTTCTTCACCATTTGTGCAAGGAACAGAACCAGCTTCCTGCTTGGACTGGTTCTTTGATGCCTCCTTGTGCAAGGAAGAGAACCAGCTTCCTGCTTGGACTGGTTCTTTGATGCCTCCTTGCCGATCCTGGGATTTCTAAGGGTAGAGCCCTTGGGCTTATACTTAAGGGCAGGATACGGTTGGCAAGATCATGCCACTCTATACTGTGGACTGCTCAGGGCCCTGCTATCCACTGAACACCCTGTGTACATTACCAAAGGAACTTTGTAGGTGGATGAGTTACAAAAACGTGCCTCTTCCTCGGGGCTGGCACAGGGTTTGGGGAGGGGACTGGATGCTGGATTTAAGCCCCCAGGTCCCCCTCAGCTGGGTCCCTTAGTAGAGGGACCCTGCATCCTGTAATGGGCTTACATTACCACGCTCTTTACCACATTCAGTGGTAAAGAATCTGCCTGCTGGAGATGCAGGAGATGAGGGTTCCATCCCTGGACTGGGAAGATCTCCTGGAGTAGGAAATGGCAACCCACTCCAATATTCTTGGCTGGAAAAATCCATGGACAGAAGAGCCTTGTGGGCTACAGTCCATGGGGTCGCAAAGAGTCAGGCACGACTGAGCGACTGGGCATGGCACGCTCTGACCGCTCACTGTGGCTTTGAAAAGTTCTTTACTTTTCTGTAAGTATGTTCCCCGTTCATCAGTGAGAAAGCTAGCAGAATAAAATCTCTTTTTATTTATTTGTTTTTGGTTATGCTCGGCCTTCATGCTGCCTGCAAGCTTTCTCCAGTTGCGGTGACTGGGGGCTACTCTCTAGTTGCAGTGCTTGGGCTTCTCACTGCAGTGGTTTCTCTTGTTTTGGAGCATGGGCCCTAGAGTACAGGCTCAAAAATTGAGGTTCATGGATTCTGTTGCCTTGCGGCATGTGGAATCATCCTGGACCAGGGATCAAACCTGGGTCCCCTGCACTGGCAGGCAGGTTCTAACTACTGGGCCACAAGGGAAATCTGAGAATAAAACATGCATTGATCAGCTCAATAGTCACAGACTTTTCTTGGGAGGTACAGCATTCCCAAAGTAGGCCTCCATCAGCCTCATTGTATAGAGCACCTACAATGTGCATATTACTCTGCCAGGTTCTAGGGTACGGGCTATGTAAATGGTCGCACATTTCAAATGTAGCTTTGAAGGTAGGCAGTGCAAGCTCCATTCTGCCCGAGTGCTGTGGACTGTAAGAGCATCAGGAGCTCCCGAGAAAGTGGACAATCACCCTTTTCTGGTACAGCTACAGAAGATTATACCATGTAAAACTTGAGATGAGTGAAGATTGGGTAGGGCTGGGGAAACCAGAGAAGACCAGGCAGGATTGCAAGCAGAGAACATAGTGTGAGCGATGGTGTGTGGAGAGGCTGTACCTCAGCAACCTCAGTAGCTCGATAGCATCACCCACGCTAGTTCCCCAAACACAACGAGCCCTTTTGAAGCATAGTCTTCATTCCAGAGCACAAGGTTCTCTTTCACAGAACCTCCCCATCATACATATCATGCACGTAACATCCTATGCAGTTAGCTACATAGAATCTGGGGTTAGGTATTACTATATGAAAATGCAGTGAAAGTGAAAGTCTCTCAGTTGTGTCCGAATTTGCAACCCCATGGACTATACAGTCTGTGGAATTCTCCAGGCTGTATGAAAGTGCAAGTCACTCAGTTGTGTCTGAATTTGTGACCCCATGAACTATACAGTCCATGGAATTCTCCAGGCCAGAATATTGGAGTGGGTAGCCTTTCCGTTCCCCAGGGGATCTTCCCAACCCAGAGATCTAACCCAGGTCTCCCACATTGCAGGTGGATTCTTTAACAGCTGAGCCACAAGGAAAGCCCATTACTATATGAACCCACCCACATAACTGAGGTACATTGAAATGAAGAATTTCTGGACATACTGCTATAATCTATTTCTAAACTTTTGGAATTACAGGTAGGACAGAACTTATGGTATCTGTTACTATACAGTAAATTCTCCTAAAACTTTGCAGCTTTAAGCAATAAACTTGTATCTCACATAGATCCTCAGGGTCAGGAATTCAGGCGTTGCTTTTGCTGGGTAGAGTTGGCTGGAGGCTTTTTGTTGTTGTTGTTGTTCAGTCTCTAAGTTGTGTCCAACTTTTTGCATCCCCAAGAACTACAGCACGCCAGGCTTCCTGTCCTTTACTATCTCCCTGAGTTTGGTCAAATTCATGTCCATTGAGTCAGTGATGCCATCTAACCATCTCATCCTCTGCCACTGTCTTCTCCTTTTGACTTCAGCCTTTCCCAGCATCATCGTCTTTTCCAATGAGTTGGCTCTTCACATCAGGTGGCTGAAGAATTAGAACTTCCATTTCAGCATCAGTCCTTCCAATGAATATTCAGGACTGATTTCCTTAAAGATGGACTCGTTTGATTTCCTTACAGTCCAAGGGACTCTCAAGAGTCTTCTCTAGCATGACAGTTCAAAAGTATCAATTCTTTGGCACTCAGCTTTCTTTATAGTCAACTGTCACATCCATACATGACTACTGGAAAAAACCATACCTTTGACTAGACAGACCTTTGTTGGCAAAGTGATGTCTCTGCTTTATACTATGCTTTCTAGGTTGGTCATAGCTTTTCTTTGAAGGAGAAAGCGTCTTTTAATTTCATGGGTGCAGTCACCATCTATAGTGATTTTGGGGCCCAAGAAAGTAAAATCTGTCACTGTTTCCGTTGTTTCCCCATCTATTTGGCATGAACTGATGGGATGAGTTTGTAATCAAGATATTTGCCAGGTACTATCATCTGAAGCCTTGACTGGGGCTGAAGGGTCTGATTCTAAGCTCACTCACATGGCTGTGGGCAAGAGGCCTGCTTTGAGGATCTCTCCACATGTTCTCACAACAAGGTAGCTGATTTCCCTTGGAATAAGTGATGGAAGAAAGAAGGCATGAATAGGAAGCTTGGTGCTTTTTATGACCGAGTTTCTGAAAGCATCACCTCTGTAGTTTTTTGCTGGTAATGCATACCATCCTTGATACAACATGGAAGGGAATTATACCAGCAGGCAGCATCACTAGAGACCATCTGAAATGCTGGTACCACTGAAATCATATTTTGGGGAGATTAGAGCTTTCAAAGGGGGTTACCTGGTAGCTCAGCTGGTAAAGAATCCGCCTGCAATACAGAAGATGCCAGTTCGATTCCTGGGTTGGGAAGATCTCCTGGAGGAGGGATAGGCTACCTGCTCCAGCATTCTTGCCTGGAGAATCCCCATGGGTAGAGGAGCCTGGCGGGTACAGTCCATAGAGTCGCAAAGAGCCAGACGTGACTGAGTGACGAAGCACAGCACAACGCAGAGTTTTCAAGATATGTACCAGAGGTCATGGGGGTCTGGATATTAAAAAATGTTCTTATTTAAAATGCCTATAATTTCTGAATAAATATTTTTAAAAATATTTCAAAAGTCATCCATATGCTGATTGGAAAGTAAGAGGCAAAATGAACAAATAAATGAGGAAGCAGAGAGATAAGTGAGTGGCTAAGCTGAAGGTTCCCCTGGGGGCATCTTACTATCTTCAAGTGACCCAGGTTTTAATTGGTTTTAATATCTGCACAGCCTACGTGAGACAAAGACCAGGGACTCTGAGAAGTCAGATCACAGACCCTCTTATAAAGTATCTTGTCCTCAAAGGATATCTCCTCAGTGACAATTGAAACCTGGAATTTCTGCAACTCCATTTGCCTATGGAAGAGGATAGAAAGGAAATTTGCCTGCCCTAACAGCTGCTGGATAACAGGAGGAAAAAGCTGAGAATTTATAACTAGCTAACCTTTATGCAGGCTTGCAGCCAAATTCACACTTTCCCTGTGGTTTGAAAAACCCCCTTTTATAGTTTTAATGTGGGCCAAGGTTTTCAGTCTAGAAACAAATCAAATCCTCACCGAGGGAATCACCTTTATCACAGACCATTCTGATGCCCAGATCTAAAATTCCATGAAACAATTAAATTCACAATTAAAAAAGAATCACAGGGCACTTGAGGAAACAAGGCCCCATGAGACAAGCAGGAAAAACAGACAACAGACATGGGCTGACATCTACTTCAACTATTCGGTTATTGATTAGAGAATAAATTGAAGTATATTTAGTATGCTTACCAAAGAAAAGATGCAATCAAATAGATGAATAAAGAGATTATTGTGAGCAAAGTGGGTAGGAGGGAGGCTCAAAAGGGAGAGGGTATAGGCATACATATAGCTGATTCACTTCATTGTAGAGCAGAAGCTAGCACAACATTGTGAAGCTATTATATATGCCAATAAATAAAAGAATAAGAGAGTATGGAGAATGACTAGGCCACTTGGACAACCAAATGGAACTTTCAGAAATCAAAACTGAAATTCATAAAAGCAAAATATAGTTGCCTTTGAAAGGACTGCATAAGTACCTACATGATTTCTTTGATTTTTGTCTCTTGGTTCACAAAGCCTAAGATATTCCCTAACTGGACCTTTACAAAAAAAGGTTGCCGACCTCCACCATAGAGGCATTTACACGAGAGACCCTCAGTCAGCCTGAAGGGTCAGCTGAGTATCTCCCAGGCAGAACGGACCACGGCAGAGGGGAACATGAGGGGATTGAATGAGGGAGGCCAATGAAGACCCAGTTGGGCAGTGCTGGGCCTCCCAACCGAAGGGAGGCTGTTTTTCTGTGTCCATAAATAAAATCGGATGAACAGCTCAAATGTCCCCAGAGGCATGTTGGAACCCAGAGGACTTGCCTTCTTAACTTTGATGTATGGGGCGGGGGACATCAATCTTCATTGTTCTGGAGTCTCAAGAGTTGAAAGCCTGAGTGTGAGGAAGTCTGGGGCAGGAAGAGATTGGTCCATGACAATAACTATTAAGCAATTATGGATGGCACTCTGCAAATAGAACACATTAAAAAGGAAAGGGAAAATGGAGGTTTCTTTGCCTGCATAACACTCTGGTGCCCCTTGTTTGCCACACATGGATCCAGACCAAGTGCTTTTTATGGCTATTGGCTGCACCCGATGGGCTTCAAAGTTCTATTTCTCAACACAGAGCACTGACATATTTGCCCTGAGAGGACTCAGGGAGGGGCAAGGATGCTGGCAGGAAGCTGTGTGGTGACCCTGGGGTGGAGTGAGTGGCAGGAAGCCAGAGGGGGAAGTGATTTGGGGAAAGGAAAACAATAGGGTCACCACACCCTAGGGTGTTCCTCTGAATGTGGACACCATGCCTGGTCTGTCCAAGGTCCCCCAAACCTGTGTGTTCATGTCTCCCTTATGCTTCAGAAGAAGGCAGCAAGGATGGAGTCTCAGAACAAGGAGCCTGGCCATGAGTCGTCATATTCTGAGCCTCTATTATATGCCAGGTGCTTTAAACAACAATTTCATAGAGTAGATATTGCCTTTCCCATTTTGCAAATAAGGAAACTGAGGCACAGTGAGAAACATTAAGAACTGGGTCCAGGGCCACAGAGTGAGTTAGCAATGAATTTAGTTCTCCCTCCAAGCTCAACTCTTTCTTCCCTATCAAGCAGGTATAGCCCAGAGCCACATGAAGGGAATAATCACACATCACCAGCAAGAACCTGAAGAAAAATAGAAAACTAAGTCCTTCTACCCTAACACCTACTCCCTGGTCTGACATCCAGGGTAACTCTGCTGAACACAGTATATGGGTGTGTAGTTCAGTCATGTCCAACTCTTTGTGACCGCATGGACTGTAACCCACCAGCCTCCTCTGTCTATAGGATTTTCCAGACAAGAATACTGGAGCGGGTTGCCATTTCCTTTTCCAGGGGATCTTCCTAAACCAGGGACTGAACTCACATCTCTTGTGTCTCCGGGATTGGTAGGCAGGTTCCTTACCACTGGCGCCACCTGGGAAACCTAAAACAGAGTAATTTGCCCCTAAATGTCTCTAGTGACTTATCATGGCTCTTTTTGTCCCCACATGTTAACAGTAGCCTCAGTGTAACAAATGATAAAATGACAACAAAAAACGTTCTCTTTTCAGGACCTTGTCATGGACATGCTCATGGGTTGGAGTGGAGAGATGCAGAATGGTCTCTGTGATGTATGAAATCCTTGGTTTGGGGGAAGTTAAGAGAGTCAAACCCTGATGCTGGAGAAGTTGATGGGCAGCACAGAACAGGAGGAGGGTTCTATCGGAGAAGAGAGGGTGGATCACCATGACACCTCCTGGGTAAGGAGGGGTCAGTGTGGGTAGACAGACTCCATTGACAGGTTTCATGATTGTCTCGAAAGCCGGAGTTAGATCTCACCTTCAACCGGATGGATCAAAAGGACAATGAGCATTGTAGCAACAGGTAGAGGGAAGGTATGCTCTGTGATGAGCATACAGGTAGAAGGAAGAGCTCTGTGATGGTTGTTGCCCTTGAGGGCACTGTGCTAAGTGAAATAAGTCAGACAGAGGAAGATCACTACCATGTGATCTCACTTGTTATGTGGAATCTGAAAAAAACCAAACTCATGGAAACAGAGGACAGGTTGGTATTTGCCAGCCTCGGGGCAGGGGGCGGGGAGGGTGAGGGGTGGGGGAAATGAATGAAGGTGGTCAGAAGTTACAAACTTCCAGTTACAAGATAAATAAATCCTGGAGATGTTATATACAGCAGAGTGACTACAGATGACAATATTGTGCTACATAATTGAAAGTTGTTACATGTCAACATCTCAGTAAAACTAGAAAATATATATATAATTCTTGTATTGTATACTACATATTATAGACTGTATTATATTATACTATATTCTGTATGTTGCACTCAGTTGCTCAGTCATGTCTGACTCTTTGCAACCCATGGACTGTAGCCCGCCTGGCTCCTCTATCCATGGGATTTTCCAGGCAAGAATCCTGGAGTGGGTTGCCATTTCCTACTCTAGGGGATCTTCCCGACCCAGGGATCAAATCCAAGTCTCTTGTGTCTCTTGCATTAGCAGGCAGATTCTTTACCACTGTGCCATCTGGGAAGCTCCATACTATCCTATATACACTATGCTCTATTATATAGAATGTATTATACCCTACATAATATGTAGAGAGTATATATATTTTGTTACAAGCATACCTCATTTTCATGCACTTAGTTTATTGTGCTTCACAGATTTTTATTTTTTTTTTAACAAACCAACCATTTGTGGCAACTCTCCATCAAGCCGGTTTACTGGTGGTGTTTCTCCAACAGCATTTGCTCATGTTGTGTCTGTGTCACGTTTTGGTAATTCTCCCAACATTTCAGACTGTTACATTATTATTATATTTGCAATGGTGATCTGTGATCAGTCATCTCTGATGTTACATTTGCAAAAAGATTGCAACTTGAGTGCTCACATGATGATTAGTATTTTTTTAGCAATAACATTTTAAAATTAAGCTATGTGCTTTTTTTTAGACATAATACTATTGTATGCTCAGTAGACTACAGCATAGAGTAAAAGTAACTTTTCTATGTAACATTTCCGTGTGACTCTTTCTATGCTGGTGGCCTGGAACTGAACACACTATCTTTCTAGAATCTTCCTATACTATGCTGTACTTGATCGCTCGGTCACGTCTGACTCTTTGTGACCCCATGGACTGTAGCCCACCAGACTCCTCTGCCCATGGGGATTCTCCAGGCAAGAATACTGGAGTGGGTTGCCATGACCTCCTCCAGGGGTTCTTTCCAACCCAGGAATCGAACCCAAGTCTCCCACATCGCAGGTGGATTCTTTACCATCTGAGCCACCAGGGAAGCCCAGAATCCTCCTAGGTTTATGTTTTTTAAAATGTTTTTTTAATTTGAAGTATAGCTGATTTACAATGTTGTGTTAGTTTCAGTTGTAAAGTGAATAAGATATATATACACACACACACACATACACATATATATACTCTTTTTTCCTATTATTTTCAACTATAGTTTATTACAAGATATTGAGTATAGTTCCCTGTGTTGTTGTTTAGCTGTTAAGTTGTGTCTGAGTCTTTTGCAACCCCATGGCCTGTAGCCCGCCAGGCTCTTCTGTCCATGGGATTTCCCAGGCAAGAATCCTGGAGTGGGTTGCCATTTCCTTCTCCAGTAATTTGCTGTACTATGCAGAAGGTCCTTGTTGTTTATCTATTTTATATACAGTGGGGCTTCCCTGGTGGCTCAGTGGTAAAGAATTTGCCTGCAATGCAGGAGACCCGAATTTGATTCCTGGGTTGGGAAGATCCTCTGGAGAAGGGAATGGCAATGCACTCCAGTATTCTTGCCTAGAGAATCCCACGGACAGAGGAGCCTGGCGGGCTGCAGGCCATGGGGTCACACAGAGTCGAACACGACTGAAGTGACTATGCAGCCGCAGCAGCAGTGTGTATCTGTTAATCCCAAATCCCCAATTTATCCCTGCCCTCCAAGTTTGTGTTTGTAATATGACTGACATGGAAAGGACACTTCTCTCACAGGAATTTGTTCTGTCTCATTGGTCACTGTGTATTAGTGCTTTGGGAATTGGAGACCAGAAAAGGTATCTGAGAATCTTTGTGAAACATAATGTTAAAATGGTACTTCCCTAAGAATAGCAGCCAAAAGAAATTTGCCAAGTTTTCCACATTGCAAAATGAGATTTTAGACTATCTAATTTACTGTTTCCCTCTGAAAACTCAACAGGGACCAATAACTGTAAATCAAATGGGTAAACCATTTTTTAATCATTGTGAAAGAAATAAATGATTATAATGCAAACACAGAAGAATAGAAGAAAAAAATACCTTTAATTCCTTGTACCAGAGAAAACTGCCATTAATGATAAAAAGCCTACATATAGTAATAATGATATCTTGACCAGGGGAACAACATTGACTCTTGGTTAATTTTATTTTATTATGACCTTATCATAGTACATTATCATGCTATTGTAACTTTCAATATAGCAAGCATTTTTCCATGTTATCATAAACTTCTTGATATAAACAAAAAAATTTGATTTCCCGCAAGTGGATTTTCCATCAGCTGACAGCTCTAAGACCTTGGACAAATCCATTCACCCCTGTGAGCTAAATTTTCCTAACTGTAAAGTGAGCTGGTTAAATCAGACAGGTTCTAAGGTCACTTTCAGTTCTGAAATTCAATGATTCTAAGGCATGCATGGTTCAGTGTGTGACCCCTCTCCAACCCTTGTTATCTGATTCTTGTTTCCCACTCTTCTTACTCATCCACCTTTCTTTCTGCTCTGTTTTTGACCCATGCCAGTTCATGCAATAGTTCCTGACTGAGCAAGCTGTCTTCTGGCCCTGTTTATTTATTTACCTGCATTGGGTCTTAATCGCAGCACGTGGGATCTAGTTCCCTAACCACGGATGGAACCTGGGCCCCTGCATCGGGAGTGTGACTCTTAGCCACTGGACCACCAGGGAAGTCTCCTGGCACTGTTGTGAGACCTCCATATCCCATTCCAAACCCTTTTCCAGAAGCCTATGAACAATATATCCAGGCTGCTTGAGACGCAATCTTCTCACAGACCCTGTAAGTTGACTTGCTTTAATGACTTCTGCCTGGTGGAGATTAAAAATGAAAGTGGTTCACATAATCAGTATGAAAGTCACTTCATCTAAATCTCTGCTATCCTTCCCAAGTCCCTCCTGGCTTGGAGGAAATTCTAGTTGGTGGACTCTAGGGCCCGTCACTTGTGCTTTTAATCCCAAAATAGTAATGCTTAACACGTATTTGACCCTGACAAAGAAGGAATGTTTACATCAATTTTCTTAAATAAAATTGGAGTAAGCTCTCCTGAGTATTGGCAGATTTCAAGATAGCAGTGTGATTGAAGGGGAGGAGGTAGAAATGATTAACACAACTGGGCAATTTACAAAGTCAGAACTCCATGGGAAAATGAAGTTCACTAAAGGAGGTACAGGCATGGCTCCAAGAAGTGAAGTCCAGATCTTCATTAGGTGTTGTAGTGACCATGAGCAGGTAACAATCAAGTGGAACTATCTTTCCAAAGAAATGGAAAAGGAGGTGTGACTTATTTGAATAATGGATATTTCAACAGACCCAGAACTCATGGAAATTTGATCTTCCACTATGGGGGACTTCCACTGGAAAATCTGGAAAAGTATGATAGGAAAGCAAATATTTTGGCCCCAAATAAAAATGAAATGGAAGTGGGTGTACAATTATATTTGCCGAAGGAACCAAGAATACCTGAATTATGTTCCAGACCACAGTCATATTTTTCTATAAGAGCGCTGAAGGAAATACAACAATAAGGAATATTTATGTGACACTTCCTCTTGTTCTAGGTACTGCTCTAAGTTCTTTGAACTTAAACTTATTCAGTCTTCATAACTGATGCCATGTAAAGAGAAGTTTAGCGTTTTGGATGGATCATCCACTTGGGAATTGAAGTTAACCTAAACAATTGCAAGATATGAGGCAGAGAGAAAAATGGTGGTCCAAGGATCAGTAATCCATGATTATAGAAAAGTCAGAATATACTTGCATTTTCAAGGTGTCAAACCAATTTAGAGATCTCTCAGTACAGGTTATTAGAGGATTACTGCCCTTTTTCTCAGCCAGATTTATTCTCTAATAAAAGTATACAATCAGGGTGATTTTTTTTTTTTAATTTTTTTTAACTTAGTAGAACTCTCTTTCACTTATTCTCTAATTGATCCGTTCATATGGTTTGTCCATTTCCGGTTACCCAGTGATGACTACTAGATATTGCTTAGTCACTCATTCGAAAACTATTTCTGACAATACTTTTCTAAAAGCTATATGTATGAAACATAAAATTTATAGTAGCAAGGCACTTAATATGTCATCAGTAGACATTCATGCTATTACTAAGTGCAAATGGAATTAGAAAGTACTTAGAAATGATTACCATGGACCACTGTTACCAAGAATTTTACAAGCTTCCCCACTCCAGCTGTGAAACTATTTGTCCTGAAGTGGCAGAAATTGTGAAATAAAAGAAAAGGAGTCACACAGAGTTTAGTTTGACATTAGGGAGACTGGATAGAAAAAGAAAAATTTCCCCGAGAATATGTTGAAAGCTATCTTCTTTCCTATTTCTTTTTCTCATGAGTTGCCCACCTTGGGCATAGAAGGTGCTCCAGGAGAACGATCATTCATCGATGTGGATAGAGGAGTTTCTGAAAAAGTCTCGGTGGATGTCAGGCGAGCAGTTCTTTTGGCTATCATAATCATTTCTACCCTTTTGAAATATTGTCCTTTACCCTGCATCTTAGTGAGTCTAAGATACAACAGGAAAATACTCCTATCTCCCTTCAAAATGGACCTTAGGCTTGTGACAGAAGGACCAAAGTGTCTACCCTTCCTTTCCCACTTTGAAGACTTCCATCTCAGGGGCAAGAGCCTGAGATCTTTGCTTTGTTCAAGCCGCCCTGCCCCCACTCCCAACTCTGACCTCATTTGCAGCCCCCTGGTGCTCTCTTCTGCAACTTTCCCATGTGAAGCTATTTATCTTCCTTAACTGTCTACTTAATTTATTCTGGGAGAATGTTCCCCCAAGCTCTGTTGATAATTTATTCCAGTGCTGAATTACTACTGTAATCGCAAACTTAAAATAGCTAAGATTTCTCATGCAGCTGCAATCACCCTGTACTCCATTCAAAATTCCTCCATGTCTTCCCATTGCTCTGAGCTAAAGTCCTCAATAGAGTTTTGGAAGCTTAACATGATCCAGCTTCTGTATGCCCCTCCAACCTAAATTTGGGCCCTTGCACATGATACCTGTTCCACCTTGTCACTCTCAAGATCCCAGGCTATTTCATTTTAAGTAATTCCTGTTCTTATTTGATCTCATCTTGGTAAATTACCAAGGAGCACAATTACTAGATTGTATAGTAGGAGTATGTTTACTTTTGTAAGAAACCATCCAACTGTCTTCCAAAGTAGCTGTATCATTTTGCATTCCCACCAACCAAGAATGAGAGTGAGAGTTCCCATTGCTCCGTGTTCTCCAAACCAGCATTTGGTGTTGTTAGTGGTTTGAATTCACATCATTCTAATAATTGTGCCATTGCATCTCATTAAATTATGCCTTTGGTGTTGTATCTAAAAAGTCATCACCATACCCAAGGTCATTTAGGTTTTCTCCTGTGTTATCTTCTAGATATATCTTTCATTTTCTGATAAGGAAATTAAGGGACAGAGAAGGAGAGTGACTTTACCCATCACTGTGTAGTTGAGGAAGAGAAGGTCAAAATCTTTGTCTCCTGAATCTTCATATAGTGCATTTCCTACAGTTTACCTTGCTGACTCAGCAAGCTTTCTTCAATTTAGTCTGCATATTTTTTTTAAAACCCAACAGTACTTTTCTGGGCACATGGCCTTCTAGCACCACTGTTCAAAGTTGGTCCTCTAAAGCTTTCTGGACCTCATTAGTTACCCCATCTCCTTATACAATGAAGAAAGTGGCTGGTGTGAATGCTGCCATGGGTCACCTAGGTCCCTTGTTAACACCGAAGGACCCTCTTCCTCAAGCTTCAGGGAGCAATGTTCATAGAACCCACAGTTTTTAAGAAGGGTTGCCTTGCTCAAATTGAAGACCTTCTTCCTGAATCAGCCTGTATCCAATGTCTAGTTGATGTGGATACAGTGCCTGGCCCCTCACCCCAACTCTGCACAGCCCTCCAGGTCATCTCAGATTCTGAGCTGCCCAGTGGGTCAACTGATGCTTTGTCAAAACTACCTTCTAGCCCAGCTTCTCCTTCTGCAGTCTTGCTTCTGAATTCTTTGCTTCCGCAGGTGTCATGCTCAGGAACAATCTGGAATAGATTTCCTGCATTCTATTCTCTGTCTCGCATCTGCTTCCTGGGAACTCAGCCCATGACAGCTGGGGCCGAGAGTGGTTTGAGAAGCAAAATCTAAGGTGAGATTTTGGATCTGGGTCACTTGTCACTCAGTTGGCAATGGGGACCTGCCCTGACCACCAGACAGTGTCTGGCACAAAACATCAGTGCCCTCATGAATATTTAGACAAGTGGTGAACTGGAAGGTATTCTTGTGGGAGAGAATATTCTCACAGGTGCCATATGTGGAGATATGGGAAATTTTTGTGACTCTGAAGATAGGAAAATTGGGTAGTTCTTTGTGAGCACACTATTCACTCAATGTCTACCGCATGGACTCAGTCCGGAGTCTTTGTTCCAGTCTCTGGCGTATAACTGGAGAAGATATATTTGGTATTGGTTGACATTGCTTGACATTGGTTCTTGGCCTCTTGTAATGGTTGAAGACTGGATGGAAGGAAGCCTCTGAAATGTCACTGTGTTCCCCTCAGTTCAGTTAAGCTCAGTCACTCAGTCATGTCCGACTCTTTGCAACCCCATGGACTGCAGCTCCCCTAGCAGGGTAGTAAGACAAAAAGAATATTACGTCTTGGGGGAACAAAAGAAATCAGTGTTATCCTTGAAATTTTTTCCCATTATATCTCCTTTTTAAAAATTATTTTTCAATTAAAAAAATCTTTTTTTTACTTTGCTGTGAGGCAGTGATGGAATGACTGATGAGGAGACACCAAAGATCATGGAGTCAAAACTGTCCATCATGGTCAGAGTTCTTTTAGACCCACTGAGTCACAAAGCTGAATAGGTCCAACAACCATCGATTGTAAGATACAAGAAGGATGGAGCTATAGAAACATAACAATTTTTCTGAGCAATCAAAATAGTCAGGGAGTCAAGGTTTCTTGACAAGCTAGATTTCTCTGCAAGTAGCACAGGTAGATGAGATGAGGCTCACTGTTGCAATAGGACCTGTCTGTTTGCTCACACTGATGACCATACAAAGGGTCCCTAACAACCACCTGATGGATGAGGGAAAAACCTGAGCATGATTCAAGGGTCGGTGGCTGTATATGTTAGCTCATGTCACAGTCCAAAAGGGGTAATTAACCCTCATTATTAGGATCAAATATGGCCTCTGTTATACAAAGCGTATGTGTGCTCAGTTATGTCTGACTCTCTGCGACACCATGGACTGTAGCCCGCCAGGAATTTTCCAGGCAAGAATACTGGAGTCGGTTGCCATTTCCTACTCCAGAGGGTCTTCCTGACCCAGAGATGGAGCCTGCATCTCTTGCATCTCCTACATTGGCAGGTGGATTCTTTACCACTGAGCCACCTGGGAAACCCCTCTGTTATACAATGGATACACCTAAGTAATTCACCCAGGTGCCTCTCAAAATTCCCTTGTTTGATGATGAAAGAGTGCAGCAGCCACAATCTGAAAAAGGTGGGATGATTAGAGCTGAGATTCCTCAGGGGCGAGGACATGGGTGATGCCATGGAGTAAGCCGCCATGACCCCAGAAGTGCTGGCCAGGAGGTAGAACAATGACTGAAGAGGAAGGAGATAATGACCCTCAGTTCTGACCCTGAAACCAGATGTAGTGCCCAGGGCTAACATTTCTCTTCTAAGTTTCCCTCAAAAGAAACTTCCCATCCCTCACTACCCTCCCTGGAATTCTAGAGGAGATGCTTCCAGAACTTAAAGGCATGGATTTAGGTGGTATAAAGGAAAGACTAGTGTATGCAGTGCTTCCCCACCAGCACTGAAGGTCTTCCTCTACCTGCTGGGAGTGCTGTGTGCAGATTCCCTCAGCTGTCAGTGCTCTGGAATGTTAACCTTGGCTAAAGAGAATTGTTTTGCTCAAAGCCACATGGCTCCTTTCTGCAGCAGCCCACATCCAAAGACAGAAAGCAAGTGTCGTTCAAGAGCCCATTATACAGAGTGAAGTAAGTCAGAAAGATAAAGAACATTACAGTATACTAACACATATATACGGAATTTAGATAGATGGTGGCGATAACCCTATATGCAAAACAGAAAAAGAGACACAGAAATACAGAACAGACTTTTGAACTCTGGGGGAGAACATGAGGGTGGGATGTTTTGAAAGAACAGCATGTATATTATCTATGGTGAAACGGACCACCAGCCCAGGTGGGATACATGAGTCAAGTGCTCGGGCCTGGTGCACTGGGAGGACCCTGAGGAGTCGGGTGGGGAGGGAGGTGGGAGGGGGGATCGGGATGGGGAATACATGTAACTATATGGCTGATTCATGTCAATGTATGACAAAACCCACTGAAATGTTGTAAAGTGATTGGCCTCCAACTAATAAAATAATATTAAAAAAAAAAAAAAAAAAAAAAAAAAAAAAAAAAGAATGCTTCTTTCAATGCTTTCTTCACTAATGGTTTCTTAGTGACTGTTGTGTCCTCAAAAGACAGGAAGTACTTTGCACGTGGTCGTTTATTTTAATGCATGTCTGTTTATTTAGACTGGAAGCTAGTAAGTGATGAATGCCTGAAGTCTTTATGGTTAATACCAAAGCAAGGTGCCAATGGCCTGGTATGAAAGCCTCAAGGCTCGGAGCTGGCCTTGCAGAAGGGGTAGATTCAGGTGAAGGAATTTAATTAACTCAATTCTGCCTAACTACAGCCTTCAAATCAATTCTTCTTCTCTATGAAACCTTAAAGCACTTGCACTATATGCCAGAAAGTGTAATAATTTAATGTTTTAATTGGCTCACTTTTGCTTCATTTGCGATCATCTTTTTCCTTAAGAGTATATGAACTCTTTCAGTGTAAGGACCACTTTTTAAAAAATATTTATTTATTTGGCTACATTGGGTCTTAGTTGCAGCATGCGGAGTCTTTCCTTGAGATGCACAGACTCTAACTGTGGTGCATGGGGTCCTCAGTTGTGGTGTACAACTAATGTTCTGCTTCCTGACCAGGGATCAAACCTGTGTTCTCTGCATTGCAAGGTGGCTTCTTAACCACGGAAGTCCTGGGGCCAGTTTTTAAACATCTCAATTTTCCATAGCACTTGGAATGGTACTAAGGACTTAGAAGAAGCACCTTTGTCCATCAGTTGACCTCAGACCCCACCAGCAGGTAGTTTATAGCCCCAAATTTCTAAATGCGGTGGCAGAGCAGTTTTCACTATAGTTTGCCGAGAATCTGTCATACTGAAGGACATTAGGGATGACATACTTCCCAGTCTCTTTCCATCTCCCTCTGAATTCCATCACCAGGAATAAAAAATTTCTCTTTTGCTTTTCTAGGTCTGCAGTGAATCAGCATTAGTACTTTTGTTTGTTTAACAGAAATAGCTTCCGTATTCCTCAGTTCAGTCACTCAGTCATGTCCGACTCTTTGCAGCCCCACGGAATGTTAGCACACCAGACTTCCCTGTCCATCACCAACTCCCAGAGCTCACTCAAACTCATGTCCCTCAAGTCAGTGATGCCATCCAAACACCTCATCCTCTGTCGTCCCCTTCTCCTCCTGCCTTCAATCTTTCCCAGCATCAGGGTTTTTTCAAATGAGTCAGCTCTTCACATCAGGTGGCCAAAGTACTGGAGTTTCAGCTTCAGCATCAGTCCTTCCAATGAATATTCAGGACTGATTTCCTTTAGGATGGACTGGTTTGATCTCCTTGCTGTCCAAGGGACTCTCAAGAGTCTTCTCCAACACCACAGTACAAAAATGTCGATTCTTCGGCGCTCAGCTTTCTTTATAGTCCAATTCTCACATCCGTACATGACCAATGGGAAAACCATAGCCTTGACTATACAGACCTTTGTTGGCAAAGTAATGTCTCTGCTTTTTAATATGCTATCTGGTTGGTCATAGCTTTTCTTCCAAGGAGCAAACATCTTTTAATTTCATGGCTGCAGTCACCGTCTGCAGTGATTTTGGAGACCAAGAAAATAAAGTCTCTCACTGTTTCCACTGTTTCCCCATCTGTTTGCCGTGAAATGATGGGACCAGATGCCATGATCTTAGTTTTCTGAATGTTGAGTTTTAAGCCATTTTTTTCACTCTTCTCTTTCACTTTCCTCAAGAAACTCTTTAGTTCTTCGCTTTCTGCCATAAGGGTGGTGTCATCTGCATATCTGAGGTTATTGATATTTCTCCCGGCAATCTTGATTCCAATTTGTGCTTCATCCAGCACAGCATTTCGCAAGATGTTCCATATTCCTAGAATCACTCAGTTGAAAAAAAAAGGAAAAAGGAAGGCTTCCTTCTCTATTTGCTTCACAGACCTTTGAAATCGATTCAGTGCATAATAATGGGTTGTCATGGTAGCTTTAAAAATCCCTGGTTTACACAAATAGGGATAACACTTGGAATTTTGGGGGCAGAACTCTGGAGTTCCCTGTGTTTTCTAACTGCAGGCTTTTCATTTATAGTCCACTAAAAATGTGCCTCAAAGACAGGCCTGACAGTGTGAGGACTGTGCTAGCTTCATTTTCCTCCACATTTTAAGGCCATCCAAAGCTGAATGTTATTTTCCTATTGCATTTTGGTAGCAGTGTCACTGTGAGATATATTAAGATGAATGAGATATGTCTGAATCTCTAGGCTTGTCAGCTAAGGAAATAATTTTTAATGAGTGACTGCATGAAATAAACTGATTTAAGGAAGAAGCAACCAGTATCTATATTTTTCAAAATGCTTCAAAACAAAAACAAACACGCTGGACTTTAAAAGACAAAATTCTCATTCATCTGCATTTTATTACATTGTGTGTGCTCTAAGAAGGCAAGTCTTGTTCAAGAGTTTCTGTGATACAAATTTTACTGTGGTATAAATTTTGGGGTCAAACGTTTTAAGTTCAGTAAAGAAGATGTGGTACCTACTATTCAACATAGTGTTGGAAGTCTGCCATATGACCCAGCAATACCACTTCTGGGCATACACACTGAGGAAACCAGATCTGAAAGAGACACGTGCACCCCAATGTTCATCGCAGCACTGTTTATAATAGCCAGGACATGGAAGCAGCCTAGATGCCCATCCGCAGATGAATGGATAAGGAAGCTGTGGTACATATACACCATGGAATATTACTCAGCCGTTAAAAAGAATTCATTTGAATCAGTTCTAATGAGATGGACGAAACTGGAGCCCATTATACAGAGTGAAGTAAGCCAGAAAGATAAAGAACATTACAGCATACTAACACATATATACGGAATTTAGAAAGATGGTAACGATAACCCTATATGCAAAACAGAAAAAGAAACACAGAAGTACAGAACAGACTTTTGAACTCCGTGGGAGAAGGTGAGGGTGGGATGTTTTAAAAAGAACAGCATGTATATTATCTATGGTGAATCAGATCACTAGCCCAGGTGGGATGCATGAGACGAGTGCTCGGGCCTGGTGCACTGGGAGGACCCAGAGGAGTCGGGTGGAGAGGGAGGTGGGAGGGGGGATCGGGATGGGGAATACGTGTAACTCAATGGCTGATTCGTGTCAATGTATGACAAAACCCACTGAAATGTTGTGAAGTAATTGGCCTCCAACTAATAAAATAAAATTTAAAAAAAAAAAAAAAAAAAAAGAAGATGTGGTACGTATACACAATGGAATACTACTCAGCCGTAAAAAGAATGAACTAATGCTGTTTGCAGCAACACGGATACAACTAGAGATGTCATACTAAGTGAAGTAAGTCAGGAGAAAGAGAAATACCATATGATATCACGTGTATGTCACATCTACAATATGTCACAAATGAGCCTATCTACAAAACAGAAATGGACTCACAGACATAGAGGATACACTTGTGGTTGCCAAAGGGTGAAGGGCGAGGAGGAGGAATGGACTGGGAGTTTAGGGTTAGTGGATGCGAGCTATTACATTTAGGATGGATAAACAATAAGGTCCTGCTGAAGAGCACAGGGAACTGTATTCAATATCCTAGGATAAACCATAATGGAAAAGAATATAAAAAAGAATGTATATATGTGTATAACAGTCACTTTGCTGTATAGCAGAAACTACTGTGAAGAAAGCCGAGTGCCGAAAAGTTGATGCTTTTGAACTTGGTGTTGGAGAAGACTCTTGAGAGTCCCTTGGACTGCAAGGAGATCAAACCAGTCAATCCTAAGGAAGTCAATCCTGAATATTCACTGGAAGGACTGATGCTGAAGCTGAAACTCCAATTCTTTGGCCACCTCATGCGAAGAGTTGACTCACTGGAAAAGTCCTTGATGCTGGGAAAGATTGAGGGCAGGAGGAGAAGGGGACAACAGAGGATGAGATGGCTGGATGGCATCACCGACTCAATGGGCATGGGTTTGGGTAGACTCCGGGAGTTGGTAATGGACAGGGAGGCCTGGCGTGCTGCGATTCATGGGGTCGCAAAGAGTTGGACACGACTGAGCGACTGAACTGAACTGAACACAGCATTGTCAATCAACTGTACTGCAGTAAAGAATAATTCTTTTTGTTTTGTAAATAAGTTCCTTTGAACCCTTTTTAAGAAGATTGCACATATAAGCAATCCCATACGATCTTTGTCTTTCTGTGTCTGACTTCCCTCAGTATGACCATCTCTAGATCCATCCATATTGCTGCAAACAGCACTGCATATGTGCTCAGTTGCTCAGTTGTGTCTGAGTTTTTGTGACCCCCCCTGGACTGTAGCCCACCAGACTCCACTGTCCATGAAATTTTCCAGGCAAGAGTACTGGAGCTGGTTGCTATTTCCTTCTCCAGGGGATCTTCCCGACCCAGAGATTGAACCCATCTCTGTGTCTCTTGCAAATGGCATTATCTGGTTCTTTTCACCATGTTCTTTCCAACAAGGTTTCAGCTGCTAATATTGCTAAGAACCGCACAAGCCATTGATGGATTCGTGCTTCCTTGGGGTAACTGTACCCAGTTACAGCCCCTCTTGCCAGATTTCCTTTATGAAGGAAAGTGAGAGTTCTTTCCACCCCACTCCCCACCCCCTTTACAAATACAAAAGGACAGGAAGTCCCTCTTTTCCTCCTCTGCTCTCTTTTCTCCAGGGGAGGGGAGAAAGCGTGTGCTGTTACTCACAGGCCCTTGAGGCAGGCCCTGTTGGACTATTTTTAGAGCAGGGCAACAGCATCTGTGAACACACCGGTTCTGTACGGAGTGGTGTGGGCTTGCTGGGCTACTGCTGATAGCCGGATCTTGGAAGCAATGGGAAGTCCTTTCTAGAAATCCCTGTTAAAAGTTTTTCCTGTTTGCAGGAGAAGAGAGGCATGAAAAGTAGTAAACATAACTGGAGAATGTTTAATAACCTGGAGAATGACTGGCCTCATGCACTTGTTCTCACTTTGGTGTATTTCAGACTCACCTGGATGAGTGAGTAAGACTCAGGTAAACTCCTTGTGGCCACCCTCGGAGGATCTGATTCAGTAGGTCTTGGGTGGAGCCTGAGAAGCTGTATTGTTTCTTTTTAAAAAATTTTGCTGAAGTAGTTGATTTACAATGTGCGAATTTTTGCTGTACAGAAAAGTGATTCAGTTATACATACATAGACATTCTTTTTCATATTCTTTTCCATTATGGTTTATCAC
This sequence comes from Muntiacus reevesi, assembly GCF_963930625.1. NCBI lineage: Eukaryota > Metazoa > Chordata > Mammalia > Artiodactyla > Cervidae > Muntiacus > Muntiacus reevesi. Next base: position 21,957,357 of record NC_089268.1, on the reverse strand, counting down.
AGGATATTGAATATACTTCACTGATATGGCTGGTCTGAGGACCTTACTTGGGGAATCACTGGCCTAGAATCACCGGTTCCCCCAACCTGCATTGGCTACACACTATCTTGGGAAGACAGTGGGGTCTGGAATCAGAGAGCTATGAGCACAAAGTTTGTTCTTGCTCCTTATTACCTGAACGACCTTGAGCAAGTTACTTAACCATGTTGAGAATGAATTCCCTCCTAGATGTAAACACACCCACCTGTGAGGTCATTTCTGTAGAGCCGAGGCACAGCGCTTGGCAAATGGTGGGTATTTAAAGAACAATCCCTCCTTCTCTCTCACTGGCCTTACTGATACCCTTGGAAAAGTCATTTGAAGATGAAGTGTGAGGCCAGACTGAAAGGTCCGAATCCTGACTGTGCACGAGAGCCCCTGGGGAAAGTTTACAATTATATAGCCTCCTGTCTCCTGTTCAAGAATTGACTCACCAGTGGTGGGGATAACCCCCTCCTCGTGGTCTCCCCACTTCCTCTCCCACCCCCGGCAAGGAGAGAATCTCAGAGCCCTGCATGGGAATCTGAAGGGGGCCATCCTGCCCACCTGTCCGGTCTTCTTTAAATAGATAGATAGAGTTTATTTAATTAATTTATTTATTTAATTTTGGTTCTACCTTGTGGCATGTGGGACCTTAGCTCTTTCCCACACCCCCTGTCCTGCAATGCAGAGTCTTAACCACCAGACTGTCGGGGAAGTCCCTTCTTCCAGTGTTCTTACCGCAAGATTTCCACCCACTTGACCTGGGGACTTCTCTTTTAGTCTCTTCTGAGGTTCCTGGTTCCTTCCTGAGAAGGGCCTTTGCTCAAATCCTCCCCTCTGCCTCTTAGACTTTTTTCTCATCTTCAGTCAGATAAACACCCCCATCCTACACTTTCTTGAGAACTCAACTCAATTAACACTTCCTCAGGGAAACTTTGACCATCTGTGTAGGCCTGAACACTCTCACCTCTCACAGAACTGTGTACAGTCCCTTATCCATTCATATCTGATAAAATTCTGATTAATATCATTATCACTGTCAAACTACAAAGCTCCACAAGAGTAAGGGCCTTTTCCATTACAGTGGGAGGTAGATGTTGATCATGGGTGTAGTCATTGGGTATATTCAAACTGCTTTTTAAAATTTGGCCAGTTTTCTTCATTGTGAGTCTTACATCTTGAAGAAAGCCAGCAGAAGTCATATATCTTCCCTTTCGACTTGAGTTCAGGCAAGTGGTCCAGGCTCTGCCACTCACACTAGCCTGCTTGAGGCTGATTGGGAAGTACCAGTATAAAGAAGCAGGATCCGTGAGGAATGCACATTTTAGCCAGGATGGTGGTGAAGGCATCAAGTGTTTAAAAGACAGGAGTGGTGAAGGTTCTGGCATCTGACACCCAGCCATGTGGGAACGTCTGTGTTCGTGTCGTCGTGGGGCTGTGAGCTCTGCCTGGAGTAGGTCTGCAGTTGGACCAGGGATTGTTCATGCCTTGGCAGTCTGAAAGCCAAATTCTCTGGCTGTCCTGCAGATTTTAGAAACAGTTAATACAGATGAATCATTCAATTCTTTAGATTGAGTTGGCTAGGATAAATTTGTAACTGAGAACCCCTGTACTTATAGTCTATCCCTGGCATCGTGCATAGGCTATAAGAGGTGTTCTGTGATATTTGATGAATTGAAACATTTATTAAATCTTTACTATGGTTGCATATGTGCATGCATGCTCAGCTGGGACTGTAGCCACCAGGCTCCTCTGTCCATGGGATTTTCCAGGCTGGAATACTGGAGTGGATTGCCATTATTTTTCTTCAGGGGATCTTCCCAACCCAGGGTTCAAACCCGAGTCTTCTGGGTCTCCCGCATTAGCAGGTGGATTCTTTACCATAGTGCCACCTGAGAAGTCCTTAGTATGGTTAGGTATCAGCATAGGAAGTTATGTGGATTGATTCTGACAAAGTTATTGATATCATCTACCCTTGGAGACTGTAGAATCCCTCAAGGTATTTGATGTCTCTCCTTGGAAAGGATTAAACTGATCTGCCTCATTGATGCAGGCTTGGCCATGCCTTGCTTTTGCTGGTGAAATAGAAGTGATATAATATATCATTTCTGAACAGATGTTTTAAGAACCAGCATCTAAGCCTCTGTGTTCTTTTCTTTCCTTTCTCTGCTAAGAGTTAGGCAAGATTCCCCAAAGAGGCAGTTCTGCTAACTGGGGTCCTAGAGAGAATGTGACACAATGAAGCGATGAGGATGACCTGCAGTGAACATGGAGAACAATGGAGGGCAAATCAGGGAGATGTTGATGAGTTTGTTTCCATGATGTAACCTAATTTTGCCTAATGGATACTTTCATTTATAGATGCAGACGCTAAGGACAAATGGTAATTGAGACAGTATTTGAATCCAAATTTTTTTTTTGGATTCAAAAAATGGGCATTTTTACTTGGGAGCCCATTACATCTTAACCATATGTTAACCCCAATCCAGCTTAATGAAGGAGACAAAAGGAAAAACCATCATGAAAAACATTATAAATGAGAACTTAGAAATAACCACACATTCTGAAGATATTGGTTGTTGTTCAGTCTCTCAGTCGTGTCTGCCTGTTTGTGACACTGTGGACTGCAGCACACCAGGCTTCCCTGTCCTTCACCATCTCCCAGGGCTTGCTCAAACCCATGTCTATTGAGTTGGTGATGCCATCCAATCATCTCATCCTCTGTCGTCCCCTTCTCCCTCCCTTCAGTCTTTCCCAGGATCAGGATCTTTTCCAATGAGTCAACTCTTCACATCAGGTGGCCAAAGTATTGGAGCTACAGCCTCAGCATCAGTCCTTCCAGTGAATATTCAGAGTTGATTTCCTTTAGGATTGACTGGTTTGATCTCCTTGCTGTCCAAGGGACTCTCAAGAATTTTCTCCAACACCACAGTTCAAAAGAATTAATTTTTTGGTGCTCAGGTTTCTTTATGGTCCAACTCTCACATCTGTACATGATGACTGAAAAAAACCACAGTCTTGACCATATGGACCTTTGTTGGCAAAGTGATGTTTCTTCTTTTTAATATGCTGTCTAGATTTGTCATAGCTTTTCTTCCAAGGAGCAAGTGTCTTTTAATTTCATGGCTGCAGTCACCATCTGCAGGGATTTTGAAGTGCAAGAAAATAAAGTCTGTCACTTTTTCTGTTGTTTTCCCATCTATTTGCCATGAAGTGATGGGACTGGATGCCATGATATTTGCTTTTGAATGCTGAGTTTTAAGTCATCTTTTTCACTCTCTTCTTTCACTTTGTTCAAGAGGCTTTTTAATTCCTCTTTGCTTTATGCCATAAGGGTGGTGTCATCTGCAAATCTGAGGTTATTGATGTTTCTGTCAGCTATCTTGAATCCAGCTGTGCTTCATCCAGCATGGCAATTTCACGTGATGTATTCTGTATATAAGTGAAATGAATAGAGTGACAATATACAGCCTTGATGCACTCCTTTCCCAATTTTGATCCAGTCCGCTGTTCCATGTCTGGTTCTAACTGTTGCTTCTTGACCTACCTTTGGCTACTTGATGCAACGAGCTGACTCATTGGAAAAGACCCTGATCTGGAATTCCCATCTCTTCAAGAATTTCCTACCATTTGTTGTGATCCACACAGTCAAAGGCTTTAGTGTAATCAATGAAGCAGAAGTAGATTTTTTTCTGGAATACATTTAATATTAAAGCACTATTAAATATATCTTTAAAGGTATTTGGAGACTGGAATGAGAAGATAATTTTCTAAGTAACAGAATTAATTCCAGAAGATATAAAGACATGGAAGAGAACAATTACCACAAAAGAAATGGAAAAGATTATTAAAGATCTACCACCCACCTCCCTGACTTCTGTACCCACTGGTCGCTGCTGCAAATATAGCCTAGATTGCTTCATGGATGAATTGCTTCAGATTTTTAAATAATAGATAATTCTAGTGCTGTTTAACTTGTTCCAGAGCACAAAGAAATATACAAAGCTTTCAAATTATTTTTAGAAAACCAAAACATTGTATCAAAATCTTACAAAGATAGCACTAAAGAAGAAACCTAACATCCAATCTCACTTAAGAATAAGCTGAAAAATATTGTATTAAATATTAAAAGTATATAATTCAACAAGACATTAAAATATGGCAAATGAAGCTTGTTTTGAAAGCTAAGTATTTGACATATATTATCATAATGCCCTATACTAATAGAGATCAAAGGAAAAAATCTTCATCTCGGTCAATGGCCTAAAGACAGTTAATAAAGTTCAATAATTAGTTCTGATTTAGAAACACAGACAAACATGCAAACTCATAGGAAAACTATAATAGAAGGATACTCTCTTCACCAAACAACAATAAAGACTACCATCCTGGTGAAAGGAGCAGTTCAAGATAAGGGGAATTCTTAGAAATTTAAAATATGAGAGAAGGAAAATAAAAGAAGGTTTGAAAATAAAGTTAGAAAAAATATTCTTGGATGTAGAACAAAGAGTAAAAGAAGCCCTGAAAAACAGAGAGAAAAATTAAGAATCTTGGCAATCAACCTAGTAGATAAAAAGAATTCCAGAAATAGAAATTAAAAAAAAAAAAAACCTGAGGGCAGGGAGAAGAGTATCAAAATATCAGCAATAGTAATACAAGTAAACATTTCACAAGAGAAGAATTTGAGTTTTTTTGACAGAAAGAATACACCAAGGACCCAGTACAATGAAAGAAGAAAAGGTGATTCATACTGACATGCTTCATCATGAAATATCCATAAATGGGAATAAAGAGAAAAAATTGAAATGTTTACAGGAGGAAAACCAGATCATTGCTAGAAGAATAAGAATGGTATTTATCTTAGCTATACAAATGGGAGGCAAGAAAGACAACAGAAAAACATTCACGATTTTAAAGAAAAAATTGCTCTTATTTCTGTGTATGTAGCAGGGGAGCTGTATTCTATACCCAGTCAGGCTAGCAAAACAGGGGTAACAGTTGAATAAGACTGTATTTTAAGACTAGCAATGTCTCAAGAAATTTATTCCCTGTAAATTCTTTCTCAAATGATACTGTAGGATATGCCTCTCAAAAATAAGAGATTAAACAAAGTAAGAAGGAAACTTGGGACCAGAAATATGGGAATAGAAAGGAAAGTCTCAGGACCACAGTGGAATAAATCATTCTTAGTGGAAGTGGAGAAAGGATTTCCCAGATGACATTTCTTTAGGGAAAAAATTGAACTGATGGATTTTTCTGAGGGAAATGACCATGTGGAAATAGAATGAGAGGGATGCTACAGTTCTTTGGGAGGACTTGATAGGAATTATTATCAGTAAATTTACCCACTGATATATATTATAGAAGTCATGTTCTAATTTTTTGCTCATTCTTTAAAGTACAGAACTAGTTACCAATAATCTTTATACCTTTCCAATGATTAAAGCATTTCAAAATGATAAAATTATGACTCTCCTATAACTGTAAAGTGAACACATGTCAAACATTTTATGTAAGTCATCAATTAATGAGGAAATCAGTAAGATGTCACAACCAGTTCAAAGAAAACTCCACAGAGCAGACATTTAAATAGGCAATCAGTAATACTGAAGTGGGTGTTCTAATAAATCCAAAACCGGTGTCTCCCACTGGGGAGAAATTGAATGAATTTCCACTGACATATTTCACTTACATCTTTAGTGACAAGATTCACTTGCATTACTGTCAGTTTTCTGTAATTTATAAAGTTGTAAAATGGCTCAAAGGCAATGGAAGTCACAGATCCTATGGCATCAAATAACTCAGAAAGGTCCACTATGAAATATTTCATTGGAAGAATATTTAGTAATTTTTTGCCCACTTCCAAGTTTTCTACATTTTTTCTGACATGCAATTAATATTTAACTTTTAAATTCTACTTTTATTTAAAAGCAAAGTGGAGGAAAATGCGTACTATTGTCCTATGAAAGGGATACGTAGCTTTTTGGATAGTTGTTCTGAGTTCTTAGAGCAGTTTATCAAAACTGTAGGCAGAATTCTAAGAGGGGCAAATTTTTGAGCTACTTTAGCATTCCTGAAGGGAGAAGGCAACGGCAACCCACTCCAGTGTTCTTGCCTGGAGAATCCCAGGGACGGAGGAGCCTGGTGGGCTGCCGTCTATGGGGTCGCACAGAGTCGGACACGACTGAAGGAACTTAGCAGCAGCAGCAGCAGCACTCCTGAGTCTGTGACATGAAGCCTGTTGAAATTAATCCTTATTGCATATCCTAAATGCTATGTGCTAGAACCTTGAACTCAAATATTTTAGTTCTTATTGACACTAATCTTTTCCAGAGTAGCTAAATGGTAACAGTAATGGTCATAAAAGGAGGATGCCAAAAAGCTCAGGGGACAGAAACCAGATTTTAGTCCACAAATATTCTGTCTGAGACATAAAACCTACGTACAGTGCTCAGTACTTTTAGATGGTTGTATCAGTTCAGTTCAGTTCAGTCGCTCAGTCGTGTCCGACTCTTTGTGACCCCATGAACTGCAGCACGCCAGGCCTCCCTGTCCATCACCAACTCCCGGAGTCCACCCAAACCCATGTCCATTGAGTCGGTGATGCCATCCAACCATCTCATCCTCTGTTGTCTTCTTCCCCTCTTGCCCTCAATCTTTCCCAGCATCAGGGTCTTTTCAAATGAGTCAGCACTTCGCATCAGGTGGCCAAAGTATTGAAGTTTCAGCTTCAACATCAGTCCTTCCAATGAATACCCAGGACTCATCTCCTTTAAGATGGACTGGTTGGATCTCCTTGAAATCCAAGGGACTCTCAAGAGTCTTCTCCAACACCACAGTCCAAAAGCATCAATTCTTCAGCTCTCGGCTTTCTTTATAGTCCTCTCATATCGATACATGACCACTGGAAAAACCATAGCCTTGACCAGACAGTCCTTTGTTGCTAAAGTAATGTCTCTGCTTTTTAATATGCTGTCTAAGTTGGTCATAACTTTCTTTCCAAGGGATAAGCGTCTTTTAATTTCATGGCTGCAATCACCATCTGCAGTGATTTTGGAGCCCAGAAAAATAAAGTCAGCCACCGTTTCTACTGTTTCCCCATCTATTTGCCATGAAGTGATGGGACCCGATGCCATGATCTTAGTTTTCTGAATGCTGAGCTTTAAGCCAACTTTTTCACTCTCTTCTTTCACTTTCATCAAGAGGCTCTTCAGTTCTTCACTTTCTGTCGTAAGGGTGGTGTCATCTGCATATCTGAGGTTATTGATATTTCTCCTGACAATCTTGATTCCAGCTTGTGCTTCTTCCAGCCCAGCATTTCTCATGACGTACTCTGCATATGAGTTAAATAAACAGGGTGACAATATACAGCCTTGATGTACTCCTTTTCCTATTTGGAACCAGTCTGTTGTTCCATGTCCAGTTCTAACTGTTGCTTCCTGACCTGCATACAGATTTCTCAAGAGGCAGGTCAGGTGGTCTGGTATTCCCATCTCTTTCAGAATTTTCCTCAATTTATTGTGATCCACACAGTCAAAGGCTTTGGCATAGTCAATAAAGCAGAAATCAATATTTTTCTGGAACTCTCTTGTTTTTTTGATGATCTATCGGATATTGGCAATTTGATCTCTGGTTCCTCTGCCTTTTCTAAAACCAGCTTGAACATTTGGAAGTTCACGGTTCACATATTACTGAAGCCTGGCTTGAAGAATTTTAGGCATTACTTTACTAGCGTGTGAGATGAGTGCAATTGTGTGGTAGTTTGAGCATTCTTTGGCGTTGCCTTTCTTTGGGATTGGAATGAAAACTGACCTTTTCTAGTCCTGTGGCCACTGCTGAGTTTTCCAAATTTGCTGGCATATTCAGTGCAGCACTTTCACAGCGTCATCTTTCAGGATTTGAAATAGCTCAACTGGAAATCCATCATCTCCACTAGCTTTGTTCATAGTGATACTTCTTCCTAAGGCCCACTTAACTTCACATTCCAGGATGTCTGGCTCTGGGAGAGTGATCACACCATCGTGATTATCTGGGTCATGAAGATCTTTTTTATATCGTTCTTCTGTGTATTCTTGCCACCTCTTCTTAATATCTTCTGTTTCTGTTAGGTCCATACTATTTCTGTCCTTTATTGAGCCCATCTTTGCATAAAATCTTCCCTTGGTATCTCTAATTTTCTTGAAGAGATCGCTAGATCAGAAATAGATGTGAAAAGAAGGGAAGCAAAAAGCAAAGGGAAAAAGGAGCGATATACCCATTTGAATGCAGAGTTCCAAAGAACAGCAAGAAGAGATAAGAAAGCCTTCCTCAGTATCATCCATCTCATTAGAACTGATTCAAATGAATTCTTTTTAACGGCTGAGTAATATTCCATGGTGTATATGTACCATAGCTTCCTTATCCATTCATCTGCTGATGGGCATCTAGGTTGTTTCCATGTCCTGGCTATTATAAACAGTGCTGCGATGAACATTGGGGTGCACGTGTCTCTTTCAGCCCATTATACAGAGTGAGGTGAGCCAGAAAGATAAAGAACATTACAGTATACTAACACATATATACGGAATTTAGAAAGATGGTAACAATGGCCCTATATGCAGGGCAGAAGAAGAGACGCAGAAGTACAGAACAGACTTTTGAACTCTGTGGGAGAAGGGGAGGGTGGGAAGTTTCGAAAGAACAGCATGTATCAAGTGCTCGGGCCTGTTGGGCTGGGAAGATCCAGAGGAATCGGGTGAAGAGGGGGGTGGGATGGGAGACCGGGATGGGGAATTCGTGTAACTCTATGGCTGATTCACATCAATGTATAACAAAACCCACTGAAAAATAAAAAAATTAAAAAAAAAAAAAAAAAAAAAAAAAGAAAGCCTTCCTCAGCGTTCAACGCAAAGAAATAGAGCAAAACAATAGAGTGGGAAAGACTAGAGATCTCTTCAAGATGGGTGGATAGCCATGAAATTTTCTTCTTCTTCAACATCACCATCTCCCTTTAGGATCTGTCCATGAAAACAAATAAGAATGCAGATTTGTTTGAGAATCCTAACTGTATGGAGGAGAATGCCTCTTAAGAGCATCACTACTTTTGGGTAATCAAAAGTAGTGATTTGGTGATCAAGAATGAGGGGAAATTGCTAGACCTGGAGGAGTTACTAGAACTCGCCTCCAAGAAATAACCAATGCTGATGCAGTTATTAGACTAAATATAATATTGAGGGTGAGGAAAGACAGTGACCACAGCTACACAGATCTTAATTTACTGACAATATTCTCATTTGTGGAGTGCTAACTCAGACATAGAGAATGGCCCCCATTCCAGGTACACATAAAATGTCTGTTTTCAATATTACTCCCAATAGCGATTTTTCTTTAAAGACCCAGTCTAAAAGTTGTTCTAACCCTTTACATTGAGAGTCCTCATTTCACTCTTCCAAAGACAGTTTATAGCACTGAGTTATAGATCAAGTTAAACAGGAACATATGATGAATGTCCTTTCTCTTCCTAGCTTCTTAGGGAAGGGTGTGTGCATGTGTGTGTGTGTGTGTGTGTGTGTGTGTGTAAGGATCTGACTGTCAGGGAAAGGGACTGAGCTTATGTGATGATATCACCATGTGTCAGGCACGCTGCTCTGTCTCTTTTCCCGTGAGATAGAGGTTTTATGCCAAAATTACAAACAAGGGCATCATGGCACTGCCTTGAACCCAACACAAGACGCTATTAATCTGACTTGAGGCTGTCCTGATAACAAACCCACTCTTTCTGCTTTATCAAACTGCCTCACTAGGTATGGTGGCTGGGGTTGTGCTAGTCTGATTCCCAGCTCTGAATCAATCCTCTTGGGGAGCTCTTCTTGCTCCAAGATTCATTTTCCTGTGTTGTGTGTCTTTATCCTCTAGCTACCCATCTTCAGCGTTCCTTCTTGGCCCCAGTCCCAACATCCCCTTTCGCATTGTCTGTGCTTCTTGAAATATCCTATTCAGGATCCTTCTTGGGGTAGCTTTGAGCCTCTTCAAAGGCCTTCTCTCTCCTCTGACTTCTTGCATCACTTAGAATCAATTCTACTTTTCACTGAGCATCATGTCCTGCCTTCTGTTAAGTGTTCTCTTTCCTCCAGGTCAGGGCTTACTTAGATCCCAAGTTGTGCTATCAGACCCTGAGGGCAGTGATGTGGTCTTAAGCTTCTTTGAAAATTCCCACTTCAAGTCTAGGACTTTGTACAGACAGGGTGCTTAGTAAACATTTGCTTTTAAAAACTTTTTAAGATTATTAATTAATTTTTATTAGCGTAGAGTTGCTTTACAATGTTATGCTAGTTTCAGGTGCATAGAAAAGTGGTTCAGTTATACATACACATACATCTGTTTTTTCAGATTCTTTTCTTGTGTAGGTTATTACAGAATATTGAGTAGAGTTCTTTGTGCTATATAGTAGGTCCTTGTTGACCAGCTATTCTACATATAACAGTGTGTATATGTTAATTCCTCACCTCCCTGCCACTTTTCCCTTTGGGTAACCATGTTTGTTTTCTAAGTCTGTGAATCTGTTTCTGTTTTGCGAATAAGTTCATTTGTACCACTTTTTTTTTTTTTTAGATTCCACATGTAAGTGATATCATATGGTATTTGTCTTTGACTGATTCACTCTCTAGGTCCATCCAATCCATGTTGCTGCAATAAACACTTGTTAATTACATTCATGAATGACATCCTTTGCAAGCATTTCCCATCTCCTTCTCTCCTGTTACTATAGAAGTAACTGTACCTATTTCATCAGAATTCCTGCAAAAATGAAAGCTTCTGGTAAATACAGATTTTTCCAGGACTACTCTTTTCCAGGACTACTCATGAGTAATTAAGGTTTAATTTATTCCAACATTCCCAAGAACTGCTCATTTGTTTTCGTACCGGGATCTGCATTTTTGCTCTTAGGGAGATAGATGGGGATTTCAGAGCAAGCTGAAGGGGGAATTGTTTTATTCAGAGGCGTATACACCCCGCCTTGTTGGGGAGGCTAAGAGAGACCCCGAAGCTCAGACTTACACAGAGCAGGACTATCGTAATTGATGTGCTGCACTTAACTATGCTTCTCCTTCCTTTGTCCCCTCCTACTTGGATTCTCAGGACACCTCTGTTCTTCCTAACTACCATCTTTTTTTTCCCTCTGTTCCTCAAAGTGAGGGCACGTGAGGCTGGCCTGATCCCAGCTCTGTGACTCTCCTTTTCCAGAGTGTTCCCCGAAGAGAGGTATGGTCAATCCTGCCTTTCTTCTGCGTGCCTCCAATGACGATGAGGTTGGCCCAGTCACTTCCTGGGTATTTTCCCACAACAGAAATCTTCAGGGTAACCCCATAAAATCCGGGTCAGCCTCTGTAACAGAGACCATCCACTCCAGTCATCTTTATTTCATTCCCGTGGTTTCCAATAAATTTCTTTCCAAAGTACCGCTTACAAGACACGTATCCACCTATCAGTTTCTAAAATGTTTTTTGGTCTATTTGGTTCCAGGAATTGGGTTTCTTCACAGTAATCATTGCCCAACTTCTTGTTTAAATGATTTAAGACAAAGCTTTTCAATCTAACATGATAGACTTCAAGAGAATAGGCTAAAATTTTCCGCGTAAAGAATCTGAGATGTCCAGGCTGAACCACTTTTGTTGGCTCGCACGGAATGGGAAAACCAGTCTGAACCTCAGGACCCACTCTTCTGGACTCAGTTCCCCTCCCCGCCACCAACAGCTTTGTAAACTTGCATTTGCATTTTTACAGTCTCAATTCATAGAAACATCTCACTTTGCCTTTTAAAAGTCAAGTAATAATGTTAGAATAATTTGGCAGTGAAACGACATCCTCAGATATAAACAGAGAGAGCAGGGAAGCCATTAGTCTCCTGGGGGAAGGGGTGGGAAATGCATCTTTAAGAAATTAAGGGACAAAATAATTACATTTAGAAATCAAATTTCTTTCTGACATGTCACACTTAATATCAGTTACCCATTTTCCTTTCTCTTTGTGCTTGCCTCAGAATTCTTCCTGACTCAGAAGCTAACTTTAATCTTCTGCTGCTTTATTATTAAATTAACCTTTTTTTTCTTTTTGTTGGGAATGACTGATTACCAAGCAGACATTAAATTTAAAAATTCCACTCTATGAAGTGGATTTTCCCAAACCCACTAGACCTTGCTGACAACAGGAACAGTATCTCCAGTAAAACCTGGGTTGTGGTTGCCAGAAAGACGAATATGTCTTGAACCACACCTGGAATAACAGATACCAGGAGCTATTAATCTAGTCTTCTCTCCCTGGAGGGTGAGATTTCAGTTTTCTTAATGTCCAGGGTCTTAGAAAGAGGATAAGAAAATTTCAAAGTCCTGAGGAGAAAGGAATTTGGTAAGAAAGAATTCTGATAGTTGTAGAATTCAGAACTAACAGGGTCCAAGTATATAATCTAACTCCTTCATTTTAAAGATTAAGAAAATGAGATGCAAAGTTGTTATGGCTACAGCCCACAGGTTTATACAGGTCTGGCTAGGTTTCCCGTAAGTACTTTCACTAATGCATTGTCCTCTGAATGCAGACACTGGAATGTATAATCCAGTTTTATTCAGCCTGTTCAGAATGTCAATTAATTGCTCTTCCTTACTGGGTGTTCCATTAAGTGTCCCCCAATGCCACAGTCCATTCCTTTCTGACCTCTGTTTTTCATATCTTCCTTTCCCTCTTTTATGCTATTTTTCTTTCATTCTTTTTTTTTTCTTTTTCTTTTTCTTTTTGGGCCTTGCTACGGGGCTTGAAGTATCTCAGTTCCCTGACCAGAGATCAAATTTGTGCCTCCTGCAGTGGAAGCACGAAGTCCTAACCAGTGGACCACCAGGGAATTCCTCCTATTTTTTCATTTCTGATTACTTTTACTTATTAAAACATCTAAATCCTGAATAAAGAATCAGGCAATAGATTTACAGGTGGTGAGAGTGGTAAAGAAATTGCCTGTCAATGCAGGAGACAAAAGAGACGTGGGTTTGATCCCTAGGTTGGGAAGATTCCCCTAGAAGAGGAAATGGCAACCCACTCCGGTATTCTTGCCTGGAGAATCCCATGAATAGAGGAGTCTGACGGGTTTCAGTACATGGGGATGCAAAGGGTCAGACACGACTGAAATGACTTACCACAATAGATTTAAGATTCATGATAAGGAAGATGATGCTGGTATTGTTAACAATACCTTCCATTGTTCTTTCCAGCTTGCAAAGCTCTCTCAATTCATTTTCTCCTCCCATTACAACCTAGGAGATGAGTTAGGTCAATATTAGTTTTGTTATTTCATACGGAAACCAAGACTGAGGTGAATGAACATGTATGCCTGAGGACTCTACCCCAGGAAAGGAGACGAACTCAGGTGTAAAGCCTGTGTTTTAGGGTTCTGAACCCAAAAGTCCTAAACTATTTAGAACTTTAGAACTCTACCTCTCTGGAGTGTGGTTCACTTAGAGAGCAAGTCAAAAAACACCTCCAGGAAGTACAAGATGATAAAACTATCACAAAGGTTTTGGGTAAACATAAGGGAAAAACAAATTGTTGACCATTCAATAAAATATGGGAATCATTTACAAAAGGAGATTGTGTAGTATCTCCCTTAACAGAGGGTTTACCTGATGAAGCAGGTTCCTAGTTATTCCCTGAAGCATTCCAAAGTGTGTTTTCAGAAGATGTTTTGGCAATATGTATCAAAAACAGTAAAGACGTGACTAACAGCAGTTTCTCTCAGGCAAATTACTCATTATCTTCTAAGTTGTTTCTTCATCTGGTAATAACAGGGTTTGGGGGACGATTAAATAAAGGAACATTAAACATCCTGGCATAGTGAGGGCATTCGAAAAATACTGACAATGTTTAATCATGATAATATTTTCACTTGTATGAGGAAATAGCAAGCATAAAGATTTAGTGATAAAGACATTCTTAGCTATGTTTTTATAAATAATAGTGAAAAGTTGGAAAGAACCTAATGTCCAGCAATAGGAAATTGGCAAAGCAGGGCCTTCTGGTACAGCTACATGCTAGACAGTCACTGAAATGATTACAAAATATAATATTACATAGTAAGTTGTTCACGGTTTATTGTATTTTTAAAAAGAAAATTATAAAATATTAAGGACATTGATTTTTTGTTAACATATATATATGTATATATATATATGAAAGATACTTTGCTTCGTTGCTAAGTTGTGTCTGACCCTTTTGTGACCCCATGAACTGTAGAGGAGTCTGCCAGGCTCCTCTGTCCACAGAATTTCCCAGGCAAGAATACTGGAGTGGGTTGTCATTTCCTTCTCCGGGGGTTCTTTCCAACCCAGGAATCAAACCTGTGTCTCCTGCATTGGCAGGCAGATTCTTTACCACTGAGCCACCTGGGAATCCATAAGAGAGATGTAGACATAAAAATCTGGATGGGTTAATGGTAATCAACTGGGGACAGGATTATGAATGCTTTTAGCTTTCTTATTTTTACTTGTCAGTTTAAAATGTTTTTTCCAACAATGAACATGTAGTGTATGTGAAAAAATGTTATGTCTATTTGAAAAATTTCAGGTTTTCTTGCCTTCCATCCTCTTCCTCATTTTTGGTGCTAGGGACTAGAGATAGACAACATTCATTAAACCTTCACTTAACAAGTTTCAGTTCAGTTCAGTTGCTCAGTCGTGTCCGACTCTTTGTGACCCCATGAACTGCAGCATGCCAGGACTCCCTGTCCATCACCAACTCCTGGAGCCTATCCAAACTCACGTCCATTGAGTCGGTGATGCCATACAACCATCTCATCCTCTGTCGTCCCCTTCTCCTCCTGCTTTCAATCTTTCCCAGCATCAGGGTCTTTTCAAATAAGTCAGCACTTCGAATCAGGTGGCCAAAGTACTGGAGTTTCAGCTTCAACATTAGTCCTTCCAATGAATACCCAGGACTCATCTCCTTTAGGATGAACTGGTTGGATCTCCTTGCAGTCTAAGGGACTCTCAAGAGTCTTCTCCAACACCACAGTTCAAAAGCATCAATTCTTTGGCTCTCAGCTTTCTTTATAGTCCAACTCTCACATCCATACATGACTACTGGAAAATCCATAACCTTGACCAAACAGATCTTTGTTGGCAAAATAATGTCTCTGCTTTTTAATATGCTGTCTAGGTTGGTCATAACTTTCTTTCCAAGGAGTAAGTATCTTTTAATTTAATGACTGCAATCACCATCTGCAGTGATTTTGGAGCCCAGAAAAATAAAGTCAGCCACCGTTTCTGCTGTTTCCCCATCTATTTGCCATGAAGTGGTGGGACCCGATGCCATGATCTTAGTTTTCTGAATGTTGAGCTTTAAGCCAACTTTTTCACTCTCTTCTTTCACTTTCATCAAGAGGCTCTTCAGTTCTTCACTTTCTGCCATAAGGGTGGTGTCATCTGCATATCTGAGGTTATTGATATTTCTCCCAGCAATCTTGATTCCAGCTTGTGTTGCTTCCAGCCCAGCGTTTCTCTGATGTACTCTGCATATAAGTTAAATAAGCAGGGTGACAATGTACAGCCTTGATGTACTCCTTTCCCTATTTGGAACCAGTCTGTTGTTCCATGTTCAGTTCTAACTGTTGCTTCATGACCGGCATACGGATTTCTCAAGAGGCAGAGCAGGTGGTCTGGTATTCCCATCTCTTTCAGAATTTTCCACAGTTTATTGTGATCCACACAGTCGAAGGCTTTGACATAGTCAATAAAGCAGAAACAGATATTTTTCTGGAACTCTCCTGCTTTTTTGATGATCCAGTGAATGCTGGCAATTTGATCTCTGGTTCCTCTGCCTTTTCTAACAACTTTAGCCCTCATTTAACCATTCTAAGTCAGGCATTATTCTAGGTACCAGTTGTAGAGGTAGAAAGATGAGCAAAGCTGTCCTTAAAGAGCACTTTGAATAGAGAGAAACTCTAAAATAAGCCCTAAAGAATGGGGAGTAGGCCCCACATCCAGATGAGGTGCGCATTGCTGGGGGAGCGGCCCCTCCTAGCAGTTCTAGCAATTTACTCCCTCTTCCTGCAAGCGGCCTGCAGGTTGGGGCCTGACATCAGTTACTTGGATAAAAACAGCTAATCTCTCATTAAAGAGTGTGATCCCCTTGTGGGGAATGTGCTGTGTCAATATTGGTAACTTACACCTCAGTCTGAGTCATTTCCTGAGAGCAGATTATCTGACTTTATGGGGAAAAGGGGAGGAGGTGAAAGTATGCTGAACCCCAGGTGGTACACCTGGTCTACCCAGGTGGGGATGAAGGAGTCTGACTTCACAGCCCCTGCACCTTCCAAGAGTAAATGGAAGACGATGGGGTGCGGAGGGCCTGGTATGTTGTAGGAACAAAAATGGGTAGGGAGTGGGTAGGTCATGGGTAGGTCATGTCCTTTTTAGTTTTCCATGGATTGATTTTGATTCCCCGGCAGTTTCCCCTCAGATCTGAAAGCCAATGACATCTTTTCTTCTCTTTTCTCCCCACTTTGTTCCCTTTCCATTGTTCAGAAGTATATTCATGTTTTAAGTGTATTTCAAATACTGTCTCTTCCATAGGCTTGATCCGCTGGATTCCCTGATCCCATTTTATCAGACGATATTTGTCCCCATTCCTCCTATGCAAGGATTAATTTTTACATTGTGTTGTAATTACAAATGGAGGCATTCCACTTCTCTTCTAAAGATAGACAATCATTATGGACAGGGTTTGTGTCTACAAATCTTTGTAAGCCTCCATGACACCTTTTAGTCAAAACAAAAATAAATATTCTCCTCACGGTGGCACAGGTTGGGGTATGTATCAGGAGTTGGATAAACATTTGTTGGACGAGTTGAGTGAAGGAATGGATGAAAGCAAAATTCGCTATACAGAGGTACCACTCAGCCATCTGCAATGCGATTTCAGCAAACAGCAAGTTGCCATGGCAACGGGACCCTTTGCCATTTCCATTCCCACCCTCCCCTCTGGGATACTACATGTGGAAAAAGGCAGCAAAGCCTGGATCTGAAAATATTTGAGCCACGGGGCTGGTCCTTAGCTACATGGTGAAACAGAGGATCTAGTTACCAATCTGACTGGCTCTGTGGGGCCAATTCTGTGATAACTGGGTGATTATCTTGCATAGATCAAAGGGATCTTTGATTTTTCTGAGGGAAAGGAAGAGTCAGGGGGAAGAGAAATAGGCTGGGATGGAAGGAAATTTCAAATACCAGCTAGGTGTTTAAAAACTCAGTTGAATTTCATATAATTCAGTTGAATACCTGCCAGTCTTTCCCCACTAGCCAGACCAAATGCTCTTGTCAGGCTCTTGAATTTCAGCAAACAGAGAGAGGCTTGAACCTCTGGCACCTATATTTATAGACCATTAGCGACATGATTGGAGGAGGCAATGGCAACCCACTCCAGTACTCCATGGGGTCGCTAGGAGTCGGACATGACTGAGCGACTTCACTTTCACTTTTCACTTTCATGCATTGGAGAAGGAAATGGCAACCCACTCCAGTGTTCTTGCCTGGAGAATCCCAGTGACGGTGGAGCCTGGTGGGCTGCTGTTTATGGGGTCTCACAGAGTCGGACACGACTGAAGTGACTTAGCAGCAGCAGCAGCAGCAGCAACATGAGAACAATCACAATCATTCCTGGAGTGTCCGTACATCCCTCTCGTAACTTAAACAAACTCCCCCTGACAGTGACATTTGGATCCCTCCTCAACCTAACTGCATCCCTGCCCTCTACTGTTTCCCTAGCAACTGGACAGCATGGAGAATGTGATGGGAGGCTGTAAAAGGAGCCACAGTAAACACGATTAATAATAGCAAAGGTGTGTGCCTGGCAGCCTTGGTACAGTAGAGGGTGCAGAGGCTTACTTTCTGTGGGCTTTTTCTGTGTTTTTCATCTTCATCTCCTCCAATCCCTTTGGCTGTGTTAGTTCTCACATCTCCATGAGGCAGGCAGAACCGAGCGTTGATAGCTTCCAATTTTCAGATAGATCACTCAAAGGAGAACTAAGAATGGAGAACTAAGAATGACGAGTAGGTTTTCTTAAATCATGAAGTTTGACCAAAACTAGTCTTAGAAACTGCATCTTTATTCTGTTATTATTATTTGTTTCCAATATTCAGATGACACCAGTGAGACCACTGGTACTGGACAACACTCCAGAGGAAGTGCTGTTTATTGTGTTTTAATAGGTCCATCTTTTATTATTGTTATTACTATTATTGAAGTCATCTTCCCTGATGGCTCAATGGTAAAGAATCCCTCTGCCAATGCAGGAGACTTGGGTTCAACCCCTGGGTTGGGAAGATCCCCTGGAGAAGGAAATGGCAATCTCTTCAATATTCTTGCCTGGAAAATCCCATGGACAAAGAAGCCTGGTGGGCTACAGTCCATGGGTCGCAAAAGAGTCACACATGACTTAGTGACTAAACAACATTATTGAAGTGTAGCTAATTTGCAACGTTTTGTTAGTTTCAGTTTTATAGTGGAGTGGTTCTATTATATATATTTTATATACATACATACATATATTCTTTTTAGTATTCTTTTCCATTATAGGTTATTACAAGATATTGAATGAAGTTCCATGTGCTATACAGTAGGACCTTGTTCTTTATCTGTTTTATGAAAAGCTCTAGTCTTAATATATGACATGGCTGAAGCCTCTGGTCCTGCTTGGCACAGTTTCCTTGTTCTATTCCATGTTAGAACACTTTATTTCTTGGTCAAAATTCTTTCATTGTTGTTTGTGTTGTTTAGTTCCTCATCAAGCGTGACTCACTGAGAGAACACACCCCTATAGAGTGTCATGCAATAATTTCCAACAAGTATGCAAAAGTCATTTTCTTTTATGGTTCCACATTGCCTCTTCATAAACTGTGTTCCAGATACTGATCTAGGCCTTTGGAAAACCAAACAAACAGATAGAAGCCTCTGCATACACTCTAGCTGGGGGGAGCAACAGTGACTACTAGATGCTATAAATTATGAAAATTAGGTTAGAAGGTAACAAATGCTTTGAATCAAGTCAAGAGGAGGTAAGAAGGATGTAGAGTAGGCGTTAGCATTTTAACATTAAGATAGGGTTTGCAGCTCAGGCCACACGGAGAAGGTGATGTTCTATCAAAAGGTTGGAGGAAGTGAGGAGCAGAGCCATTCTGAGATCTGAGCAAGGATGTTCAGAATAGGTGAAGCCAACTGTGGGAAAGTTGGGGGCCGTGTCGCTGGTATGTTTGAAGGGAGTCAGGTTCAGGCTGGGACCCAGAAGGCACTGGAAGAGGAGGAGGATGTGAGGGTTCAGATGAAGGAATGGATCAGGACTTGTGGGGAGTGGGGAAGCCCCTGAACTTTGACTTCAAGGAGAATGGAAACGTTCAGAGAATTTAGGCCCCAATGGGACATGCATCCTCTGTTTTAACAAATCCTAAAGGGAACAGGAAGGCCATTTCGGAGGCTATGACAGTAAGCCAGGCCAGAGATGACGTTGCTCAGACCAAGGTGCTGACCATAGAGGAGGTGCATGGTCAGATTCTAGATTTTTTAAATATATATATTTATTTGCCTGTACAGACTCTTGGTTGTGGCATATGGAATCTAGTTTCCTGACCAGGGATTGAACTCCAGCCCCTTACATTGGGAGCACATAGTTTTAACCACTGGACCATCAGGGAAGTCCCTAGATGTTTTTGAAAATATTGCTGATAGGATTTCCTGATGGGTTAGAGTTAAAAAAAAAAAAAAAAGAAAAGAAACTTACTATGTTACGCATGTGTGTGCTTGCTTGGTTATACTGAAGCATGGTGCTTGGAATACACACTAAACTGTTAATAATATAATAGTTACCTGGAGGGCAGGAAGGGATGAGAGGGGAGGAGAATCTTGGCTTTAGACATGTGTTTTTCAGTGTTGTTTGGCTGGCTGTAAATCACACTGCTGCTTTTTGTGCTTTACAAGCAAAACCCAACAACTTATTTGTCCAAAGAGCACCCCCGATGCTCCTCTGACTTGCCCTCACCTGGTTTTCCACATTGGTAGGGCTCACAGAGCGATTTGTCCCTGGCCCGTTTCCCAATCCTAAAAGCAGGGCTTTGGCTGTCTGCGTTGGTTTTTCTTGCCATCTGCCAAGTGCTTTGGCACTGCAGGGGATAACATGTACCCTTCGGCTCCACATATATTAAACACAAATATAAAAAAGAAAATATCATCTCTAAGCACTTTTGCTGTCTCTGACACCCGGGGCCATAGAAAAACCCCTCAGGCCATTTGGGTGGCTTTATGCTTCTGGATACAAGTTGCTTCTTCATATCTGGTGACATTAACAGAAAAGAAAATGTACCCCAGCCTCTAAGCCAAGAGACAGGGGGTGTGGATGGCCTGCCAATATTACTTTTCCTTGAGATTTCTTTCTTCTTTCTCTCTCTTTTTTAATAATTTTATTTATTTATTTGGTTGCACTGGATCTTCATTGCTTCGGGGGCTCTTCTCTAGTTACGACAACCTGAGGCTACTCTTTAGTGGGTGGTGTGCAGGTTTCTTGTTGCTGCGGCTTCTCTTGTTGGGGAGCGTGGTCTCTAGAACATTTGGGCTCCAGCAGTTTGGGATGTGGGCTCAGTAGTTGCAGCTCCCAGGCTCCAGAGCACAGGCTCAGTAGTTGAGGTACACGGGCATAGTTGTCCCTCGACGTATGGGATCTTCCCAGACCAGGGATCAAACGCGTATCTCCTGTACTGGCAGGCGGATTCTTTACCATTGATCCATGAGGGAAGTCCTGAGGTTTCTTTCTTTTTCTTTTCTCTCCCTTTCTTTTTAGCTATTGCAAATTTTAGGAGGCAGAGATAGCAGTCACAGGAGACAGCTGCGGCTTTGTCCCGGGCCGGCCCTCCACCCACATCCTTGCTCGGCTCACAGAAATATTATCGTGGTGAAAGGAAGGAATGCTTTCTCCCGTGCAAGGAGTTCTGTAGCCTTTGTTTATCCTGTTCCATGGTTGGGAGGGGGGTAGGGCACACTTCACATTCTTCCTAAAAATATCTCCAGTGTGCTCCAAAATATTTGTCACCCCACACGGAGAATCCTGCAAATCCTTGCCATAGAGCCTTGGAAATGAGAACACAGACAAGCCTCCTGAGAGGACTTCCTCTCACCTGGGTCTTCCATCAGCCATTCTGGAGAGCGAAGGGCCTTGTCTTCGAGGCCAAGATCAGGGCTTTCTGCAGCTTTGTATCTGGTTTTGCTGTGTTCTGCTTACTTTGCTAAATGCAAACTTGAATGAAAGGCTCTCTATCACTTCCCCACCATGCAAGATTCTTCAGGGCATGGGAGGCGGATTCAGACCTGGGGACAGTTCTGACCCTCCTGGTCAGGTGTTGCCAGATCTCCGTCAACCTGGCCAAGGTGTCCATTCTGTTGACATCTACCGTCTGGTCTCTGCCAAGGGGTTTGCCGTTCGGGTCCTATGTGTACTCCCGATCCTTTTCTCAAGTAGCAGAAGCTGAGTTTGTGATGGGTTAAAACACTCCCTTCTATGAGTGTAAATGACTTCTATTTATGCTGCTGCCGTTGCTAAGTCGCTTCAGTCATGTCTGACTCTGTGCGACCCCATAGACGGCAACCAGGCTCCTCTGTCCACGGGTTTCTCCAGGCAAGAATACTGGAGTGGGTTGCCCTTTCCTTCTCCAGACTGCTATTTCTACTCGGGTGCTTTTTTCAAAGACAGTCCCAGTACTGGTCTGACACGCTCAGAGCTGGTGTCTTCAGACTTAGGATAGAGCGCTGGTGTCGTGCACCCTTGGTTGTCCGTGAGACCCACAGCAAAGCACTGGTTTTCCTTTTTTCTTTTCAACACGTACAAATCTCTAAAAGCAATGTTTCCCCAACTTCTCTCGTATGGGATGAGGCATCTCTCAGTTCTCTTTGGATGCTGCTTCTGTTTTTGTTTATTTTTCTTATTAAATGCAGACATGAAGAGAAACTGCTGGTTCCTTCTCCCATCCATTCTGACTGAGGGCAGGTTTCTCCTGTGCAAAACTAAAATGAATCTCTGGTCCTGAAGAGGAAGCTGGTTTGAGAACTTGGAACCCTCCCATGCTGCCTCAGTTTCACCACTGATAGACGTTGAACTCCTTGGGTATAAATGACTTTGACTCCAATGTTTACTCATCAAACACTCTGTTTGTTAATGATTCAGCTCTTAGAACACATCTGCCTCTGGTTCCCTCAGTTAACCTCTTTTAACCTTAACCCTACAGTTAATGCTTTCAGTTCCCCAGGAAGTAAAAGGAGAATTGTCCCTTATTGAGTGGGTGTGTAGAAGGTAGATATGAATTATGACCTGTGTCCTGACCCTCAGAACGAATGGCCTGGTGAAGTGAAAGTACCACTGTGGTTACTATTATGAATAATAACAGAAATTTGCATCACCGACACACAGATACACAGACTCTCCCGGCTCATCTTTTACCTTAGCTTGTGGCCCAATCTTCCTGAGTAGCAAATAAATGTAATACTACTTTGCAGCCTGTAGGATCCAGAATCCAGAACCCAAAATAAGGGAGTTATTAGTGGTACAGATAACTAGGGCCACAGAGAGAGAAAAGTTCACCTGAGGAGACACATAATCATTTTTTCCCCCTTTCTCTTCTTCTTTATTCTGTGCCACGTGCCTTGTGGGATCTTAGTTCCTAGGGCATGCATGCTAAGTCACTTCAGTCATGTCCAACTCTTTGCGGCCCCATGGACTGTAGCTCTGTCCATGGGATTCTCCAGGCAAGAACACTGGAGTGAGCTGCCATATCTTCCTCCAGGGGATCTTCCTGACCCAGGGATCAGACCTGCATCTCTCTCATTTCCTGTATTGGCAGGCAGGTTTTTTACCACTAGCACCACCTGGGAAGTTTTCAGACCAGGGATCAAGCCCAGGCCCTTGGCAGTGAACGTAGAGTCCTAACCACTGGATGGTCAGGGAATTCCCTGAGAAATGTTATTTTTTGGAAAGATCTGAAGGCAAATTATCCACATGTCTTCTATAATATTTGGTAATTGTCATCTCATTCCTTTTTTAAAAAAAAACAATATTGATAAGATCAGCACTAGGTAATTGTATATTTATTTATAATTGTTTCTGGAAAACCCTCAAAGGAATTTAAATGGCAGAGGATTATTGTGCCATTTGTAAAGACCATTTGTAGTCTAAAATAAAATTTTTAAAAAGTCTGTCTTACTTGAAGCCTTTATAAATTTCTAGCAAATAAAAGTCATAAGCATAGTGGCTAAAAACATGGGGTCCAAAGTGAGTGTCTAGTTCCAAGCCTGGCTATGCTACCTGGGTGACTTTGAAGGAGTTTCTTAATGTCTGTTTTCTCATCTGTAAAATGGGTATGACAACAATAAGTAACTCAAAAGGCAAATGAGAGGCTTTTGTAACAATCATCATTTTCTGAGTACATCCTGTTTATTGAACACTTTTTATTTCCAAGCCCTTAATCCCTGCAACAACCCCAGAAGTTTGTCCATATTAGTCAGTTAGGTTCTGCATGCAATGCCCTTCAGACTGTGCCCAGTCATCCTAAAATTCAATCAAAGCTACCTAGTGATGTGTTCTCATTGAGAGAGCAAAGTGAAATCAGCATGCCTTTGGAATGAAATAAATAATTTAACAGGAGGGAGGCCGTTTCAATAGGAGGCAAACTCCACGCATCTTACTTATGAAGTGAGTTCATTTGAATTTGTCAACAAACTCTTGCTAAATGAAATCAGCCAGACAGCTATAACTTAAGGCTATAATTAAAGGGTGAGTTAAGAACAGTGCCAGCAGATTGGGTGGTAGGGACAGGCCTCGCAGGGTGCCATGCATGCTACCTTTTGGCTTCCTATTTTCCTTAATGTGACCCGAGAGTGCCATGGATTAAATGGTGGAAAAGCAGTAACTGGAGATTTGTGGCCAATGTGTGAAGCAAGCCAGAGAAAAAGCAAAATGATGAAGGGAGATGAAACACACTAGAGCAGCCCAACAGGTTCCTCTGTCCATGGGATTTCTCCAGGCAAGAATACTGGAGTGGGTTGCCCTTTCTTTCTCCAGGGGACCTTTCCAACCTAGGGATAGAACCTGAGTCTCCTGTGTCTCTTGCTTTGTCAGGCAGGTTTACCACTGAGCCCTCCACACTCTTAAAAAGTTATTACAGACCTCAAAAGAGCTTTTGTGTTCTTGGGCTGTTTCTTATTTTTACCTTATTAGATGTTAAAATTGGGAGCATTAAAAATTTTATTAATTCACTTAAAAGTAATAAAATTTATGTCTTGATAGCATAAATAACCTTATTTAAAAAATGAAAAACAGCTTTATTTTCCAATACCAGAAAGCTTTATTGCTTTACATTTTTGCAAAACTTGTTAATGTTTGACATTTTAGTAAATAGCTTGATTCTCAGGTCTACTTTTTCATTCAATTTGTTGTGATATATCATTTTGGTTGAAAATCTAGCTTGTCACATTTTTTTTGGAGAAGGGAGAAGTATTTTAATAGCCTTCCAGGAGATTATGAATATTCTTCTTTGATAATACACTAACATTTGACAGGTGTTTCATTCTTTTTTTAAATTCATCTTTAGTGCTGTGCCCAAGGAAAATGTTTCTTTTTTATTGCAGTATAGTTGGCTTATCATATTGTGTTTGTTTTAAGGTGTGCAACATAGTGATTGTATATATTTATAGCATATACTCCATACAAAGTTATTATAAAATATTGACTACATCTCTGCTGTACATCACACCCTTGTAACTTATTCACTTTATAAATAGTGCTTTGTACCTCTTAACCACCTTCACTGATGATTCTTGAAGACTAGTGGCAATGTGACATTTCAACATTTACCAATGAACTTTTCATATTCTATACAAATGTGAGAAAGTGAAAAGTGTTAGTCACTCAGTCGTGTCCAACTCCTTGTGACCTCATGGACTGTAGCCTGCCAGGCTCCTCTGTCCATGGAATTCTCTAGGCAAGAATGGGTTGCCTATCCATCGACAGATGAATGGAGAAAGAAGTTGTGGTACATCTACAAAATGGAATATTACTCAGCCATAAAAAGGAATGCATTTGAGTCAGTTCTGATGAGGTAGATGAACCTAGAACCTATTGTACAGAGTGAAATGAGTCAGAAAAAGAAAGATAAATACTGTATTCTAATGCTTATATACAGAATCTAGAAAAATGGTACTGAAGAATTTATTTACAGGGCAACAATGGAGAAACAGACATAGAGAATAGACTTACGGACTTGGGGAGAGGGGAGGAGAGGGTGAAATGTATGGAAAAAGTAACAAGAAACTTACACTACCATATGTAAAATAGATAGCCAACGGGAATTTGCTGTCTGGCGCAGGAAACTCAAATAAGGGCTCTGTGTCAGCCTGGAGGGGAGGGATGGGGAGGAAGATGGGAGGGAGGTTCAAAAGGGAGGGGATGTATGTATACCTATGGCTGATTCATGTTGAGGTTTGACAGAAAACAGCAAAATTCTGTAAAGCAATTGTCCTTCAATAAAAAATAAATTAATTAAATGAGAAGAAAAGAAAGTCGTGTTAATAGAAGATTCTTCTAAAAGGAATTTTGTGTGTTCAAGCTGTGATTGAATGAATTTGTTTATAACGTTTTAAAAAATAAACTCAATAGTCTAATGACTACATAAAAAAAAAAAGAAGGGGTTGCCATTTCCTTCTCCAAGGGATCTTCCCAACCCAGGGATTGAACCAGGGTCTCCTGCATTGCAGGCAGAATTTTTACCATCCAAGCCACTGGGGAAGCCCACATACAAATGTGAGCAAATAAGAGCAGAAAGGGAAAATCGTGTCTTCTCCTCCCCCTTCTCTTTCTCCTCCCTCTCCCCTTCCCTCCCCTTTCTTCTTCTCTTCTTCCCCTTCCCCTCCTCCTCCCCCTCCTCCTCCTCTTCCCTTTTCTTTTCCTTTATCTACTCCTAATAATTTTAACTTCAAAGACCCCCTGAAAAAGTCTGAGGGGTCCCTAGGGGTTCCTAGAACACATTCTGAGAATCACTGTCCTAGGTAAATAATCTCTCTCTCCCTCATTTCCCCCATCAGCTCCTGTAGTTGCATAGCATAAAGATTTGCTCCAGTTATCTCAGAAGAAGTGGTTTTATTTATGGCTACAGGTGACTTGAATCCTACAAGTTCGATTCTCTCAGGTTCACTTTCATGAACTACATATTCTCGTCCCCATGACACCTTATCATCTCCATTCTTTCCTCTGCTTTCTCGTATTTATACTTTCTGTTCCCTCAACTTCTTTAAAAAAGTAATTTTATTTAGTTTTGGCTATGCTGGGTCTTCACTGCTGTGTGGGCTTTTTCTCTAGTTGCTGTGAGCAGAGTTACTCTCTAGTTACGGTGCGAGGGCTTCTCATTTCCGTGGCTTCTCTTCTTGCGGAGCAGACTCTAGGGCGCTCGGGCTTCAATAGCTGAGGCTCCTCTCTCGAGAGCATATGGACTGTGGCTCATGGACTTAGCTGCTCCACGAGACGGCAGATCTTCCCGGATCAGGGATCAAACCCGTGTTCCCTGCATCGGCAGGCAGATTTTTTTTTTTTTTTTTAACCACTGAGGCGCAAGGGAAATCCCCACTCCCTCAGCTTTAAACTAGCCCGCTACTCCAGTATCCTTGCCTGGAGAATTCCATGGACAGAGGGGCCTGGCAGGCTACAGTCCACGGGGTGGCAAAGAGTCGGACACGACAGAGATGCGCTCACATCCTGTCCTCTTACTAAGCAAGATGTTTTAGCTTCTGTTTCTACGGATAACTGCACATTCCCTTGGTGTTTTCAAGCTCCACTTTATAAGGGAAGAACTCAAATTGGTCATATTTTGGTGCCAATCAGCATATTCATGGGCAACAGTAAGATCAGCTGCCCTTGGGTCAAGTGCCCCCTCAGGGCTCATCAGCTGCGACTGGCAGAGTGGGTCACCTGGAACACAGCGTATTTCTTGTGTTCTTTTTAAGGTGGCTGAAAATTTGCCCTGCTATAATCAAAACTGCACTTTCTTTGGAAACTTTCAGGAATTCTCAATGTCCTTCAGGAGCTCCTCTTGAGACTCCAGCATACTAGGCAGTGTAATGGGGCATGGTCCTTACTGAGCATGTGATTGGATTTGGGTCCACTTGTTACCCATGTGACAGTTGATAAATAATTCAACTTCTTAGTCCCAGAATGTAGAGTGAGGATGATAATGGGAGTTACCAGAAGGGTCATCGTAGGATTAGGTGAGGGCACCGATGTAAAGTACTCATCATATACTAAGTACCCAGAAAAGCTGGTGCTTATCACTAACTTTTTTCTTCAACCCCAGACAGATGGAGGCAGTTCTGCCTGAGAGGATTGAGACCAGCCGTTGGACCAGCTCATTAATAACGCCTCTTTTTCCCTTGCCTGATTCAGGCCACCTTTTCTTCAATCACCAGATTTGCTTATTTGGAAATAGTACTACCATCAGCCATGTAAGCACTAGAAACTTAAACACCTTTTCTGTTTTCTTCTCAGTTCTAGCCTTCTGCCCCAGCTTTCACAGATCTTCCTTTCTCTTTCTCCTTCTTCCACGTCCTTTCCCCTTCCAACATTGTCCCCTTCCTCTGTCTTTCTCTTACTTAGGGTACATGACAAGCTGCTCTAAAAAAAATGATGCCCAAGATCTTGTGGCTTAAAAAAGAGCAAAGAGTTTGTTTCCCTTTTTGAACTGGTCCCGAAGCAGTGATACAAAGAGTCTATTCTCCATCAGGCCATGTGAGGTCCTGATTCCCCGCTTCGTGAGGTCCTTCCATCTCCTAGGATACAGAGTTCATCTACATGGTTGAAACTGGTTCACGCCACATCCACACAGTCCAGCCCACAGGAAGCAGGGTAGAGGAAGTGGAGGGCAAGAGATTTCCTTTGATAAAAACTGTCTTCTGAAAATTGGCATATTGGCCAATTAGATCCAACTCTTTGTGACCCCATGGACTGCAGCCCATCAGGCTCCTGCATCCATGTAATTCTCCAGGCAAGAATACTGGAGTGGGTAGTCATTCTCTTCTCCAAGGGATCCTCCCAACTCAGGGATCAAACTGAGGTCTCCTGCACTGCAGGCAGATCCTTTGCCATCTGAATCACCAGGGAAGCCCTAGATTCATGGGAATCTTGGGGGCTATGTGCTCAGCTAAAACCTAAAGAGATCAGAGTCCTACTCCTAAATGGAAGAGGGGAAGGATGGGGGCCATTCGGAGTCTTTTCCATGGCCCTTGGTGTATCAGTGGAACTCCTAGGACATGGAATTTAAGGTTTTAGCAGCATGTTTCCCAAACTTTACAGCAGTCGAGAATGCTAACTGTTCTCTCTGCCTGAAACGCTCCCACCATTCTCCTCATCTTTGTCTAACACCCTAGTGTGAGGTTTCTGCATCTGAATTGGAAGTAGTCCTGACACGTTCAGTTCCATGTGGACCCAAGAAGGGAGAAGAGTAGCTGGCCAGCTGTGGGTTCCCCACCCAGCTCTTAGCCCTCTTTCAGAGGCTATTTCCAGCTTTCTCTCTTCCCTTTTCAGAGCACGTGGCCTCTGAGACCCTGGCAGTGAGAGGACCTTCCCATAAGCCCACTGACCTGGGAAGGTCAGAGCAGGATAACATCAGTCTTAACGATCAAAACTTCCTGTTGCAAACAAACACCCTGCCTCTATGAACACCAGAAAAGATAAGAGTGTGGATTGGGCGGGAGATTGTGTCCCAGAGGAACTGTGATTACCCTTCAGGAATTCATGGCTGGCAAGAAACTTGATTTAATTCACTTAAAAAATTTTTGTTAGGTGAATATTGGCATACTCACCCAGTTTCCCTCTGCCCTGTTTATAATCATGTCAAAATCTGCCACTCAATTACTCTGATTCTTCAGCTTACACTCAATGGGAAGCATCATTTTAAGAGGGAAATGGTATTTTAAATGGCCTTTCTTTATGACTCTATTTATGGCAAGCCCCAGGGTGCCTCACGTGCCTGGGCAACCATAAAGTAATTGTGACATCACCATACTGGGGGTGACCTCCACTAGCCCGTGGTCAACACCTATTTTATGGATTCTCAACTCTCCCTGTAGCCTTAATCTTTGATCTCAGGCTAGAAAGTTTTTATGTCATGAAATCAAATGGAAGCCTCAAGTTGAATACCTTATCATTTTTTTTTTGTATTCCAATTTAATAACAGAGACATGTTTTTTCTTATAACGAGATTGCTACTTATTTGTCTCTTCATTCCAATGAAGTCCATAACACAGGCATTGCAAAAAGAATTTTTTAAATGTTCAATTACTTATATAATGGCTTACTTTTTACGTATGAAGCTTATATCAACAATGTAGCCCTAATGGATGAACCTAGAGATTATCATACCAGCTGGAGTAAGTCAGACAGAGAAAGACAAATGTCACATGATATGACTTATATGTGGAATTAAAAAAATGATACACATGAACTTATTAACAAAACAGAAACAGACTCACAGACATAGAAACAAAAACTTATGGTTGCTAAAGGGAAAGTGGCAGGGAGGAGGGATAAATTGGGAGTATAGAATTAACAGATACTATTATATATAAAATAGATAACAAGGACCTACTGCATAGCACAGGAAACTATATTCAATATAATGGAAAAGAATCTGAAAAAGAATGTATATTTTGTACTAATACACACATACACATATATATAGCAGAGTTACTTTGCTGTACATCTGAAACTAACACAATATTGTAAATCAACTATACCTCAATTAAGAAAAAAAACAATAATAATGTGGAATTCCTGATGTGGAATTCACTCAGTCATGTCTGATTCTTTGTGATCCCATGGACTGTATCCCACCAGGCTCCTCTCTCCATGGAATTCCCCAGGCAAGAATACTGGAATGGGTAGCCTTTCCCTTCTCCAAGTTATCTTCCTTACCCAGGGATCGAACCTGGGTCTCCTGCAGTGCAGGTAGATTTTACCACCTGAGTCACCAGGAAGCCTATGTGATCCTGAAGAACCCGCTTAAGAAGGAGGAAAATTTTATCACCTGCCACAGTGTCCTTGGTTTCCTTCTTCCCCACTTCGATATTTTAATCAAACATTTGAAAGCAGTTTTGAGTGACCTGATTATTAATTTGGAAATAACACAAAGTTGGGAAGGATGATTAATAAGTCAGAACCCACATTCAAAGAGGTGTCAGTAAATGAGATTGGTAGGCATCTACCATCTTTACCATATAGTTTAACATGGGTAAATGTTTACCTTTAGCCAGGCAAAAACAAAACAAACAACCCAAACAACTAAATGCAGTCTGTTTGTAAAAGCTAAACTGACATTAACTGACCAAAAGGCAATACAAAGTCAACCATGACTACCGTATTGCTGCTAAAAAATTCCAAGTAGTCTTAGGCTGAGCCAGATGGATAATAGATCTGGTAATCTTTTTTTTTTTTTTTTTTTTTTTTTTTTTTTTTAGTTCATTTTACATCTAGAGACTTTTTGAAAATTCTGAATGATGCATCTTCAGAGGCACAATGACAAGCTAGAATGTATTCAGAGGAGAGTATGTGTCCAGAGTTTTGAAAGCAGTCATGTATGAACTGGGAATTGTCTACTCAAAATAGATGGCTTTGGGGAGACTCAAGAACTATTCTCAAATTCCGAGATTAGCAGAGTCCTCAGGGTTGACTTTGGGAGAGGGAGCATTATTTACTCCCCTATAATTTCCCTTTTTCCTAGAGGTTTTACTGGAAATGGAAGAATGCTATCATTTTATTATATGTATAAATGTTAAGTGATTTCTAGTGTAATCTTATGGGCTTCCCTTGTAGCTCGGCTGGTAAAGAATCTGCCTGCAATGCAGGAGACTCTGGCTTGATTGCTGGGTCAGGAAGATCCCCTGGAGAAGGGATAGGCTACCCACTCCAATGTTCTTGGGCTTCCCTAGTGGCTTAGATGGTAAAGAATCTGCCTGCAATGTTGGAGACCTGGGTTCGATCTTTGGGTTGGGAAGATCCCCTGGAGAAGGGAATGGCTACCCATTCCAGCATTCTTGTCTGGAGAATCCCATGGACAGAGGAGCCTGGCAGGCCACAGTTCATAGGGTCTCAAAGAATTGGACACGAGTGAGTGATTAAGCATAGCACACACAGCACAGTGCTATCTTATAGAGTCCTCTTTTTCTTTTCTTAGCTATCTCCTGTGACAAATAATAGCACAATCAACCCCACCTTAAGTCTTCTGAAATAGTTTCATTTACCTAATGAGATCCATCCTTTCTGGATTTAGAATGAAGGTCTAAACACCCCCCTAAAATGACTCCATGAATCTGCTCTCTTGTCATCCCCACACCACCTTTCTTCCACTTTTTTTTTCTCTTTTTATTTGTTTATTTTTTAGTTAAAGGATAATTGCTTTACAGAATTTTGTTGTTTTCTGTCAAACCTCAACATGAATCAGCAACAGATACATTGCCTTGCTAATTCCATCAGAGAGGACACCTCGGTCATTCGGGTTCAAAACGACAGAGTCACCTATAACTCCCTCTTCGTCCTGAGATGTAACGTGATTTTGTCCATCATGGAGGGGCCTGGCCCAACCCAGGGACATGACCAGAAACTTGTGGTCTCCACCATATGTGACAGTGGTACATGTGTTATCAAAGGTCCCTGTTAAGTGCAAATTCAAGATTCTGCACGTGGGTGGGAGGCTGGGGGAACTTGAAGGAGCATCTCTGACTCTGCTTCAGGATGGCCAACCCTGAAAACTTCATTCTGGAAAGGGTTTGGTGGATTTCAGAATGACCTTGTTCACAAAGCCACGAGCATATTTCATGATTTGAGTGTAATTCCTAAGAGGTAGGGGGACAGCCTGGATGCTCCCTAGAGTCCTTTCTAATAAGAGGGATGTGACTTGCATCTTGTGAAGCCCCGGCATGGAGAACAGCTGTGGATATGACAGGAAATGGTAGGAGATGAGAATTCAGCATGAGGCAAAATGTCTTTGTTGTTCTCAGCCTCCTGGGTCTCCAGGGCTCAGGGCCAAAACATTGGAGGCTGGGAAATGCCAGGGGAATGTCTTTAGCTAAATTTCTTCAGATGGAGACTTAGGTAATCAGCTTTTAACATGTATATTGCAAAATGTTTATACTTCGACTAATCTTGTGAATTGAGCCGGGAGCCAGAGATCACCGTGTATTGTGTTAATCCTCCTAAGGGCTAAGGTGGGTTTCCCTGGTAGCTCAGTGGTAAAGAATCTGACTGCCAATCCGGGAGATGCAGGTTCAATCCCTGGGTCGGGAAGATCTCCTGGAGGAGGAAATGGCAACCCACTCCAGTATTCTTGCCTGGGAAATCCCATGGACAGAGAAGCCTGGCAGGCTACAGTGCATGAGGTCACAAAAGAGTTGGACATGACTGAAGTAACTAAACAACAACAACAAATGGGTAAGTTACACCCCAGGGTATTGAAAAGAGCAGAGGGTTGGCCTTAGGGACATCAAAGTTGTTCCCTCCCCATTAATGGTGTACTTTGAGCATCTCAGCCAGGAAGTTGTCTTTTCAACAAGTCAGGTGAACTGGCGACCAGCTTTCATACCTCCTTATGGGCCTGCAAAGAATTTCCAATCACTATGAAGCTTGGCAGGAAGCCCTGGGAGCTGGGGATATGTGTGACCCCATATTCCCAGCTCTCCTGCTCCCAACTCGTGGTTCTAGGACATAGGGTCAAAGTTGTGGAGTCTGGGGAATTCTGGGTAACATTGCAAAACACAAGCTGCAGCTCATCCTCCTTATCCTGCCTCAGAGTATCTGCCCCCCAAATCTGTGTCGTGGGAACCATCCCCCGACCAATGTGGGGAGGCATCAGGAATGCACCTCCACGTAACCCCATTCCATCACTACAGTGTGCTTTTCAGGGACTGTCAGAAAGAGCAGGGGACTCTTAGGACCTCCAGGCCCTGGGGAATCTGTTTGGAACAGCCAACCAGTTGTTTCTGAAGGTTTTGATGATCTGTCACGGGACGCTCACGAGGTCACATCTTCTAGGAAGATGTGGGAGTCCTTCCCACAGCTTCTGGTCACAGGATGGGCTATTCATTGGTGAGAAATCCCTTTTTTTCCCCCCTAAATTAAATGTGCTTATTTTTAATTGAGGGATAATTGCTTCACAATATTGTGTTGATTTCTGCCAAACATCAACATGAATTAGCCACAAGTATACCTATGTCCCCTCCCTCTTGAACCTCCCTCCCACCTCTATCCCACCCCTCTGGGTGGGAAGTTCTCCATGAGACCGGAAGTAGTTTTCCATCTGTTACGTTGCTGGTGTCCTCTTTCTATCCAGGATTATGGGCTCTGGCTTTTGCGGAATTTTGGTTTGTTTGGTTTGGTTTTTTGCTTGTTTGTTTTCTGCCATTTCTACAGTTCAATTAGAAAAAATAATTTTAAAAACATATCTATTAATAGTTATGTTTGGTTTCTAGCAGAGACAGATGTTATTGGTGCCCCATCCATATGTGCATGCTTGCCAACTCTACTGTTTTAAGCTTTCTTGAGATGTAATTAAGGTTTTAAGAAACTGCATATATTCAATGTGTACAATTTGATATGTTTGAACATATACATTCACCTGTGAAATTGTCACCACAACCAGGATAATAAACAAACATTTTATCATTACCACACATTCCTCCTGTAAGGGATCTGACTGGATTAGAACTCCTATGGCAATAATAATAACAATAATCATTACTATGGATGGTATGTTTGCCTGGGACCAGTGAGTATGCTAAGTGCTTGTTGTGAGTATCTTCACAACAGTGATGTGAGTCACATGCTATTACTAGCCTCATTTTTCTGATAACAAAAGCTGAGGCATAGGTAGAGTAAGGAAACTTTCTGGAGTCATACAGCTACCAAATAACAAAGGGAAGGACCAGGTTATTGTCCCTTTAATTACTGCTCTACAGAAAATGTCCTGTTCTCCTCAGCTCACCTCTGGGACTCAGCTGTGAACACACCAGGTATGATGAAATCCTAAACACAAGTTTCTTGAAGTTTTAGAGGGAGAAGAGTATAGTTTTTTCTTAAGCAATTTAAAAAATATCCCTCACCTCATAATTCATTGTAGAAAAGGTAGAATATTCAGCAAAGTAGAAGGAAGGAAGAAAGAAATTAAGGAAGGAAAGAAGGAAGAAACAGAAAGAAAGAGAGAAAGAAAAAGAGTCAACACTATAACACTAATATTTTTAGTGTTTTCTCTGTAGTATTTATCTTGGGTATCATTTTGGAAGGATAAAGATTCAAGTAAAAATTTAAAAACTTGAAACTCAAATAGCTTCCCTAAACTGGCTGAGTGTAGCTTGTTAAAAATTGTGCTGGGGGCAAAGGCCAACAGGTTATAAGGGACTAAGATTAGAAAATGTGTGTGGAATAGGAAAAGCGGCTGAGGACTTGGATTTCTGCTGGTTGGGCTGGTCTGGCTCAGAATGGTGGGTAGTAAGTAGAATGTGCTGGAAGCACAGGGTGGCCCTGGAATGCAGGTAGAGTCCTGCAGCAGGAATTTGCCTCCGAGTCTCGGAGCCTCAGCCTAGAGTCTTTATGGTCAGATTTCTGATTAAGACACCTGGGCAAAAACAGTAGGTATTGGCTGTGTTTCTGTTAGTGACAGAGGGAATCATAATTTAGAACATTAGGAAGAGTGTAGACAGAGAAAGAAAAGTTAGAACAGAACATCTTGATGATAAGTCATTGACATTCAGGCTTTCAGCAATTTTCATTAGCAGTGTAGTGTAGGAGTAGGCGGAGAAAGGAACCAGAAGGACTGATCATGGTTTTTTTTTTTTTCTCTCATATATATTTTGCTTAGTATCCCTTCTCAGGGAGAGGGGGAGGAGATAAATTAGGATTTTGGGGAATAACAGATACTCACTGCTATATGCGGGCTTCCCAGGAGTCTCAGAGGTAAATAATTTGCCTGCCAATGCAGGAGACACCAGTTCAATCCTTGTGTCAGGAAGATCCCTTAGAGTAGGAAATGGCAGCCCACTCCAGTATTCTTGCCCGGAAAATCCCATGGACAGAGGAGTCTGGTGGACTGCAGTCCATGAAGTCACAAAGAGTCGGACACAACTGATTGACTGAGCATGCACACACACTGTATATAAAATTGATAGCCAATAATGACCTATGGTGTAGCACAGGAAACTATACTTGGTGTTTTGTAAAAACCTATAAGTGAAAAGAAACTTAAAAAGGAATATACATGTATAACTGAATCACACTTGAAGCTAACACAATATAGTAAATCTATACTACTTCAAAGGGATCAACTCTACTTCAAATCCCTTCTCTGAGAAACTTTCACATCCCAGTGTAGACCATGCTAGACAGATAATTTTGGTATCTGTTTATCTTCCATAATTTGAGTTATAAAATTTCCTGTGGAAGACAGAAAAATCTGTTTCTTAAATTTTCAGAAACATAAATTCATTTGCACCTAAAAACAATCTTTGAGAACTCTTTTGTTTCCATCACTCCAATAGAAAATTGTGCAATATTCTAAGAAAACAAACAACTTTGTTTTGACTTCAAAAGATATAATTAAGGATGCAAGACATAGAAACATAAAACAAATCATCATGGGAGGTGTTATAAGTTTCCCAACTGCCAAAAATGGTGGTGTTAGAAACAAGAGACATTCATTCCTCAGGACTCAAAGTCAATGATTCCCCGGAGCGTGTTTTTTCAAACTGTGGATCTCAACCCCTCAGTGGGTTGTAAATTTGAGTGGATTATGTCCACTATTTAAACAAATAGTAAAAAATATCAAAGTACATTGGGTATAAGAAGGTTATGCACACCATGAGCATTTTTTTCCATTGCAAACACACACACAAGTATACATAATTTGTTCTATCATAAAACCTATTTCTTCTCACGGATTCAGACAAACAGTTTCAAAGATACTCCATTTGCCAAAGTAATCTGCAACCTAGATCTTTATTACCATTTATTAAATGCTTAAAAATTTCCAGGACCATTAATAATAATGTGCAAGAAAACTTTTTAGAAAATGACAATGATGCTCTCTTTGTACATTAGTCAGCCAGAAGATTGTCTTCCTGATGATAACAGTTCACATTCACTGAACACTATTTGTGTGTGTTGTGAACTGTGCCAAATATTTTGTTTGGTATAATATCTAATCTACTTCTCATAATGACCCTATGAGGAGGCTACTATTTTTCTTCCTATTTTTCCGATGACTCAAGAGAAGTTTCCAGAACTACAGTAACTTGCCCCAGGTCCTTCAGTCAATAGAACTCAAGCCCATGCCTGTCTGACTCCAAAGATAAAACCTTGTCCCACCATATTGCATTGTTTTTCGAGAACAAATCCCTCACAGAAAGGTTTTCCATGGGTTAAACCTTCCTTTGTGGTCTAACTCTTGTAAAATGTTCCCCAGTTAGCACTAGGATGATTCAGCCCGCTTCAGGTCCCCACAGAAGACTGATAGAGGGTATTTCTTCGGTTATGGTTTTGGGTGTGGAGGATGGGAAGCTCTTTGAGGAAGTTGATTCCTGATCTGGCTCCAAGAAACTGGTTCATCCTCCCCCTACAGACTCTGTCCTAACAGGCCTGAGGGCTTAGATTCTGGGACAAACCTGCCCCCTCTGATTGAAGGGTAGGCGTTCCTCTCATTCCTCCCTTCTACCAAGAATGAAGTTTACTCCACAACCAGAAGACAGCAACAAAGCAGGCTAGGAGTCCTCCATTTGGGACTCCCTGCAACTAGAATGAATTTCTCTAGGTCAGTCATCAGTAAACCTTCTCGACGAAGGGCCAGATAGTAAATCCTCTACATTTTGTGAATCATGTGGTCTCTGCCACAATGCTTCAATCTACACATTGTAAGTCAGAAGACAATATAGCAACACTTAAATGAGTGTGGCTGGATTTGGCCACTGGGCTGTAATTTGCCAACTCCCATTCAAGAGTCTAAATCTGAATCTTCTCTAATGGTCAGTTCAGGAGAAGAAAAGTATAACTTTCCTTGCGTCTTAGTTCTATATTCACCTGGAATCCTTTTTGGTGTGTGTCTACATCCCCCAATTCACATAGCCTTTTACCAGCAGTCCTGCACCAAAACCTAGGAATCTGCAGAGGACGGAGGATATCTGGTGTTTGTTTCCAATATCTGCTTGTGTTGGTAGGTTTATGTGCTGTCATGATGATGTGTGCACCTGTGGGAGGGTTTCCCCACCTGGCTCTAAAGGAAGGACTCCTATGAGACACTGTGTCATTCAAGATTCCTGTCTCCTTTACTCAAGAATGAAAAGTTAAAGTGAGAGTCAGTTGTTGTGTCCGACTCTTTGCGACCCCATGGACCATACAGTCCATGGAATTCTCTAGGCCAGAATACTGCAGTGGGTAGCCTTTCCCTTCTCCAGGAGATCTTCCCAATCCAGGGATCAAGCCCAGATCTCCTGCATTTCAGGAGGATTCTTTACCAGCTGAGCCACAAGGGAAGCCCAAGAATACTGGAGTGGGTAGCCTATCCCTTCTCCAGCAGGTCTTCCCAACCCAGGAATCAAACTGGGGGCTCCTGCGTTGCAGGTGGATTTTTTTTTTACCAACTGAGCTATCAGGGAAGCCCTTACTCAAGAATAGTACTTTAGAATAGTCCTCAACAAATGAAACCAATGGCTTCCACAAAGAACTGGCAGCAAAAATGACCCCAGCTACCTATGCCATGGGTAAAGCCCTTGTTAAATCAGGTCTGTACTGACACAGGAGGCTTCCCTCCACTAAGGAAAGCCCTCCATGCCCAGAGTCCCACCCACACCAGAGGGCTGCTGTTGGCATATTCACTCTCTGTGAGTCCAGTTTCCAATTAAAAAGAGGATAGCCATTCTAATATAGTGTTGAATGTGAAAATAAGGGTGCAAAACTATAAGTAGTATGACCTAATGGTTTTCTAAAATTATGTATTCCTTTCAAGTTTCCTTCCTTCCTTCTTTCCCTTCTTTCTCTCTCTCCTTTTCTTTTTTCTCTCCCTTGCCACCTTCCTCTTTCCTCCTCTTCCCCTCCATATTTCTTTCCTTCTCTTTCCCTCTCTTTTTTTTTTTTTTTTTTTGTATTAACAATCTACTACTACTCTCTAAGGTGACATATTCTAGGAACCATAAGGTCTTTCTCCAGTTAGAAGACAAGGGTGAGGATATCAGCTTGAAGGAATGAAAGGTGAACTAAATTGCCCTGTCTAGGAGAGGAAACAGAGAAGTTGGGAGAATGATCTGGGCATGCGGAGGCTGGTGCCAGGGGAAATGAACTTGGGCAGAGAGCAAGGCTGAGGTTGAGGTTGGGCAATGATCGTGAGAGCTGTGGGTAAGCAAGGTGACAAGCCTCTTCCATCTCTTCTTTAGAATCTTTAGGAACACTTCAGTTTAATGGTTGTGAGACTGTTTATTCTTTGGGTAGATAAAGAAACAAGTTAGTGCAGTGTGAAGACAGATCTTCCCACACGGAAAGTCAATATGTGTTTTATTCTCTTTCTTTCTCACATATAAACCCTTAGTAGTACATACATTATATATATATATTTTTTTTCCTTATATAGATATGCAGTATGCAACAAAACCACCAAAATCTTAACAGTTGTTAATTGTTCATGGTGGTGGTACCAGTATTTTTATTATTCATGTTTTTTTTTTTAATTTTCTGAACTTTGTATAAGGAGGATGGGATAATTTTATCACAGGGAAAAAAGAAAGCGAACAGCCCTTTATCAGTTATTTTCACCTAAATGTTTATATAGAGGGAGAAGAAAGGGAGAAAGACTGAACACTCAGTATTTGAGTAAGGGGGTGCTGGAGAGGAAGCTGTGGAGGGCGTCCCAAATCTTCCCAGATTCAATTTTTACTGAGGGATGGTTGGATAAGAACATTAGAAAAGCATAAATATAGCATTGCTTTTCTTTTCTGAAATTCCTCAGGGAAAAGATGTGGACGGGGAGCAGGAGTGCTGGTTGATGAGACATTTTCCCACATTCTGGGTCCAGAAAGAGAGAAGAAACATTAGAAGCTGGGGAAATGGATATTTATAATGTGCTTCTTCTCCATTTTTATTTTACCATGTTTGAAATACCGTGATCATACTTTTACGTCCCCTCCCACCTATGCTGACTCCAGGTGACCTAATTCTCTAAACCTTCAAGTGGCATTTTACCGAGGTTTTGTTCCTGGTGCTTTTTTTTTTTTCTTTGAGGTGTGGCAAAGATGCTCAATGAGAAGAGATAAGGAGAAAAGCAGAGGGCAGGCAGAGGACCTGGGGTCCTTCCTCTAGTTCAGTGAATGTTTAGAAGGTGCTTACTTGAGGGCTGGTTGAGGGTCAGAGAATAAGGCAGAAGCCCTCTCCTACAGGAGCCTTAAAACCATGTTTCTCATCCCAGCAGCACGATAGAGTCACCTGGGGAATCTACTGAAAAATGCCAGAGTCTCACCCAAGACAACCCAACCAGAATCTCAGGGGAAAGGATGCGGGCATTAGTATTTTTAAAAATCACATTATTAGAGGTGGCTCTAATACACAGCAAAGATTGCGAACAGTGGTTTGAAAGCCAAGGCCGGGCAGGAAGGCAGGTGCAACTCCACGTGCTAGGAGAGGAATGTATGAGTCCTGGTGGGTCCTGGTGAAAGAGGAAGAGATCAGATTTTCCTCTGGAGGTGATGCTGGGTGAAAGAAGAAGAGACGCGTCAGCTCCATTTTAAAGGACAAGAGGAAGTTGGCCAAATAGGACAAAGGGGATAAGGGTGCAGTGCATGCCATGCAAAGAAGTCAGCCAGTGCCAAGGCATGGAGGGATGACATGTGGGGGAGACCCTTGAACCGCCTAGCAAAGGCTGCTGTCACACACCACCGACACCTGGGTGATTTAGCCATCAGGAATGTATTATCTCAAGTGTAATGAGCCTGCAGCATGGATTAAGCTAGAGGCAGCGGTGAGGAGCCTGGGGTAGAGGTTTGTTTTTCTAGCATGATGTAGGCAATAAAAGAAAACTCTACAAAGGGAGACTTGATAAGGTTTGGGGGCCAACTGATATGCCAGGTGGAAGTCCGAAAGAGGAAGTGGATCCAAAAATAGCTCAGAGGTATGACTGGAAGAATCATAGGGCGTTTAGTTTTTGCTTTTGTTTTTTTTCTTTTTAAACAGAAATGGAGAAGTCCATCTTTCAGGGGAGGAGTGAGTTCAGTTTCAGGTTTGATGGGAAGGAGGTGATAGAAGATATCCTTCTGCAAATATCAGAGAGCAGAAGAGATACAGAGATGTGCCTCAAGGGAAGACTTAGGGCTGGAGACCTAAAGGGGAAGCCAACCCACAGAGGGGGTTGGTTGAAACCTTGAGGCCCAAAGGCAACAGCAACAATGACAAAATGGACCCAAGTCAGCTCCTTCATTTTTCTCTTCTTGTGCATGAATCCTTTCATTCCCTGTAGCACACAGGGGCTACCTCTGAAGGCCAGAGGTAACTGGTGGTTTGGCTTCTTCTCCTGGGCCAGCTAGGATGGCTGTGACCACCCCAGGCCCTGGCTCTCTCAAAGCCCAGGGTGGACTGTATGAAGTGTCTAAACCATGACCAGGTCTGGCAGGTGTGTTGTTCTTGAAGGGTTGGAAGTCAGGGCTGCCATCAAAAGCAAGACCGATTAGGGACTTCCTTGGTTGTCTGGTGGCTAAGACTCCTTGATCCCAATGCAGGGGCCTAGGTTTGAGTCCTGGTCAGGGAATTAAAATCTGTATGCCACAACTAAAGATCTCATGTACCATAATTAAGACCCGGTGCCATAAAATAAATAATTTTTTCTTAAAAAGCAAGACCATTTAGTTTACCCTAAAATATACTTCCACATTCTGCTAGGTCTCCAAGAGAAAACCAGTATGGCCTCTGGAGGGACTACGGGTCCCATGAGTACCATGATTTTGAGTCTTTCTTAGGAGGTTCCAGTAAAAGTTGGCATTCCACTGCTCCTCTATTTTCCACAAGTGCATCTGACCTAAAGACTGTGCTTCATAGTTTAGGCTGTTCAGCCAGGAAAGCTTCTCGAGTGACACATGGGGAAAAGTATTGGATTCACCATTGGGAGACCTGAGTTCTAATCCTGACTCAGTTTCTGAAACATTCAGTTAAGTCACTTTACAGACACCGAAGAGAAATAAACCCTGAATTTACTTCTTCATCTGTAGAAGGACAGAAATAGCCTGAAGGATTTTGAAAACTCCTTGAAGCTCCAAAACTCTATCATTTTTAGGTCCTAATCAGAGCCCAGATCAAAGATATTCAATACCTGCTGTACCTGAAACTGGTCAGTCAATCCCAAACCCATGTATTCGTGAGAATAGAGAGATGAGTAGGTTCCTTTTATGCTTTTTTGACTCCTTTGGCCTTAAAACGGGTCCTCTTCCCTGCTGTCTTCTGTCACTTGATGTTTTCTCAGAGAACCATATTCAACAAAAATTGCTAAAAGCAAGCAGTTTTGGCCAGATTGACTTCTCAGCAATTAAACCAAACAGTTGTTCCAAGGATATATTTGCTCTTTTTCAGCCACTGCGGCACCACAGGCAAACTTCTCCATGGCAAAGGGCCCCGCTTGCCAATCTTTGCAGGTAAGAAGCCGTCTCTCCTTCTGGCAGTGGAGATTTTCGAGTTGTGGCCTGAAAGGAAGGCATTGTCTGGGATAACTGAGCCAGAATGTTTTAGGATACAAGTCCTTCCAAGGAACAGAAATAACTACTTGTTTTTTGGCCATATCTCAAGGCATGTGGGATCTTAGTTCCCCATCCAGGGATTGAAGCTACACCCCCTAAACTAGAAGGTAGAGTCTTGACCACTACACCACCAGGGAAGCCCCAATACTACTACATTTTAAAACCCCTGAATTCCATTTCTCCTAGACAGAGGTGGTTTCATTTCGCTGTAACACTCCAACAAAAACCAAACTGTGAAAGAGATTGAACCTAATTGTGAACCTATGGATGACATACCTTCAGTTCAGTTCAGTCGCTCAATCGTGTCTGACTCTGTGACTCCATGAACCACAGCACGCCAGGCTTCCCTGTCCATCACCAACTCCCATAGTCCACCCAAACCCATGTCCATTGTGTCGGTGATGCCATCCAACCGTCTCATCCTCTGTCATCCCCTTCTCCTCCTGCCCTCAATCTTTCCCAGCATCAGAGTCTTTTTAAATGAGTCAGCTCTCCAAATCAGGTGGCCAAAGTATTGGAGCTTCAACTTCAACATCAGTCCTTCCAATGAACACCCAGGACTGATCTCCTTTAGGATGGACTGGCTGACATACGTTAAACATGCATAAAGTTGTAAGTGGAAGGAGCATGAGGAAGGAATACTTCTGAATTCTGAGGTTACAAGGAAATTGGAGAAGCTTTTGTGTCCATCCCCCTACCCCAGGCAGCAGTACATGTAAATGACGTAGGTCGTACTAATTGTGGAGATCACAAGGCCCGGCAGTTCTATAGCCCCTTTCAGAAGGGCAACCCAAGAAACCCTCATGCTGCTGCTGCTGCTGCTAAGTCACTTCAGTCGTGTCCAACTCTGTGCGACCCTATGGACAGCAGCCCACCAGGCTCCTCTGTCCTCAGGATCCTTTAGGCAAGAATACTGGAGTGGGTTGCCATTTCCTTCTCTGAAGAAACCTTCACAGTCACTTTTTTTCTTTATCCACTTGAAGTTTCTCTCTAACTGGAGCTGCATAGTCTCCAGAAAGTAGCAAATATTCAAAAAAAGTAGATTTAATCATTCACCAGACTCATTTTCTAAGTTGAATAGTACACACTTCATCTTTTCTTCAAACCTTTAAAACTATTTTAGATATCTGATGAATGATCAGGTGATTGCTAATTCCTAGAATTTTCTCATTTCACAACATTTCTTAAATAGTGAAGAGCCTCCTCAGGTTAATTCCTGCATAATTCAGGAAAGAAACATACATTTGTATAAAATCCCTGAGTGACCCTTCACCAACCCAGAGAGTTCTTTTTGGCAACTTGGATTAAGCGTTTTGACAACAGCAAAACATAATCAGGAGTGAAGAAGACAGAAAGACTATAAAGAGTAGATAATAGACCAAACCACTGCATCAGGCTGGGGCCAGTTCTAAAAGACCAAGCATCTGCATACATCTTCTTGGCTCCTGGGCAGTCAGTGGTTTAAAATACCTTAAAATCACTCATTGATTTTCATAATGATGACTATGGGTCATTTAGAGAGTATGCTACAAAAGGTATCAGCAGTAGAGTCCATATAAAGAGTTGGAGAAGTTTATTTTTCCCTCTAGAATGTTTTCCAACCAAATTTTTTCCAGTAAACTTAATCTTGGCACGGAAAGAGGTTGATTAGCTAGAAAAGTTACTGGTGTATATTGTCAGAAAAATGGAAGCCAACAGATTTTTCTGTTAGCCATTCAAAAAGAACAAAAGTAAGGAGCAAAGAC
Organism: Muntiacus reevesi; assembly: GCF_963930625.1. Lineage (NCBI taxonomy): Eukaryota > Metazoa > Chordata > Mammalia > Artiodactyla > Cervidae > Muntiacus > Muntiacus reevesi. The sequence goes on along the minus strand of NC_089268.1, from coordinate 21,913,759 downwards.
AAAAAAAAAAAAAAAAAGATGCATCCTCTTAGGCAATTAGCCACGATCCTAATCCTGAGGACCAGGTAGGTTCAGTTGGTCTATGGGTAGGAAAGATCTGCCTGAGTGTGGGTTATTATTTTGCCTAGAAATTTGTTTTGAACACTCCATTTGAAAATGCATAGCAACCTCCGCATCAAAGGTGGCCCCATGAGTATTCTGAATAAATTGGGCTTTCAATTCACAAATACCTCTCCGTGGCCTCGATTGATGTCTACAGCAACCTCCTGACTTTAGCATAAGTCACCCAATGCACACCAGGCTTCAAAGGACAGATGAGGGGAATGAAAGGAAACCCATGAGCTTGGTATTAAATGTATATTCAGCAACTTATTCAGCTTTGATGATGAATTCATCTTTATCCGGATCACTTTTTTGTTAAATTCAATATGGTGCCTAAGTCATATCCTCTTCAAGGTCACAAACATGAACATATCTAAGCCCCACAAAGTTCTGTGAATGTTCTTAATAAAGTATCCATTCATTGTTCACTTAAAAAATATTTATTAAGTGCCAGCTCTGTGTCAGGCAATGCTCTAAACATGAAAAAGATTGGCCAAAATTATTGCCCTGAAGAAGATCAGGGATAGAGGATATATATAGTTTCTATTTGTGCTGTATTTTTTGTTTATCACCAAAGTGAAATCAGAGAGAGTGAACTGGGAAGTGAGAGCAAAAAACACTGATGATGAAAGAGGGCCCAGCTGTCCCAGAGGCCTCAGCAGTGAGCCCTTCCCAGATGTGACCATGCCCCAGAATCAGCAAGGGAGCAGTTAGAAATCAGTGAGTGTGAGAGAGAGAAAGACAGAGAGACAGAGAAAGAAATATTTTTATATATGTATACATTTTATTAAAATATGATTTATAAATTTAGAGAAAAAGAAGGAAGGACAGGTTGCAAAACCTCACCCGAGACGGCTCTGAGTTCTCCAGGTGTGAGGTCCAGGAATCCATCTTTTCAAAAATCTCCCTAAGCAATTCTGATATGTCCGGCCCAGAGTTGTTCCCAAACTTATGTTTAGAAATCACTGAGCAAGATGTTCTCTTGATGCTTGTGTCTGTCAGCCTTCCAGCAGGAAACAAAAGGCACATTCAGTGGAGTAAACTAGGAGAAGTTTACAAAGGGATGATTTACAAATGTGTGGTCAGGCTGTTGGGAAGCCCCTGAAGGATTGTCGGTCCCAAGACACAACTGTTAGCATCTCTAAGCCTGAAGGAGAGAGAGAGGAGTCGGGTCCCCCCAGACTGGAGGCAGACAAGGCTGAGTGGTGAGAGTCTTCAGAGAAGGGCTATGACCTTCACTTGAGAGAAGCAATCAGTTGGTTCAAACCAACTGGAATCCAGAGGGGCAGGAAGTCCGCTGATAGAGACCACCTAGCCAGCCTCTGAGAGTGCAAAGAGGGACAGAGGAAAGGGTGGAGGGTGTGATTGGAAGGTCAAATGAAAATGTTCAGCCCAAGGCTTTTTTCAGCTGTGGAAACACATGGAAATATTGGGTTGGTCAAAAATTTCATTCGGTTTGTCCACAAGATGCTATGGAAAAACCCCAAACAACTTTTTTAGCCAATCCAATATAATGTTCACTGCTGTTGTTCAGCCACTGTCATGCTCAACTCTTTGAGACACCATAGACCTTAGCCCACCAGGCTCCTCTGTCCATGGGATTTCTCAGGCAAGAATACTGGAGTGGATTGTCATTTCCTCCTCCAGGGGCTCTTCCTGGACCAGAGGTCGAACCTTTATCTCATGTATTAGCAGGTGGGTTCTTTACCACGGAGTGATCGGGGAAGCCCATAATATAATGGTAGTCCAATCAGTCTAAAGCTATATTCTCGATGTTTCATGGCACAATTGTTTTCATGAGCAGTCTACCTCTTAGCCTCTTATTAACTCTACTTGGTATCTTAGAGACAATAAAATACCATGGTTTGGTTCTTGCTTTTTCAATAACAGTTAATATTTATAGAGTAATTATTATGTTCTATGTACTGTGCTAATTTTTAAAAAAAATTTATAGACCAGCAATTCAAAGTAGGGATTATTGTTTTACTGAAAAGGAGATTAATGCATAGGGAGGTGAAGACATTTACCATGGGCCACCCAGTGTGTAAATAAGTGTAAAGACTCAATTTGAGGTCAGATCTGTCTTCTATCAATGCCCATGCTGTTAAAATCTAGACTGTTTTGTGAAGCTTCTCCAGGGAAATGGAAATGCCCATTGTTCTTAGCCACTTGGTAGGCTATATTCTGGGCAATTTTGTCAAGAACAAGAAACTGCAATTCCTTGTTATTGAATGTAGTCCCATTATTCATTCATTACTTATCTAATATTTGTGTTTGTTGAATATTACATATCTCCCCATTCATACTCCGGAAGCAACTTGAAACTTGTAGATTGACTGTTTATGACTTTACACGTTCATAAACCATAGGCTTAAGTACAAGGTTGTACATTTTCTCTGTGCTCTGTTGGGACTTCTGTGTTCAGAACAGAACTAGGATGACCCACTGTTCTGATGTGTCCTGGGCTGAGGGGTTTTCAGGATGTGGATCTTTCAGTTCTAAAGCTAGGACAATGCAGACATACCAGATTGGTTGGTAAATGCCAAGCTTTTCTTTTTAAAAAAATTTTTATAGTTGATTTACAATGTTGTGGTAATTTCTGCTGTACTACAAAGTTATTCAGCTATGCATATATACACATTTTCTTTTTCATATTCTTTTCTATTATCATCTATCATTGGATATTGAATATAGTTCCCTGTGCTATACAGTAGGATCTTGTTTATCCATCTACTAACAGTTTGCATCTACTAATCCGAAACTCCCAATCCCTCCTTCTCCCACCCTCAATGAAAAGCTTTTTAAAAGACAGCTTCAGTTCTGTAAGGAGAGCCTCAATAAATTCTTAAAACACATTAAAAACATATAAGTCTAATTTTCTTCACATTTTCCCTCGGTTTTGTCTCTGGTTGGATCTACACCTACAGTTTTTCAAGTCTAGATTTTGGCCTTTCCTTAAGACAAATAAGCCGAGGCACAGAGGTTACATGATAGGACAGGAAGAGGGAACTCAAAGAAGGTTCAGCCTGGATGAGTCATCCCGGCAGCGAACATGACATGTGGGTAAGGATGTGGGTCATCCTCAATCTCGCCCAGATCCCCACCTCTCACGGTTCTGTCCTAGACATGTGATCCTTGGCTCCAAAAGCACAGCGCTTATTGCACGATGCCATGCCTGCTTGTTTACTGTTTGTCTCCTTTGATGGACAGAAATTTCACTGAGGTTAAGGGCCCAGTGGTCTCAGCACTTAGAACCAAGCCTGCTTCATGGCAGCAGCTCGGTGACCCGTTGGGGAGCATCTGGAGTACTAAGGAGGTGTATTTACTCAAAATTTGCTTCTGAACTTCCTCTATTCATCATGAAACTCGGCTTTGGCATCATCCTTGAGACATATAAGGCACTTCAAGTTGGGGATGGAAGACAGGGAGCCTCAAGTTACAGGAGAATTTCCTGCTAAGGAAGCTTTCAGTCTCATTCCCTAAAGATTGACCTGTTCTGGAGACTCTGCCCACTCTCCCCAACTCCGCTGTAGTCAGGGTACAAAAAATGAAGATGATAAGAACCTGTTGTATAGTACAAGGAACTTTACTCAATACTCTGTGATGGCCTATATGGGAATAGAATCTAAAAAAAAAAGAGTGAATATATGTACAACTGCTTCACTTTGCTGTACATGTGAAACTAACACAACATTGCAAATTGACTATACGTCAACAAAATTTTAAAAATATTATTAAAAACAAGCAAACAAATCTGCAGACAACCCCAGGGCCTCTAGGATGGTTGGCTTTCTGATGCTCACACAGCCTTCACACTTCCTTGTTGTTTGAGGGATGCCAGACAAATGAAAAAGTTTACTTCTTAAGAAGATAGAGGTCAGGTTCAAGTAAGAGACTGATGTTTCCATTGGAAAACTTAGGAACTACCCATCCTGTACGGTATCATTAAACTAGAGAGAAGGATGGTATCAAAGGAACTAGTATTTACGAAGCACTTACTCTGTGCCAAGCATAGAGCTAGCTTTTTTGTGTCCAAATGAATTTATTTCAAGCCAAATTGGTTTAGACAATAAAGAATCAGCCCACAACACGGGAGACCTGGTTTCAATCCCTGGGTTGGGAAGATTTCCTGGAGAAGGGAATGGCACCCCACTCCAGTACTCTTGCCTGGAGAATTCCATGGACAAAGGAGCCTAGCGGGCTGTAATTCACGGGGTCGCAAAGACTCGGACACGACTGATGTGACTAACATTTTCACTTTCAAAACAGTATGAGATGATCACTTCCATTTACAGGTAAGGCTGCATGTGGTTGCCTGACGGCTCCAAAGTCATAGAGCTGGTGAGAGGCACAGGTGAGGTCTGAAACCTGGGCCGCTAAACTCTAAAACCTCCATCCTCGTTTGCTAACACAGTCCTGAGACATCACTGCTGCCTCCTGGTGGCCCTGAAACACTCTGGACTGGCTCCTGGGCCAACAGGTTTCTTCTAGTTTCTGAAGTTACCCAGATACTCATCGTGACCAGGAAATGTTGGGTTCTTTGCAGAGAAAAGCTGCAAGACGCCTGGACCTCACACTGAGGAGGTAAGTGGCCCTAAAAGACAAACACGAAACCATGACTTTGTGGTTTTCTTCTATTATCTGGGGGAAGACAGGCAAGTGCTAATAAAACCTCTGTTTCAATCTCACCAGTGTCAATTATTCACAGAGAATTAACCACTGCTGGGGCTCTTCCTTTCCTGTAGGGAGAACAGCCGGCGATCTACAGAGCCCGGCCTCTGTGTTGGGCTTTAGTCCTTTGAATATCAGTGCCCTCTGGAGGTCGAACTCGGAGAAGCGAAGGTGAGAGGTGCCCCTGCTCCTTCTTATCCAAGTCCCTGCCTCCAGGCGCAAAGGCTGGGGGACTTTGAAGGAATGTCTTTCCTAGTGTGACCCTCTAGTGTGAAATATCAAGGAACCACTGGGCTAGTAGGAAATCACTTGGTTCCTCAGATCCATGTCCAAGGTTCTGGTTTGTTCCCTATAATGGATCTTCCTGCATGTTCTCTTCTGTTTACCTGTCTCAAGGTAAAGGGTTCCCAGCGACATCTTTCACCAAGAGGGAGGGATTCCCAGTGAGAAGACAGTATCACTATGCACATAGTGTGTCCACATAAAGGGTCACTGTCTGTGTTTTCTTTGTTCAGATACAAGCAGGCCCAGAGAGCAGAGGTAGGTTCTCTTTATGGCTCTGTTCCTGCCTGGCAGTCCGAAGGCTGTGATGGTAGGAGCTGGGGAGAAAACAGCCTGATGTTTGTCGAACACCTACTGTGTCCTGGCCCCTACTTTAACTCTCTGATTTTCTTAAGAAGACTATCCTTTCCTTTGGTTCTTCTTCCTCTTTTTCTTTTTTTAAATTTTCTGACCACACCATGTGACGTGTGGGATCTTTTAATTTCCTGACCAAGGAGCCAACCCACACCCCCTGCATTGGAAGTTCAGGGTTTTAACCCATGGACCACCAGGGAAGTCTTTCCTTTGGTTCTTTTAAAACCCTCGGTTGAGTTTATTTTTAAATGATAGATTGTCCCTTAGATAGGATGCCCATAGTAGGGCTGCTCAGATGAGAGCCAGCGACAAGAAAATAAGGTGATACTACAGTTCAAACAGGGTGAGCCTGGTGAATCTCATGCCTGTGGTTAGGATTGACGACGAGGAGAGGGATTCCTAGACTCCAAGCTCCCTCTTTTTACCTCAGAAAGTGTGATTTAGGAAGTTTAGGCCTAAAGAAGCCTTTGCTATAGTCTGTATTTGATTTATTTGGATAGCTGGGCTTGGACTGTGTTCCTAAGTGTCAGTAACCATCTCGTAATTACGATTCTGTGTCTTTCTGCTGTGGCCAAGGCCTTGACTTGGTAACACACCCGCATCCTCTCAACCCATACCATTACTGAGCTCACTGGTTCAACTTGCATCCATCCCCAGACACCTGTGTCCACCACCAGCTGTCTTTCTTTGGAGGTAGGAACCCACCCTGGCCACATGCAAAGCAAGCCAGAAATGCCAGGGAATTGCTGTCTTTCTCATCAGTAGCCTTCAACCCTTAACTGTAGGGAATTCAATATATCATCTACAGAACATAAGGATAATGTGAACCCTATCATGTAAGATCATGCTCAGAGGTGATGCCCAGAAGGTTCTTCCTTTAGAATGCCCACAAGTCTCTTAAAGGCAAAGACTAGGACTTTATTAGGATTCTAAATCCCAATGCCAATTTCAGTCAATGTGTGTGTGTTCCATCGCTCAGTCTTGTCTGACTCTCTGTGACCCCATGTACTGTAGCCCACTGGGCTCCTCTATCCATGGAATTTTCCAGGCAAGGATATTAGAGTAGGTTGCCATTTCCTTCTCTAGAGGATCTTCCCGACCCAAGGATGGAACTCACATCTCTTGTGTCTCCTGCATTGGGAGACACAGGGAAGTCTTTACCATTAGAGCCACCAATTTCAATTTCAGTCAATAATTCTCTAAAAATCACTGGTGTGGTGCTGGGCAAGATGGGATAGTATTTATCAGAATTTAGTGTTTGATCTAAAGAGATTCCAGTCTGGTGGGTTTAGCAGACTGTAGTCTTTTCCATTCAATCCTAGTACATTAGAATAACTTTGGCATTAGTTATCTCTTGCTGTGTAACAGTAGCTCAAAACAAGAATCATATATCATCTCTTACAGTGAGGGTGGATCAGGAATTCGGGATTGGCTTCTCTGGGTCTCTCATGAGGTTGCAGGGTTATAGTCAGTGGAAGGCTCCACTGGGGGTGAGGATCCACTTCCAAGGTTCCTTACTCACTTGCCTGGCTATGAGTGGAATGCTCTAGCTGCTTTTCACATGAGCCTCTCTGCAGAACTGCCTGAGTATCTCCATGGCATGGTGGCTTATGGAGCCATCCAAGCAGTCAAGCTGTAATGCCTTTTCTGAGTTGCCCAGTCATGTCCGGTTCTTTACAATTCCACAGATCATAGCCCACCCAGGCTTCTCTGTCCATGGGATTCTCTAGGCAAGAATACTGGAGTGGATTGCCATTCCCTTCTCTAGAGGATATTCCCAACCCAGGGGTCGAACCTAGGTCTCCTGCGTTGCAGGAAGATTCTTTACCGTTTGAGCTACAGGGAAGACCTTTTTCTGACCTGGCCTCTGAAATTACATAGTGTCCTTTCTGCTTTATCTCATTGGTCACACAAATCAGTCCTGATTCATCCTGGAGGAGGCCACACAGGGAGTGACTAGCAGGTAGTGGTCATCTTGGAGGCTGGTTACTGTGGGTTTCTGTGGAAAAGTTCATCCCTTGTAAAGGTTTATGGGAGAAATGCATAGAAAAACAACAGCTTCAAATTACATTGGTAAGTGCCTATTGATGGGACAAGCAGAAACATTTAAAGTGTTCTTATTTGGTAGTTTCCCATAATGCTCTCTATGGGTAATGGTCTGTAACCTTTTTGTCAAACACTGTCCAACCCACAGGAAAGCTTTGCTTTGATATTGAGGTGGAAACTCCTTACAAATGTGTAAATCAAGTCACACTTGAGCAGAACATTTGAGAGCTCTGCTTTTGATGTGGAAGAGTCAGCTCTCAGATGACTGGTTTTCTTCTAAAACCTAAAATCCCCCAACTTCTCAGAGATGTAAGTCAGAACCTTAATCCCCAGAGTCAGGTCAGGCCACAGTGTGGCTATGGCTACTTGCCGGTGTTCTCTGATCCGGGATAAGACTACACAGTGGAGGCCTTTGTTGTGCTCTGGGCAGAGGGCGTCCCTTGGCCGGATTGCTTTGGGGCTCGCTTCCTGCCCGGGAAGGTTTTTACCACCTGGAGGACAGATCGCTCCAAAACAAACAGGCCTCCGCACCTCCCAGCTTTGAGCTCTGTACTGAGCCCTGAACTTCAGGCAAAAGAAATGAACTGTAGACTTATCATCACTAGCAGTAAGTACCAGTGCTCCAAAGAAGTTTTTACATTTTTTTAGGTCCTTGCTACCAGAGGTCAAGTTCCCATTGCAGCAATGGGGTGGGGGGAGGGGGGAATGCAAATCTGAGGAGATAGCATTGAAAGAAACCAGGAAAAAGGAAATGGAGGGATTGACACGCTGAACTTTATTTCTCAGCCATGGACATAGCCTGGGAACCCCACTCTTATTTTATGGGAAGTAGTCCTTTTAGCCATTCAAAAAAAAAAAAAAAGAAATAAAATTACAGTGCTATGGTATGTTCAAAAATACCAGTGCTATGCGCAAGGGAACTCTGCTCAGTGGCGGCCTGGATGGGAAGAGAGTTGGGGGAGAATGGATTCATATATACATATGGCTGAGTCCTGAAACAATCACGGCATTGTTAATCGGCTGTGCTGCTGGTGCTGCTAAGTCGTTTCAGTCGTGTCAGACTCTTTGTGATCCAATGACTGCAGCCTGCTAGGCTCTTCTGTCCATGGGATTCTCTAGGCAAGAATATTGGAGTAGGTAGCCATTCCTTCCTCTGAGTTCAGTTCAGTTCAATCGCTCAGTTGTGTCTGACTTTGCGACCCAATGGACTGCACCATGTCAGGCCTCCCTGTTCATCGCCAACTCCTGGAGCTTACTTAAACTCATGCCCATTGAGTTGGTGATGCCATCCAACCATCTCATCCTCTGTCGTCCCCTTCTCCTCCTGCCTTCAATCTTTCCCAGCATCAGGGTATTTTCAAAGGAGTCAGTTCTTCACATCAGGTGGCCAAAGTATTAGAGTTTCAGCTTCAACATCAGTCCTTCCAATGAATATTCAGGACTGGTCTCCTTTAGGATGGACTGGTTGGATCTCCTTGCAGTCCAAGGGACTCTCAAGAGTCTTCTCCAACACCACAGTGCAAAAGCATCAATTCTTCGGCGCTCAGCTTTCTTCACAGTCCAACTCTCACATCCATACATGACTACTGGAAAAACCATAGCCTTGACTAGACGGACCTTTGTTGGCAAAGTAATGTCTCTGCTTTTTAATATGCTGTCTAGGTTGGTCATAACTTTTCTTCCAAGGAGTAAGCGCCTTTAACTTCCCTCCTCTAATCGGGTATTTAAATTTTTTTATATTTTAAAGTTGCTCAGTTGTGTCTGATTCTTTGCAACCCCATGGACTATACAGTCCATGGAATCCTCCAGGCCAGAATACTGGAGTGGGTAGCCTTTCCCTTCTCCAGGGGATCTTCCCAATCCAGGGATCGAACGCAGGTCTCCTGCATTGCAGGGGGATTCTTTACCAACTGAGGTATCAGGAAAGCCCAAAATCTGACACTTGTAGTTTTTTTCCTCCTGCTGCTTAAGAGAGAGATAAAAATGTCTGACACTTGCAGCCTCCATTTGGAGACCCCTAACCTTCCTGCCTGTTACCCTCTCATTCACCCCTTTTCTTTTAGGAGAATTATGCTGCCTAGGGAAAGGGGCATCGCTTTCATTCTGTAACTGCTTCTGAGCTGATAAGGGGCGTCGTCCCTAAACTGGTGAAGCAACATATTCTCCTAACCCTCATATTGAGGTTCTCTGATCCAGGGGCCCCAAGTAGTAGTTGGAGGAAGCCGCTGCAGTGGCAGGAGTTTGAGCAACCATCTGTGACTTAAAAGCCTTCATGTGGTTGAAACAAATCCAGTTACACAGTTACAGACACAGGGAGCAAACAGCAAAAACAGAACAATCAGCAAAGTTAAAAGTCACATTATGTCCACAGTTAAGGTACAAAGTGTTGCACCAGTCCATTTTAGGATTGTTAGATGTCATCGGCTATACTCAATTGGCTGTACTCCAACATAAAATTAAAAGTAAGAAGAAAAAAATCATACACTAGTAAAAAAATAGCAATGCTATGGTATGTTTGCTTCATGATATAATATGTTAAGATACATTCTCTTTTAGCTTTCTCACAATAACTGTTTGAAGTTGGTGTTATTTGTCTCTAGCCATTCTAATGAAAATGGCAAAACCTCCCCTCTTTATCCTGCTTTATTGATTTATTTTTTCCATAGAGCTTATTACTGTCTGACATTATATCCCACATCTTTATATTTGTTTATTTTCCTATTATCTAGTTGCTTGTCTTAACAGGTAAGGTCCATCAAAACCGGGAATGGGTTTGTTTCACTCTTTGCCACATTCCCAGAGCCTGGTTAATGCTCCATACACAATTATTGGCAAATAACTTTTGCACTGAGTCAGCTATGAGAGATTAAATAACTTCCTACCGGCCTTCGGAATATAAATTTTATGTCCTTTTCATGCCTGTGTTTTCTGTATCAAGAATCCAAGGAAACTGAGGCCACAAGTTTGCAAAGCTGCAGAATGGAAGTTCTCACACCACAGCCCAGGGCTTCTGGAATTTACTCAGCCTTGTTCTTGCTGCAATAGGCAAGCACAGGATTTTGCCCCAGGATACGAGATTAATGCTTAGGCTGGTAAACATTCTGTTATGCTCTCCAGCGTGGTTCACTGGCCTCCTGGTTCCTGGGCCTGGAAATGCACTTTGGGTGTAACCCAGCACAATTACATCCCACCCCAGTGCCCATTCCCACCCTTATTATCAACATGGCCCATAAGGAAATAGCTTGAACACAGTTACACATGGCTACTCAGATGTATATATGCATATATGTAAATTTCTACATGGGAAGAGCTTATGTCCAAAAAACATCTGAATCAGTACTAGGGAGAAGCCCCATGGGCATTCAGAAGAGATTTTGTCATGATTATGTATTTTTAGGGTCACTGGACAGTTCCTTCTCCATCTTCCACTTGACCTAGGTTTTCTTCTTTGCTTGCCACCTGGCCTTCCTCTCTGCTTCTCTGCCTTTATCTCTCCCGAGAGGTGAAAGAGGCTGTCAGGATTGAACATGCCCAGTAAACCACCGAGGAGCTTTGGCTGCCAAGCTGGGGAAGCTGCATCAACCACTCCCTTATGGCCACGTGCTTGGAGAGCCAAGAACAACCAAAATACATCATCTGGGAGCCGACCCTCGCAAGCAAACAGATTGCTCCAGCTTCCATCACTAAAACAGCTTGTTGGAGGAGTCTGGCTCTACTGAGCGGAACCACATGTTTATACCCAATGACTCAGTTCAGTGTGTTCCTCCTGAAAATAGGATTGGAGCCCATGAGCCACTGGCCCTGGTTTGGCGGATTTGTTATACAAGACCTACCTTGCCCATCATTCCTGGGCTGAACTGCCTTTCCAAGCCTACCCTCTTCTTTGCATCTCAGGGGTAGACAAAAACAGCACTGCTTGATAAACGACTTGCAAACTGCAGCAGTCAGGCAGAAAAAAAATTTTTTTTTTGGTCCCTGAATACTTTGCATCATGGGCTTTCCTGGTAACTCAGCTGGTAAAGAATCCACCTGCAATGCAGAAGACCCCAGTTCAGTTCCTGGATTGGGAAGATCCACTGGAGAAGGGATAGGCTACCTACTCTAGTATTCTTGGACAGCTGGTAAAGAATCCGCCTGCAATGTGGGAGACCTGGTTTCGATCTGTGGGTTGGGAAGACCCCCTGGAGAAGGGAAAGGCTACGCATTCCAGTATTCTGGCCTGGAGAATTTCATGGACTGTACAGTCCATGGGGTCACAAAGAGTCGGACACAATTGAATGACTTTCACTCACATCACATCAAGTGGTTGCACAGTGTAGAAATCTCCTAATAATTTGTCATATATCAGCAGTAATTTTTCCTTTGGAAAGACAGCATAAAGGGAAAAGAACCAATGGAAACATCACAGGTATTGTGGTGTGGATTCAAATTCCAGACCTGCCACTTATAGCCTGTAGGCCCTGGATTGAGTGAGCTAACTTTTCAAAATATGCTTTTTGTTGTTTTCATCTGTAAACGAAGTACAGGGTGCAGGGTTGTTGTTAATGCTTGGAGTATAGAAATTGTCAGAGCCTGGCAGATAGTTGGGTCTTCATGGCATGGAATATTATTACTATCATTTGTTAAATATCTACTGTGGGTCAGAATTAGGGCAGTCACAGTCTGAGAGGTGGGGAAGAGGAAGCAGGGGGGCATTTTTGTCACTGCCAAGTTTTGAGTTCCTTGGACAAATGGGGCCTTTGCTTTTATATCTTAAAAAATAGGAGAAAATGCTATTCTTCTCACTTAAAAGCCAACAAATTCTTATTTTGAAGAGCATGCTACTCACAGACCCTATACTAGGTTTTCCTTAAAATGTACCTTTGCTTTTCCCAACCCTTGATTATTGCTTACTCAGATTGTGCATGAGGAAACGGAACCCTAGAGGAGTGAGGAAATTTGGCCAAAATCCTGACATCAGTGAATGGCAGAGTTGTCATCTTGAGCCTGAATTTTTTGCCATTCATTTATACACAATTTATGGAATGAGATATTGTATTGAAACTTATAAACATGAGGTTTATTACGATTATTATTTTTGTCAAGGGCTGATTACGTTATAAATACACAGCTGGATGATTGGGAAACAGAGAAAATAGTGGGAAACCATCCCTGACATTGAGGGACTGAGAATCTCTTTGGGATCTTATGTTCTTTGGCATATAAAAACTGTCTTCCAAAAATAGAAACAATGTTCTGGTTTTTAAAAAAGACATTAAAAAATGTAATTAGTCTTTCCCTTGGAAAAGGAGAAAGGGAAATGGGAGGGCGACTCCAAAGCATTGTGCGGATCAAATGCAATAATGACTCAAAAAGAAGCTTGGAAAGTAAAAGACACGCTTTAGATATAAGGCACTGTTGTTATGCATATTATTTATTTGTTATTATTAGACACCATTGGTCATATAAGTTGCTGCAGTCCTTGCAGAGAGAAAACTGAAAGATCACGCATCCTCAAAGGCAATGGGTGAGAAATATTGAGTAAAGGGTAGAATAAGAACCACAAAAGCTCCAAAAAGGACACCACCAAAGGTAATGTTTGTAGACGGCCTGGAACTCAGAGATTTCTAGATTAAAATCAGATACCTTGGAGGTGATTCATGCTGAAGTATTTGAAATGTTGTTGCTTAGTCACTAAGTCGTGTCTGACTCTGCGATTTCCTAGACTCTAGCGAACCAGGCTCCCCTGTCCATGGGATTTTCCAGGCCAAAATTCTGGAATGGGTTGCCATTTCCTCCACCAAAGGATCTTCCTTACCCAGGGATCAAACCTGTATCTCTTGCATCTCCTGCATTGGCAGGTGGATTCTTTACCACTGAGCTACCAGGGAAGCCCAACTGAAGTGTAGACCTGAGTGACTGAAGGGTCCTTAAATCATCTGACTTGTCTTGGTATTTGCTGCCAAGAGCACATGTGCATTTTATCTTTACAGACAAGGAATCCAAAGTCGCCTGATGTGTTCAGACAAATGGGAAGAGTGCAATAGAGATCAGGTATTTCCAAATTTGGCTAAGGGAAGTAGAAAGAAACCAAAACTTGGAGCCAATTCCTCCTTTATGCTGTGATGTGAATTCAGACAAGTTACACTGAAACTTTCAGAATCTCCTTTTTTTTTCCCCACCTGTAAGAGAAAGGCAAAGACAAAACAACAACGACTTCGCCGGGGTTAGGATGGGAGAAAATTGAACAGCACAGGTGAGCATACAGCTGGTACAGAAATGTGTTCCTTTCTACCCATCTCTGTCAGTCGTTGTAATGAATTTAACCCCTTTCTTTTCCCAGCAGAATCCAATAAAGAGCTCACATTTTCCAGGCCAGTAGGAAAGGATGATTTATTTCCCTCTTAACTGAAATGAAAGTGTAAACTGCTTCAAAAGCAGGGTTAGTGGACTTTATTTTTGTATTCTCAGTCACTGTTACAGTGCCTAGAACTTGGAAGGCACCCCAAAAATATTTATGAAGCTGAAAATATCACCAGGTTGTTAATAAAACTTCAGATTATCCCTCCTCCTCCCCCAGCCCATTTTTACATTAGAAGAAATATCAAACCAACATTTTTACATTAGAAGAGATATCAAGCCAACATCATGTGAGACAGTTCTGATTTTGGTTGGGTCAAATAGCCCCCGTTGAGCCAACCCTCTTAAAGATTAAAACTCTAAACTGTGGATAAAACCTACTGAAAAATCCAATTACTTGAAGGCAGTAGAAAGTGAATAAAAGCAGATACTGGAAGAGAGTTGATTTGTGCACAAAATGGATGGCTCTGGGTACACTTCGCTTTATTTTTCTGTTTTTGTTTTTTAAAATGTTTATTTTTATTTATTTATTAGGCTGTGCCAATTCTTAGTGGTGGCATGTGGGATCTAGTGCCCCGACCAGTGATTCAATCTGGACCCCCTCCTACATTGACAGCACAGAGTTTTAGCAGCTGAACTGCCAGGGAAATCTCACCCTTTATTTTTTTAAAAAATTTACAACTTTCATTCAACTTGAGGACAGGCCCCAAATTGTGGTCTGGGAAGGTGAAAAGAGCCAGTGGAAAATTGTATCCTTTTGGCTTAAAGAGTCAAAAGATGGAATCCAGGGAAACCAAAGCTGCTGGAAAGTGAAGAGAAAATCCTGAAAAGAAAAGAATCAGAGAGGAAAAGCCTCAGACTCTGTTTCTAGACTCTGCCTAAACTGCTAAATCATCTCTGAATCATGCATGCCCCAGAAATGGACTTCTTTAAAAAATCAATATTCTTCAGTGAAACATAACAGAATCCAGTTTCTGTAATATATTTTTCATAAAGACTGAAATAAAATCCAAAATTGATTGATGTATGAAGAAACAGGAAAACAGCATTTACACAGGTGCACTGTGCTTACATGTCCAATTCTTTGGTGACCCCGTGGACGGCAGCCCACCAGGCTCCTCTGTCCATGGGGATTCTCCAGGCAAGAATACTGGAGAGGGTTTCCATGCCCTCCTCCTGGGGATCTTCCCAACCCAGGGATCAAACCCAGGTCTCCTTCATTGCAGGCAGATTCTTTACCATTTGAGCCACCAGGGAAGCCCAAAAATACTGGAGCGGGTAGCCTGTCCATTCTCCAGGGAATCTTCCCTACCCAGGAATTGAACTGGGGTCTCCTGCATTGCAGGTGGATTCTATACCAGCTGAGCTACCAGGGGAGCTCCATCTATACATAAGGAAAAGGAAAAAATATAACATTGTCACGTGGAGTTTATAATGTATGCGGACGTAATACATACCAGAACTACCACATAGACGATGTGAGCTTCTGGGTTTCCCTGGTGGTCCAGTGGTAAAGAATCCACCTGCCAATGCCGGAGACATGGGTTTTATCCCTGATCTGGGAAGATCCCACATGCCATGGCGAGGCACAACGAAGCCCATGTGCCACAACTACTGAGCCTGTGCTCTCGAGCCAGGGAGCTGAACTACTAAAGTCCAAGCACTCCAGAGCCTGTGCTCGGCAACGAGAGAAACCACCACAGTGAGAAGCCCACGCACCTACCAGAGAGTAGCCCTCACGCAGCAGCAAAGACCCAGCACCAAAACATAAATAAATAAAAATTATTTTTTAAATGGTATGAGTCTCTATATTTTACATTATTAGTGCAATATTAACTCTAGATTGGCTGTGAAAAACTTTAAATGTTTATGGTAATCCCTAGTGAAAATGAAAGTGAAGTCGCTCAGTCCGACTCTTTGTGACCCTATGGACTATAGCCTACCAGGCTCCTCTGTCCATGGGATTCTCCAGGCAAGGATACTGGAGTGGATTTCCATTTCCTCCTCCAGGGGATCTTCCTGACCCAGGAATCAAACCCAGGTCTCCTGCTTCTCTTGCTTTGGCAGGCAGATTATTTCACCACTGAGCTACCTGAGAAACCCTAAGTACAGCTAGTGTGTGTGTGAAAGTCCCTCAGTCGTGTCTGACTCTTTGTGACCCCATGGACTGTAGCCTGCCAGGCTCCTCTATCCATGGGGATTCTCCAGGCAAGAATACTGGAGTGGGCTGCCATGCCCTCCTCCAGGGGATCTTCCCAACCCAGGAGACTGAATCCAGATCTCCCGCCTTGCAGGTGGATTCTTTACCATCTGAGCCACCAGGGACGTTAATAAATAAAATTCCAAATTATCTTCGTTTGATTCCTGCCTCTCAGATTTGCTTTCCTTTGCAGATTCTCAGACCCACCCAACAGCAGTCTAAAATCTTAGGCAGTGGCTCTCCAGAGACCTGACCCCTTCCAGCCTTCATGAGTACAAGAAGGAACGAAACAGAATTCAGAAGGGACCTCCCAGATTTAGGAACGAGCAAGGCTAGGGGCACGTAAACAAAAAGTGCAGAGTCACTGAAGTGGAAGGATGGGAAATGTGTAAGCAGCTCAGGGCGCTTTTGTTTTGAGCCTGCTTCCTGCAGCTGGTTGCCCCAGGCCTGAGAGAGGGAGGTGAGTACCAGCCACAACCAACCACAGCCAGCCCTTTGGATGAATTGGAGTAAACAAGTGGCTAAGTAAGTTGCTAACTATACTTCCAAAATATTGCAGAATGAAGGGAAAGAGCAAAACAACATTTTGTCTCTTCAACCTGTTGTTTTTGCACCTGTGTTGGTGTGTCACCGTGCAGGGGAAATTGTAGAACTCAGTCGCCATGCATCCATCTGTCCCCGTATCACATACACCCTTGGGATACGGTTTCCAAGTCAGTGTTGGCTATTTCAAATTAAACAGCTGTGGGAGAAGGAAAGTATCAGAGAAGTCCATACGAAGCCAGTCCCTGAGTCTATATTACTTTTGTCCAAATGAGGAATTACAAAGAAGGAAGAAGCTTAGGGATACAAGTTAAATAGGAAATGCCGAACCATCTAGGAACATATTGGATATGTCTTCACATGGTTTTCTGGAATCTGCAGGTCTGACTTTGTTCTAATGATAACCAAATCTTACCCCGGTTCTGATTCAGCATCCATAGGAAAAGGAGTTGGGAGTAGGAGTAAAAAAGGAGTAAAAGTAAAAAATTCCCTTTCTAAAGGGAATTATGATTTAAGAGAGAATTCTTGATAGGAAGCTGGATGGAGGCAGAGGGCTGAGATAAATAGTAAAGTGATGTGGGTCTTTGGGATTTTAAGGGGGATGCAAGAGATAAAATACTGGCTGACCATGTAGGTTATTACATTGAATTATGATTTAAGAGAGAATTCTTGATAGGAAGCTGGATGGAGGCAGAGGGCTGAGATAAATAGTAAAGTGATGTGGGTCTTTGGGATTTTAAGGGGGATGCAAGAGGTAAAATACTGGCTGACCATGTAGGTTATTACATTTTGGGGTTCTATAAATGACAAAGGAGGGGTCTGGGAAGTCCTGCAGTGAGAAGGAGGTGTCAGGCTGCACAAGTGAACAGTGACACTGGGTGTAGGGTCAGGCAAGTGAGGGAGAAAATTTAAGGGAGCATCAAAAAACCCTCAGTAATCAAGATTTTTTTTCATCAAAAATAAACATTGAATGCCATACTTAATAAAAAAATTCATGTAAAAATCCATGATGAACAATATGTCAAAATTTTACATAAAAATAAGCTGCTACGATTTGGTTTTCTTTTTAAATGATCTTATTACTGTGCAGCAGACTCCCCTGGTGGCTCAGTAGTAAAAAAATACACCTGCCAATGCAGGAGATGGGTTTGATCCCTGGGTCAGGAAGATCCCCTGGAGAAGGGAAAGGCTACCCACTCCAGTATTCTTGCCTGGAGAAACCCATGGACAGAGGAGCCTGGCAGGCTACAGTCCATGGAGTTGCATAGATTTGGACACATCTGAGCTACAACTGTGCAGAAGGGACAATCTGCCTTTGGTTCCTCGGTCTGCATGACTATTGCATCTACTTGGGTGTCTGTGCACAGGTTAATAATGGTGAGCAAACCAACTGGCTATCCTAGGGCTTTATATACAGATAAGTTTTTTTTTTTTAATTGTAGCACTTTCACTAATGTTTTCCCATGGCTCAAAATCTGGGAGCAGATTTTGATAAGTATACCTAGGTGCACACACTTCTCCTTTGCCTCAGGATCCAATAGAGCTCGAAGTGATTCTCAACTGAGCAAGATATGCCACGAGTTGGACTGAGTAGAGAGAAGCCTGAAAGCTTGCTTCACAGAGTGGCTTTTGAGAAACTGGGATGTGTTGATTCACAACTGAGGGTCTGGGGAAGAGTTGGCTGCAAATTCATAGGAATAAGAGCCCAGAACAAAGGAGACAGGAGGACTCAGGGTGGTGATGAAGTGCAGATAGTGGGGAGAGCTTTGGCCAAGGAACCAGATGTGCAGCCCAGACTTCCCTGTACCTGGCCATGGTCTGGCTGCGGCAAACACATTCTGTGCCTCAGTTTCTATACCAGTAAAAGTGGTTTTCCAACTCGTTTTAGCTGGAAGCCCTGCAAATAAATTTAACGCGGCAGTTCCAGTTAGAACTCTGGTCTATCTGGTTGAACCCCCATGGAGGCCCCTGTGGAGACCTCCTCGGCCATTTCAGGGCTCCTCAGAACACAATCTGAAATAGTGTTTTAGGTGATTTTTTTTAAATATGTATAAGCTTCTTTTTTTTTAATTGGAGTATAATTACTCTATAATGTAATGTTAGTTTCTGCTGCACAACAACGTGAATCTGCTATGCATGCTCAGTCGCTTCAGTCGTGTCCGACTTTTTGTGACCCTATGGACTGTAGCCCACCAGGCTCCTCTGTCCATGGGATTCTCTTCTCTCTTGAGGCTCCCTCCCACCCCACCCTCATCTCACCCTTCCAAGTCATCACAGAGCACCAAGCTAAATTCCCTATGCTATATATACAGCAGGTTCCCACTGTCTATTTTACACGTGGTAGTGTATATGTGTCAATGCCACTCGCTCAATTTGTCCCACCCTCTCCTTCCCGCCTTGTATCCACAGTCTGTGCCCTGCATCTGTGTCTCTATTCCTGGCCTGCAAATAGGTCCATCAGTACTGTTTTTCTAGATTCCGTATATAGGTGATCACTGATGTCAGTTTCAGTCCTAGCATTCTATTCAAGCCCAAAACCCTGCCTGTATTTGCAAGATGACATTTTGACAATGGAAGTTCACTCACATCAAAAAAAAAAAAAGAAAAACAGAGGAACCTCCAGCCTTTGGATTGCACCTCTGGGTGTGCCCTGTTCTGTTTCTGGGCTTGTCAAGCCTGCAGGGCTCATAGAATTAGCAGAAGCATCAAGAGAATTTAGTCAGCCTTCCCAAGGCCAGTGCAATTATCCAGTGGAAAGAGGCACATCGCCAGGATTCTAACATGAAGCAGGCACCCCTGGGGAATATTGACAAGTGACCAGAGATAGTCTACATGTGGCCAGGAGCCAGGGGCAGCCAGCTGGGCCTGACTTTCTGATAAATATGACAGTTCCAGACCTGTAAATATTTCAGGACTGGAGGAGAATGAATTCTAGTGGTATTCAAAACAAGGTCCTTGTCATCTTTATTAGAATTGTCATCCTCTTGATTACTGTGGCTGTTATTCAAATAATATGGGTCTTCAAAGATGTAACAGCCTGCTCTTAAGACATAGGTGGGGGCTTCCCTGGTGATCCAGTGGTCGAGAATCCTCCTTGCAATGCAGATTCAATTCCTGGTTGGGGAACTAAGATCCCATGAACCATGGCATGGCCAAAAAAAAAAAAAAGTAGGTAGCAAGGAGGCAACATGAGCTGTAGAAACAGAAGCAACTTCAGGGTCTGACAGATCCAAGCTGGAACTCTCCCGTTCTACCTATTCCTAGTTGTGTGATTTTGTTTTTGTTTTTGTTTTTTTTTTTAAACTTGTCTTAGCTTCAAGTTTCTTAGCTCTACATCAGAAATAAAGTGCCAACAGAACTGCAGTGAGCTCTACCAATTGAAAAAATATGCATAACTGAAAGTTTCAAGTTATATTTTATTTAGGGAGCTTACTGAGGACCATAGCCCAGGAGACAGTCTCTCAGAGAGCTCTGAGGATCTGCTCCAAAGGGGAAAAGGAGGAACCAGAATATATAGGAGCTTTTGCTGGAAAAACAGACACACACCCACAAAAACCAAAACCCCCAAAATTAGCCATGTAATCAAACATCAAAAGACAACTGTTAATCAAAAGACGCCAGGTAGAGCTCAGTGCTCTGTGATGACTTAGGGGGCGGGGATGGGGGTGGTGGGCAGTGGGAGGGAGGCTCAGAGAGAAGGGGTGTATGTATACTTATGGGTGATTCTTGTCGTGGTACAGCAGAAACCAACACAACTGTGTAAAGTGATTACCCTCCAATTAAAAGTAAATTAAATAAAAATGGCAGGTACTTTCTCCTTTTCCCTTGGGATGCTTACTCTTGGAATCCAGACTGAGGAGGAAGTCCAGCAGCCTCACAGAGAAGTCACAGGGCAGGTTGTTCCAGCCAACAGCCGGTACCAATTGCCAGTCAGGATGAGACTGCAGATGGCCCTGGCCCCCAGTCAGGTCACTTCCAGTTTCCTGGCTACCCCAGCTGATACTGTGTAACCCAAACTGTTCCAGAGGAACCCTGCTCAGACTGTAGATGTGTCAGGGAAATAAATGTTTTCTGCCCCTGGGTTTGGGGCAGTTTGTTACCTGAAGCCTGAATTCCCCTCCCCAGCTACTGCGGTATCCACAGCGGGTGGTATCCATCCTTCAGCTATGGTGAGGGTGTGCTAACAGTTTATGACCCCTCACTTCCACCCAGAATTGCCCTGGGCTGGCTGAAGTCACAGGGAAGTTATGTCCCCCATCCCCACCCTGCAGCCAAAGACTGCCCGGGCCCCAAGGCAGGACTGGACCTCTGGTATAATTCATATTTCAGCACCCCTTGCGGGATTAGGCTAAGGCTAGAACAGTCATTGGAAGGACTGATGCTGAAGCTCCAATACTTCGGCCACGTCATGTAAAGAGCGAACTCAATGGAAAAGACCCTAATGTTGGGAAAGATTGAGGGCAGGAGGAGAAGGGACTGACAGAGAATGAGATGGTTGACTGGCATCATTGACTCAAAGGACATGAATTTGAGCAAACTCCGGGAGACAGTACGAGGAAGCTTGGCGTGCTGCAGTCTATGGGGTCACAGAGTCAGACACGACTGACTGACTGAAATACAGATCCCCAGTGAGGCCACATCCTAGGCTAGATCTTTCCCTGCCTCAGCCCCTTCTCCCTCTCCCTTTCTCCTGGGGGTTTCCTCAATATTTCACAGGAGTTAGAATCTCTGTCTCAAGCTCTGTATCCAGGTACCTGAGGAGAACAGGCACTAATGGATGTTTCAAGTATTGTGGGGAGAAATTTTCTCATGCCATCTCTTGGTGCTGCCATTGCCCAGAGATACCTTTGTTAATATTTTGATGTGCATAAAATTATCTAATACTAATTATAGGGCATTTAGTACATTCCCTGACAGAGAGTAAGCCCTCAATGAATGTTAGCCACTATTCTGATATCCCACAGTGCTTGCTTTTTCTATTTTTAATCAGGTGTGTTTATTGAGCACATATTATGTGTCAGGCACTGTCCTAACCTACTTTAGGTATAACTCAGTCCCCGCCACAACCCTATCTAGTGGACACTATCATGAAAAAAAAGCAAGTGATTATAAATCAACTCCCTGGGGATCGAACCCAGGACTCCCACATTGCAGGCAGATTCTTTACCAGCTGAGTCACAAGGGAAGCCCTTACTTCAATAAAGGAAAGTAAAAATTAAAAACAAAACAAAATGAGGCAACTGAGGCTCAGAGAGGTTAACTAACTGATCCAAAGATACACAGCAAATAAGTCACCAAGTTGGATGAGTGCTATCTGTCTGTCTTGTATTTTAATCATCATTATCTGTGATTACCTCTTGGTGGTGGGTTGTTTCAGTGTGTGGCTGGAGCTGCAGGCTTTGCTGCATTTTAAAGGATGTAAGTATGCATAGTAATTCACCCCAGCTGTGACTCTCTCCTCCCTGTCCTGGGAAGCACTCTGCTTGTCATATCAGATGGGTCTTTCTTCCTGGAATGGTCTCACCTCTTCTCTTTAATTATCCAGATTCTAACCATCCCATCCTTTGAGAGCATGGAGCCTTATACTAAGACAGGTGTGGAGCCCTGTACCAAGGTCACAGAACAAAAATCTCTGGAACTGACTGAGCCTCAGAACAGCTGTTGCCATGAGCCTCTGGATCTAAACCAATCAATTCCCTGACCCTGTATTAGGTAAAATACCCTTCCTATTACCCACCCTATAGTTAGCTCCCTAACCACATACCCAATACTACCCTTCCAGTTGAAATTCTCTGAGATTTGAGAAAACTGGCTATTAGCTCATGAAAGGGGTTGGCTCTTCCTTAAGCTGGCCAGCTGTTCGAAAAGTGTCTCCAACTCTAATAAATTTTATTCTCCTCTCATTCTGCCTCAAGTCTGGAAGTTCTTTTCCACCCCGTGCACCGACCACGACAGAGAGTGATATCAAATCTAATCTCCCCATGTAGTTTTTCCTAATCTCCTGCTGTTCTTCACCACTTCAGGAACAAACTCCCACAGCTTTTATTGTATGACCAAGTCATTTTAGCCCCTAACAATTTCCTGCCACCACAGGCCCTGACACATTTCCTTTCAACAGAGGTTATGTTTACAGATAGATCTGTTTTCCTCAGCTAGACTGTAAGCCTTTTAAGGATAGAATTAAGACTTATTTGCCTTTTCTCTAATATCTTGTGTAGTGTCTGGCACAAAGGAGATTCTTCACAGAAATCTGTTGATTGGATGAATGAATCAACAAACTAGTTTGGGTGTGAGTATGCTTTCTGTCTTTCTGTCTGTATTGTAAGGTCCTTAAGACCCAGACCTGGTTTCCCGATTCTTTTAAGATCCTCATCTTTAGCAAATGGTAGGAGCAGGGCAGAAATATTCATGGAACTGGATGTAATAGTGTGTCCTAAAAGATGGGTCACACTATGTTCTCCCTCTGAGAAAAGGCAGCTCTCTGTCAAAGGGAAGCAGTCCCATGTGAAATCTTACATGGAAATTAGAGAAATTTTTAATCACTGAGTTTGTCACTTGTCCAACCCTCTGTGTGCTGTTTTCCATAACTCTGCATGTGACCAAACATCCTTGACTTGACCTTATGGGAATATGTAAACCGTGAGTTTCAAGCGGGGATGTCTGTGGGAGGAGGGTATCATAGGAGGTGGAGCAAATTTTATTTGTAATTCCCTGACTCAGGAGTGACTTCTGGTAAGTAACAAGAGGTGACTCCACAACGAGTCTTGCCTGCTTCTTTAAACACAAGACCTTTTATTGGCATGGCACCCTGCCAATCTGACAGGAAGTACACAACACAGAAGCAGCTGCCCTTAGGTCCCATACTGACCAGCACTAACTGTTTTCAGGTTAGTTTTTAGCATGAAGTTTCTCCTTCAGGGGGGAAAAGCTGAACTCAAAGAATACAGGTGACATGTCCCTTTGTCCTGGTAGATCAAACGCATTTACTTCTATCAACAAAAACAATTTTTAAAATGCATCAAAGAGCTTGCAACTCTAAGTACCCCAATGCATACTTTTCTGACATGAATCATCTGACCATCCCCACTTCCCAAGTTTACCTATTTTGCAAACATACGTGATCTATATTGGGGCTTTTTCAAAAACATATAAATTTATCTTCAAAGAACAGGGGGCAGGCAGTGAAGTACAGGAGGTTAGGAAAACTCATTACGCTTTGGAGAATGTTTCAAACTTGACCTCAAAGCAGTGACCAGAAAGCTTGCAGTTCAACCTCAAGGTCACTCTGTCCCACGCTGCTGTCAGCCAGGAAACATGAGAGTTCCTTGGGTTGGGGTCAGGGTGGGGATGGGGTCAGGAGAAGTTCTGGGCATTCACAACCGTAGGAAGTGCTCGTTCTCTCTTCATCTTGTTTGCCTAAGAAGACAAAAGATCCCCACATGTCTCTTTGATGCCCCGCGGGGCTGTTTTCTCTGTGAAAGCAAAGCTCATGATTGTTCCTGGAATGCTGGTCCCACCATTTATTGTCCTTGGATTTAATGCCTGCCTTGCATTTGGAATAAAGATTCATTCATTCCTGTGCCAAGAAATAAAGAGTTCTCTTGTTTCCCTGCCTGAATTGTTCCAAGACGATCTTTTTTTTTTTTTCTTCTGAGACTGACAAGGCCAGATAGCATCTCGTCTGGCCCCATGATCTGGTCTCCAGAGGAGATGTTGTACCCCTTTTTGGTCTGAGCTTCTCAGCCACAATACTGTCACACAGAACGGTTCTGTCCCCTCGGTACCAGGAACTTCGCCCCTTTCACAAGGACCCTTAACAACCTCTGTGGATTGCCAAACCAGACTTACTCTAATTCTCCACCATAAGGATGACTGTGTCACTCAAATTAGCTGAACCTTGGGTGGCCGCTAATTCCATCCCAGGGGAGAAATTAGTGTAGCTGATTTGCATGCTGTGACATGCTCCATCCCAGAATATTCCTTGATGATTTACCAGAATAAAGGCCGATTTAATTAAAACAAACACAGAAGTGTGAAAAAATAAAGGGCAAAAGAAGTTCGAAGGAAGTTGGTTATCACTTCAGAGGAAAACTACCTCCAGGGGCTATAGCCTAAACAGTTCCTAACAGAATGTTCTCATTCATTTAGGAGGTTTACTTCCAGCACATCTGCCCTCCTAAACCTTCCGCTTTCCTCTTAAGTCTCCTCTGCCAGCAGACCTCCTGGCCTCCAGCCTGGGAGAGAAGATGAATCTACTCCCCACCCTATACTTGCTTCCTCTAGTTTCAGACAAAGGCGACCTTTCTCCAATTTACTGCTTGTCCTTCCTGCTGAGCTCTTCATCCAAATGTCTCTTTCCGGAGCTGGTTCCAAGTTATGTCTGCTCTGCATTGTAGCGTCCTTTTTCTTAGTTAGTTGACTCCATTGCTATATCCTATAAAAATACTCAAGTGTCTCTAATCTTTTGAAAACATCCTCTCCTAAGCCATCTTTCTCCCCATCTCCCCCACCCCAATCACTTCTCTTTCTCTTCTCTTCCCAGATAAGATATTTCAAAAGATAGTTTATATTGAACATCCCCACTTCTATCTGCACTTTGCCTGCTTCACTTTTCATCACTGTGGTTTCCTCCTTTTTTTTTTTTTAAATTTGCTTATTTATGTTTGGCTGCGCTGGGTCTTCATGGCTACATGGGCTTTCTCTAGTGCGGTCCACGAGCTTCTCTTTGAGGTGGCTCCTCTTGTTGAGGAGTGCTGGCTCTGGGGCACACGGGCTCAGTAGTTGTGGCTCTCGGGCTTTCTTGCTCCGTGGCATGTGGTATCTTCCCAGATCAGGAATCGAACTAGTGTCCCCTTGTCTTGCATCGGCAGACAAGTTCTCAACCAACGAGCCACGAGGGAAGGCCCTATGATTTCCTCTTTAAGCTCTCTAACTCCCAGACAGCAACTTTACTATTTCCAGTCCCCAAGGCCAGGGAGATGGACATAAGACACGAAGGACCTACTTGTCAGGGGCAAAGGACTCTATACTCAACTTGTTTGACTTTTATGTAGCAATTGTCTCCATAGTCAGTCCTGGCTTCTTGAGATTCTACTCTGGATTTTTAAGAAACCACCCCCTCTTAATTCTCCTTCTTCCCTCTCTCTGATGATTCCCCTCCACCTCAACCCTCAAGTGCTGATGTTCCTCAAGGCAATTTCTCCTATGTACATGGTTCTTACTTCTACCTATGTACTGCTGATGCCTATATTTATATTTCCATTCCATGTCTTCCCCTCTCTGATATGTGTCTACTCCCCTCTTTTTCCCCATCCCTGACTTTTCTCCTGGGTTATTAAAATACTCTTCTTACCTCCAGTTTTTTCATCTGCAGTCTCCCTCCCACAAAGCAGCTAGAGTGAACTGCCTTCAGTGGTGCCCTGTTGCTTGTGAGAGGAGGCCCATACTCTTTCAGTTCAGTTCAGTTCAGTCACTCAGTCATGTCCAACTCTTTGCGATCCCATGAATCGCAGCACACCAGGCCTCCCTGTCCATCACCAACTCCTGGAGTTTACTCAAACTCATGCCCATCGAGTCGGTGATGCCATCCAGCCGTCTCACCCTCTGTCGTCTCCTTCTCCTTTTGCCCCCAATCCCTCCCAGCATCAGGGTCTTTTCCAATGAGTCAGCTCTTCTCATCAGGTGGCCAAAGTATTGGAGTTTCAGTTTTAGCATCAGTCCTTCCAATGAACACCCAGGACTGATCTCCTTTAGAACGGACTGGTTAGATCTCCTTGCAGTCCAAGGGACTCTTAAGAGTCTTCTCCAACACCATAGTTCAAAAGCATCAATTTTTCGGTGCTCAGCTTTCTTTATAGTCCAACTCTCTCATCCATACATGACCTCTGGAAAAACCATAGCCTTGACTAGATGGACCTTTGTTGGCAAAGTAATGTCTCTGCTTTTTAATATGCTATCTAGGTTGGTCATAACTTTCCTTCCAAGGTGTAAGTGTCTTTTAATTTAACGGCTGCAGTCACCATCTGCACTGATTTTGGAGCCCCCCAAAATAGAGTCTGACACTGTTTCCACTGTCTCCCCATCTATTTCCCATGAGGTAATGGGACCAGATGCCATGATCTTAGTTTTCTGAATGTTAAGCTTTAAGTCAACTTTTTCACTCTCCTCTTTCACTTTCATCAGGAGGCTCTTTAGTTCCTCTTCACTTTCTGCCATAAGGGTGGTATCATCTGCATATCTGAGGTTATTTATATTTCTCCCGGCAATCTTGATTCCAGCTTGTGTTTCTGCCAGACCAGCATTTCTCATGATGTACTCTGCATATAAGTTAAACAAGCAGGGTGACAATATACAGCCTTGACGTACTCCTTTTCCTTTTTGGAACCAGTCTGCTGTTCCATGTCCCATTCTAACTGTTGCTTCCTGACCCGCATACAAGTTTCTCAAGAGGCAGGTCAGGTGGTCTGGTAGTCCCATCCCTTGAAGAATTTTCCACAGTTTATTGTGATCCACTCAGTCGAAGGCTTTGGCATAGTCAATAAAGCAGAAATAGATGTTTTCCTGGAACTGCCTAGCTTTCTCAATGATACAGCAGATATTGGCAATTTGATCTCTGACTCCTCTACCTTTTCTAAAACCAGCTTGAACATCTGGAAGTTCTCGGTTCACGTATTAATGAAGCCTGGCTTGGAGAATTTTGAGCATTACTTTACTAGCATGTGAGATGAGTGCAATTGTGTGGTAGTTTGAGCATTCTTTGGCATTGCCTTTCTTTGGGATTGGAATGAAAACTGACCTTTTCCAGTCCTGTGGTCACTGCTGAGTTTTCCAAATTTGCTGGCATATTGAGTGCAGCACTTTCACAGCATCATCTTTCAGTATTTGAAATAGCTCAACTGGAATTCCATCATATCCACTAGCTTTGTTGGTAATGATGCTTTCTAAGGTCCACTTGACTTCACATTCCAGGATGTCTGGCTGTAGGTGAGTGATCACACCATTGTGATTATCTGGGTCGTGAAGATCTTTTTTGTACAGTTCTTCTGTGTATTCTTGTCACCTCTTCTTAATGTCTTCTGCTTCTGTTGGGTCCATACCATTTCTGTCCTTTATTGAACCCATTTTTGCATAAAATGTTCCCTTGGTATCTCTAATTTTCCTGAAGAGATCTCTAGTCTTTCCCATTCTATTGTTTTCCTCTATTTCTTTGCATTGATCGCTGAGGAAGGCTTTCTTATCTCTCCTGGCTATTCTTTGGAACTCTGCATTCAAATGGGAATATCTTTCCTTTTCTCCTTTGCATTCTCTTTAGTGGGATCATTAAATCACGTAGCCACAGCCTACCTTTCAGTTCTCAAGTTTCATCTCTCACCTAAACCTCACACACTCTACTCCCCACAGAGACACAAACTAACCATAGTCCCTCTTTTCACCTTGGGATGAGGAATGGTGCTCTTCCTTTTCTGACCTTCCTTGCTTGCTATTGCTCCATTTTCCTCCACCCTAAACCCACTGCAGCGTCACTTTATCTATATATTTGTTTTAAGACCCAATTTTAGAGTTATCTCACTTCTAATCACTAGGAGACTTTTCCTGAATATTAACCCATCCCTTACCTCCAGGTACAACCAGAAGTATATTCCACTAAGTCTCATGGTAGTCTGTACTTTCTTTAACACGGACTTGATATCTCTTTATTACCAATGTAATTGCTCATTTTTGTTTAGCATTTATGCCAAAACTGAATAAGATTTTCTTTGAGTAAATGAATGAATAGGTTGTCAACCATTTGCAAATGTAACTTGCAAATCCCAAGTATTAACCACTGAGGAATTCCACTCCTAGAGGATATCTGCTATGAGAAAGGAGATAAAGCCATTTTGTTTTCCCAATGTTTTTAATAATCGAGAATATGATGGTGGTTAATATCATTCTTTAAAAAAATAAAATGGCATCTTTTTTTGTATTATCTTTTATTTTTATCTTATTTTATTTCATTTTTTTCCACTTGACTATACCATGTGGCATGTGGGATCTTAGTTCCCTGACCAGGGATAGAACCTATACCCCCTGCAGTGGAAGTGTAGTTTCTTAAGCACTGGACCAAAGAGAAGTCCCTGGTTAACATCATTCCTTTCATGATAGATTGTATTTCCCAAATGTATCTCCCTTTCACACACTTTTCTTTAATGTGACCTTGTGATGCCCCCATCCACACGTGGAATCTACTTCCCCTCTCCTTGAGTGTGTAATGGTGTTACGACTCACTTGGAACCCACAGAACTGGGTAATAATCAGTTTGCCAAACTTTTATTTGTTGTTTGTTTTTTTAAAAATTCAATACTACATTTACCTTGCATAGTTGCATGATATATATTCACTTGCATTTTTAAATTAACCTCCTTTTTTGAGATAATTATAGGATCATGTAGGTTGTATGAAATAATACAGAATGATCCACTATATTGCTACCCATGCTACCCAAGGGTAACATCTTGCAAAACTATAGTTCAATATCATAACCAAGATATTGACATGGATACAGTCAAAATGTAAAGCACTTCTAGTGCTACAAGGATCACTAATGATCCTTGTAATTGTGTCATTTCAAGGATGTTATATAAATAAAGTCATATAGTGTGTAATTTTTATTGGCTTTTTTAGCTCAGCATAATTCCTAGAGATTCATCCAGGGATTGTCACATGTTTCAGTAGATTTTTCATGGCTGAATAGTATTCCACAGTATAGGTATATCAATTTGTTTAACCAGTTACCTATTGAAGGACATTTGACTTGTTTTCAGCTTGAAACTGTTATGAATAAATCTGCTATGAACATTCATACATAGCTTTTTTGTGACCATGTGATTACATAAGTGTTCAGGAATACAACTGCTAGCATATGGAAATACAACTGATTTTGTGTGATGATGCTACAACTTTGCTAAACTCACTTATAATAAGTGAGTTAAAGGAGGTGTATGTATATGTGTGTGTGTGTGTTAGCTTCCTTGGGATTATTTTATGTAGACTATCATGTTATTTGCAAAGAGGGAAGTTTTGGTTCTCACTTTCTGATCTGTATACCTTTTATTTCTTTTCTTGTCTTTTTGCATTAGAGAAAACTTCTAGCAACACGCTGAATAAGTGTGATGAAAGTGGATGTCCTTGCTGTGTTCTGATCATAGGAGAAAAGCATTCAGTCTTTCACTACTAAGCATAATATTAGCTATAGGTAGTTTATCAAGTGGAGGAAGTTCCTCTTTATTCCTAGTTTTCTGAGACACACTTTAAAAATCGTAAATAGATGTTGAATTTTGATGTTTACTTAAATCAGTTAAAACAATCGTATGATTTTTCTTCTTTCACCTTATCAAGGAAAAATTAATCAGTCAATTTAAGAAATAAATCAAAAAGTTTATTCGCACCAAATTTGAGGGTTATAACCCAGGAAGAGCATCTCAGAAAGCTCTGAGAACTATTCTGCCCCTTAGAAGTCAAAGCACATTTCTACAAGTTTTTTTTAAGACAGAAGACTGTACATCAAATAATCTATAACTGACAGCTTACATCATTCAGATCTAAGTGCCATTGTGGTGGGTCATGTGACCCCTTATGAGATCCAGAAGACATGCTATCTTTAAGGAGTTGTCTTATTGATGCTAGGAGAATGTTGCTTTTCATGGTTGAGCAGGTATTTCTGCTAATGGGGAGGTTTGGTTGATGCCAAATGCAGATGCACAATGAACTGTGAGGGGGAGAGAGGAAAGAAGGGCAGAGAACATTTTTGTTTAAATTTTTCTTGTCTTGCCATAAAAATGTTAATTTTGACTGCAGATCACTGTCACCATGGACCTTCTCCTGCAGTATCTAGGGGCGACCTGAAGGTAGATAGAACTTGTCTGGTTATAGATTGGGTAGGGACTCTTTTTTAGAAAAATATTTATTTATTTGGCTTCACTGGGTCTTAGTTGCAACATGTGGGATCTAGTTCCCTGACTGGGGATGAACCCAGGCCTGCACTGGGGATGCAGACTCTTAGCCACTGGACCACCAGGAAAGTCCCTGGATCAAGACTCTGATCACAAATCTCCCCCTTTTCTCCATCCCAAAGATGTCTCCGATCACCTCTTTTTACTGTATCTTGTTCCTCCTTGAGAGTTATAACCAGGTCTGCATTAAAGGAAGCAGAGAGCCCAGCTGTCTCTTCCAGCATCCTTTCCATTTACAAGAAGTCTAAACGGCAGGGGCTGTTCAGACCTTGCTGGGTATTTCCTTTGAGACATTGGCCAGAGGAAGGGGTGGGAGTCAAGGCAGGCAGGAAGAAAAATGTTGTTGAATACAGCTGGGCTCAGCAGATGAAAGCCTGCAGGCCTTTGGCTGAAGATAGTACAAAAAGGGACAGGCAGAGCCAAACTTAATCATTCCACCTCAGTGTTTACATCAGCCAGCCCTGGGCACTGCCTGGCTGGCAGCCTGGGTGTTAGCAGCTGTTGGCTCCTGGCCTGACTGGAAAGAGATTCCAGGTTGTGGAGGGAGTGGAGGGAAATAAGAACAACATGTCCTGTTTATTCAGAAGAGGTGGAGGCCTCAAGAGTGGCTGGATGCACAGGGCACCTGGCTACAGGGTGATACCCCTCCGCCCCCCACCCAGGGCCACACACCTTGGGAGAATCCCAGATCTGAAGCTGGAGGAGGTCCTACATTAAGAAGTGGTTCAACTCTCTGATCTCAGCATGGGAAAATGGGAACCTGCCCGGTTGACAGATAAAGCCACCAAGGCCTGGCCTTATCTTAGGATACGCAGCTAGTAGGTAGATTGAGCGGGGAGGAGGGCAAAGTAGAAATGCAGTCTCTGGTCCCCTCTGTCCCATCCCCTCTTGGGGACACTCTGGCCACCTAGCCAACCTGGGCCACCATGAGTGGCATTGTGCTAACAGTGCCTGCCTGTTTGCTGCATACTTAGCCCAACCCATCCACATGCCACCACTTCCTTTTCAGGAGTTACTAGCATCTGATCAGCCTGTTATCTATCCAAGGCTTAAGTGTGAGGTGTGGTTTATTTAAAGGCATTCCCAGGTGGCTCAGCAGTAAAGAATCTGCCTGCTAATTCAGGAAATGCAGTTCAGTCCTTGAGTTGGGAAGATCCCCTGAAAGAGAAAATGGCAACACACTTCAGTATTCTTGCCTGAGAAATCCCATTGACAGAAGAGCCTGGAGGGCTACAGTCTACAGGGTCACAAAGATTTGGATACGACCAAGCAGGCACGCACATAGGTTTTTTAAGGGAAGTCATTCCCATAAGAGCTGGAGCAGTCAGGGAGTAGAAAACTTGTTTCAGGATTTAAAGTCGTCATCTGAAAAAAAAAAAAAAGTTCACAACCTAAAAGTTGAGAACTATGTTTCATTCACATACTTGTACTTGCTGAGGACTTAAGCCCTAGAAGCAACTCCTTAGATAGCTCCGAGGGACTGCTCAAAAGAGGTATGGGAAAAGCCAGGATACACAGGAGTTTTTTGCAGCAAAAACCAGATAGATGGAACATCAAAAATTATTGTTAATGAGAGAAAACCAAACATCTCAAGTTAGTGAATTTAGCACTTTTCTGTCTTCAGGAAAGATATGAGTCTGGGCTTGTTGAGATCATTCCTTTAATATTCACCTTAATTATCTAAGGTTGGTATCCTTTTTTTCTCCCTCCTGAATCCCCTTAGAGTACACAGTCCAGGGTGGCTGCAATGGCTGATGGCTTGATGGCTGCAACATCCTTTGTTTACTGGCAGGCAATATTCATTTAGAAAAGTCTCCATAGGATTTGATGAGACAGAAAAGAGGGAAATGGGCATTTCAGGAAGCCACTTTTTAAAGCATTTTATTAAATGCTTATTATTGTTGTTCTTTAGTCCCTCAGTTGTGCCCAACTCTTTATGACCCCATAGACTGTAGTCTACCAGGCCCCTCTGTCCGTGGGATTTCCCAGGCAAGAATATTGGAGTGGGTTGCCATTTCCTTCTCCAGGGGATCTTCCGGACCAAAGGACCTCATCTCCAGCACTGCGGGTGGTCTCCTGCATTGCAGAGGTAAAACGCTAGTCATTAACAAAGCTCTACCCACATTATCTCATTCAGTCTTCACAACTGCCCTACAAGGAGGCATGAAATGCTCTAGGTTTATGGATGAGGCTGAGGGAAGGGGCGGTGAAATACTTCATTCAGTATCATCAGATGGTTAACCCAACAGTTGTCTCCCTGAGCCCTTATTCTTAACCCCTGCGCTATACTGCTTCTTATGGTGGAGCAGGAGAGACAAGTGTTATCCTGAAAAGAAATGGAGAGTGGAGATTGATTGGCAGAGTGGCTGCAACTGACATACGTTTTCTGTGGTCAGGCATGGGTTAGGTGTTCAGTACTGTCTTGAACATCTGCTGATCTAATATTGAGCCATTATATTAATGCTGTAGAAAATCCTGCCATCACAATGTAAATGGCAATCACCAAATTCGGGTTCCTATAATGTAGGATCAATTCATCGGGAGGCTAATGAAATGATCTGGATGAATCTGTTCATCATCATTTCTACTAGACCAAAATTCCTATTATTATAGGTGACATGGTTTCACTCCTACTATTTGTCCATTCCTTTATTAATTTGTATGTTCTCTAAGGATGGGGATTGTTAGTGTTTCACTCAATAATCGCAGGAACTCTCTCCAATTCCCTTGGTCTTCTCTGTTGGCTTTCTAGTTGAATTAATGAAATTAGATTATTTAGTGACAATCATTTCACAATATATACATATTGTACACCCTCAACTCACACAATTACATCTCAATAAAGTTGCAAAAAAGAAAACTTTTATCTTCAGCCATATGATTCTGAGTAGGGTTACAAAGAAATCAGATTCAAAGCCTCCATTGCCTTGTTCTCAAATGGTTGAACCCTTTTAAGAATCTAAAACAGCAATTTAAATTTATATTCTGGGGCCCAAATAAAACCTCTGAAATGACATTTCTTTTAACCAATAGGTCCAGAAACTGTTATTCATTGGTCATATTGGAGGGGAACTTCATCCATTGAAATGACTCAAGACTTCTTGTAAAGTTTGCTTTTAACCATGTACTTAAGGTCTTGTGATTTCTAAATTTGCACAGAGAGGCACTAAGGCATGATTTCAAGATCAATGATGAAAAACTTAGTAACCTAAGATAGACAAACCTGACTCCCAGAGTCAGCTTTTCCACTGATTGTGTGACCTTGGGTGAACTGGCTAGACTTTCAAAGCCTGAGTTTCATCATTGTACAGGAGAAGAAAAAATAGAACCCATCATAGATAATTGTTGTGAAATTTAATTGTAAATATATCCAAAGGATTCCCTGGCACTAGGCAGTGTTCCATAAATGTGAAATTAGAAGGTGAAGTAAATTAGTGGTACTGCCTCAGCTATTTTTGTTCAGAGGTTATTTTTGTCTCCTAGGAAGGAGCAGGTGGTAAAGAGGCTGGGTGGGTGGAGGAAGTGTTGTGGCGTGTTTGTTGTGGGACAACAGCATGGAAAACCACTTGAGCAGGTTTCATGAGTCAGTGTGGGAAATGCACAGGTGTTGTTATGCCTAAAGAAATTCACTGCTTGCCTCCAACCCCACACCCACTCTTGGAGAAAGGGAGAGGCCTCACATTTTTTCTGAAAGGCAGTTCTCCTTGGTTCTTAATATAGAAACCTGTTCTATGAGTCATTACACATCTTTCCCAAAGACCACCCAAGGTGGCCCACCCTCAGCCAAAAGCTTCTCTTCTTTTCCTTGGATGTTGTTTCTTATGTCTTGCATGCAAGTCAACACCTGAAAGTGTTCTAATGATTAGAAGAATTGATATGAGTACCTCTCAGTATATTCTGCATGCCTAAGAGGTCACCCTGAAAAGATATTGCCCTTGAAGACCCCTTGGGATCTTGGGTCACAGTGAACAATACAATAATGATGCTTGTTGCGTGTAAATGAAGGGTCCAGAGTTTAACTAGTCAGTGTTGTTGGGAGTAGTTGGACTTAGTATTGGACTCTTCATGGGCTGTGTCCTGGCATCTACTGAGGTTGTAGGAGTCATCTGTGGGATCAGGGTCGCTAAGGTGACCCAAGTGAAGTGCCTGAAACTCTCTCTACCATCAACAAAGGAAAGCAGAGTCTTGATATATTGATGGCTTCTGTGCAATGCCTGTAACTCAGTGATCTGATCAATTTCTGATGGGTTAAATAGAAGAGTCTCAATAGAAAAGTATACTTTCTTGATTTTTAAAGAATGCAGTAGAAATCAGGTAAGCCTTAGACAGCAGCATGAAAAACCTAGAATCGCAGACTCTAGGCTGGACAGTTCATTTTATGTGTCAAGTCAAAAGAGCCCCCAGATATTTGGTCAAGCATTATCCTGGGTGTGTTGGTGAAAGTGTTTTTGGGATAGGATTAACTTTTGAATTGGTAGACTAGACAAGGCAGATTGCCCTCCCTAATATGATATGTGGCTCTTATCAGTTGATCAGTCAACTGAAGATCTAAATAGAATAAAAGTCTGACCCTCCTGTGAACAGAGGGAATCAATCCTGCCTGACTGAGATGGGACATTGGTCTTTTCCAGCCTTCAGACTTGGACTGAAACATCTGCTCTTCTGGGATCCTGAGCCTGCTGGCTTTCAGATCTTTCAGATGGGGGCTTGCTTATACCATTGGTTCTTCTGATTCTTTGATCTTTGGATTCAGTCTGGAGCTACATGTTGGATCTCTTGGGTTTCTGGCATTCCAAAAGTCTGTCATGGACTTCTCAGCCTCCATAATTACATGAGGTGAGCTAGATCCTTATAATACATTTCTTTCTACCTATATAGATGTATTGTTGTCATTCAGTCACTAAGTCATGTCCAACTCTCTGCAACCTCATGGTTTATAGACTGCCAGGATACTCTGTTTCCATGGGGTTTTTCCAGACAAGAATACTGGAGTGGATTGTCATGTCCTTCTCCAGGGGATCTTCCTGGACCTGAGTCTCCTGCCTGGCAGGTAGACTCTTTACCACTCAGTCACCAGGAAAGTCCCATATTGATATGTATATATAACCTATTGGTCCTATTTCTATGGGGAACTCTATTACACTTGGTAAATTAACCACGTTTTTGTTTGGCTGTTTTAGTATGTTCGGGCATTCAATGGGCCACTTAAATTTCCCACATTTAAGTATCTGCACTCCAAGCCCTGGCCTGCTGCCTAACAGTGAGCTGCTTTAGAAAGATCAATTTAGATCTCCTCCTAAAAGCTTCTAAATTTATGTGGATTTTTTTGGCTGCCCTGGGTCTTCCTTGCTGTGTGTGGGCTTTCTCTTGTTACCATGAGTAGGGCCTATTGTTTAGTTGAGGTGCAAGAGCTTCTCTCTGCGGTGGCTGCCCTTGATGCTGAGCATGGGCTCTAGGCGTCTGGGCTCAGTAGTTGTGGTACCCTGGGCTTAGTTGCCCCCAGGCATGTGGGATCTTCCCACACTAGGGATCGAATCCGTGTCCCCTGCATTGGCCGGTGGATTCTCAAACCACTAGACCACCAGGGAAGTCCTCAAGTGGATTTTCTTTGAAGTTTTTGTTACAAAGTTTTACACGTGACAAATTACAAATTAGGTCCCCAACTTGCAATGTGTAACCTTGAGAATATGTACTTGAGAATATGTCCGATCGAATATATGAATAAATATATAGAAATCATGAAAGAAGCACTAAGTTTGAGATTACTCTGGGTAAGAATGTGCTCTGAGGTCTAAAAATTAAAGTTAAGACAAATTAAAGAGACTCTTTTAAGAGGGATTAGAATAACTTCCATGAGATAACTTCAACTACATGCCAAAGACAAAATAAGTTCAGCAAAGGGTGAACAATTTAATGTATGATAACACCATGATGGTTTATTGAAAAGCCAGAAACAGGAAAGCCAAAAGTTAGAGCCCCAGTCCATGGAAAATGGTGTCATAAGACAAATTGGCTGTCCCACCAGGTGGAAGTGAGAGAGGATCTGCGAGTGTGGCATCGCTTAAGGTGTTGATTAAGTTCCTATGATACTAAGGTTATTCGTCTGCTTGTTGCTTTCATTGAACATAAGCAGGTAAGAGGCATTGGAAATGTTCATTGTGATGCCTAATATTGTTCTCAATTTTTTTTTTTAATGAATTATTGCTACTTCCCATTCAAAGCTGTCAGCTCCTATCTTACATCCTGGGACCCAGTTTACTTCTAATTGTGTCTCTGACAGTATTTAAGTATTAGTACTTAATGATGGGCTCTGTGCATAGAGTCTTGGTATATACTTTTTGAATAGAATGAAAGTTATCATCCACTCGAACAGTCATGGAAACACTATAATCCAAAGTAGGCAAAGAGCGGTGAAGCTCATCAGGATGCGTACAGATTAAAACCAAGGAAGGCAACACCTTGTATTTGCCTTTTTTTTTTTTTTTTTTTTTTTAAGGCATTTTTTTTGTGGCCTCATTGCACAGCTTGCAGGATCTTAGTTTCCCAACCAGGGATCAAACCTGTGCCCTCTGTGGTAGAAGCACAGAGTTCTAACTACTAGACAACTAGGGAATTCCCAATATCTTATACCTTATACCTTGTACAGCATTGTTCTTGCAGAGAACACAACTTCCTTATTATAGCTTACACACCCAGATATCATGCTAAGAACATTGCACATCTTCTGAGTAGTATTCCATTGTGTGGCTATATCTGAATTTGTTTGTCCTTTTGCCTGTTGATGGAAATTTGGATTATTGCCAGATTTGGGCTATTATAAATAAAGCTGCTATGAACATTGCATAGAGCTCTTTGTGTGGATAGATTATTTTCATTTCCCTTGAGTAAGTATCTAGAAGTGTATTATGAAGCTATAGCAAATAATGCCAAGCTGGTTTTTGAGTAGATAGTGATGAATGCAGAGAATGTGAAGTCCATTAAAGGGCACAAAGAAATGAGGGAATTCCATGTTTAATACAGGTGGTATGTCAAATCAATGAGGAAAAGTGGATTATTCAATCAACAGTGTTGGAACAAATGAGTAAGATAACTGGGAAAAAACCCAAACATGCATTGTAAGAAAAAGATGGCTGTTCTCAAGGAGGAATGAAAAGAAGAAAAGTCCTCAAACTCCAGGATCTGGTCAGACAGAAGCTGTAACTAATTCCCATTTCTAACTAGAAAAAATTAAACCTGGTATGGCCTTTGAGTGATTAAGGCCAATTACAACTAAGCCTCATGACAAGGAGCAAGTCAAGAGTATGATGATCAAATCTTGTGCTTAAACATCTGGAATAATTAAAGTGGGTCTAGGTAAATCCTTGCGGTGGACAAAATTGCTCCAGGATTATAGAGTAAAGGCACAGTTCTCCCATCAAAGCCTGATACACTCAAGGTAGTTGCTGGGAAAAGAAATGGGGCATAGTGACTGGCACATTGAGCTAATTGGAATAAAACAGATTAAAAGCCAATTATGTTTTTGAGTTACACTGTCTAGAGAGCCAATAGCTGTGTTAAAAGGGATTCTAACTTCTTAACCTAAGACCATGAGCTTATTCAGCATGTTATTATTCACCAGACAAGTTCTCACAACTGTTTCATGGCATTACATGGATTGCCTTTCTTTTTTTTTTTTCATGGATTGCTTTTAGTTCAGTCTCCTGCAACAGTTTCTTTGCTGCACATTAGCCAGACCAGAAGTAAATACCATTAATTTTTCAGATTTCTCTTATGGATAGCTTTTGTTCCACTCTTGAACTGATTTCTTTACTAGCCAGCGGAGTCACATGGTGGTAACAATTTCAAAATTTCAGTTGCTTAAAACAAAAGAGGTTTATATTGTGCAGACGTTTTAAATAAAAACAATCCCCACACCTACTGGTGGACTTTTATATTGCTTCCAATTGTCACATGTCACAAATAATTCTGCACCAGACATATTTATATAGATATCATTTTGCACGTGAGTGAGTATATCTGTAGCTTTTTATATCTAGAAAATTGAATTGCTAGGTTAAAGAATATGTGCATTTTAAAATTTGGCAGAGACTTACTGATTTATACTCCCACTAGCTAGATATGAGACTGCTTATTTCCTCCTACTGGCAATAGTATTATCAACTCTTTTGATCTTTACCCCACCAGAGAAGGGAAACATAATATTTCGTTAATGTTTTGCTTTTCATTTTTCTTGTTATATTAGACTTTTCCTTGCTTTTCATATATTTATGTGAAAAAATAAAATAATAAAATAATTTTAATTTTTGTTTTGTTTTTTTCACATCAGTCTGTCCATTTCTCTCTCTGGTTGTGGTAAAAATGGTTAAAGAAGACAATTCAGTTGATACAAACAAGCTTTATTTAACACTTCATGAAGCAGAAAGTCTCCATTCAAAGAAGTGCAAAAGGGAAGCTTTACAGGGTAAAGAACAAGGAATAAGGAAGAGCAAAGAGAAAATATCTGATTGACCCAGGCTACAGAGTCTGCTTGCTTGGGCTGAGAAAGAACAAGGAAATGAGTATAGAGCCCAGAGTTGGCTTGATATTTGGCTGACTGGATAAACGGCATTTCAGGTCAAGTGGAGCGTTTACAAGGACACAAAAGTTACCCAGGTTGGAGTTTGCTAATCAGCGACATCCCAGGTAAACAGTGGGCCATCTTGGGCCTAGAAATTAATTCAATATATATCATATATTGAATTATATATAAATTTATATTACATATAAAGTTATATCAATAGATATAACTTTTTCTTACAGGTTTATGAGAACTATTTACACATACAAGAGAAGAGTCACTTAAGATATACATTGAAAGTATTTTCCCAAATATATTTATTTATTTATTTATTTCACTTCTTAAGACTCAGTTTTATTTATTTATTTTTATTTTTGGCTGCCCTGGGTCTTTGCTGTTGGGTGCAGGCTTTCTCTAGTTGTGGTGGGCAGGCTTCTTATTGTGGTGCTTCTCTTGCTGCGGGGCACAAGGGCTAGGGTGTACAGGCTTCAGCAGTTGTGACCCACTGGCTTAGTTGCTCCTCAGCATGTGGGGTCTTCCCAGACCAGGGATTGAACCGTTGACCCTCTGCATTTCAAGGTAGATTCTTAACCTCTAGACCACCAGGGAAGTCCAATTATTTATATTTAGATGCTATTTTTTTTGTATTTTTTTTTTTTACTGTGAAGCATCCTCCCCTGCCCCCCATCTTTTTTATATAGTTGAATACCAATTGTTCCTTTGGGTCATGTCTGGGTTAGGGTTTTAATTTGGAAAGATTTTGTCATTAAATCAACAAATTAAGGGATACAAGAGCAACAACTCCCATTTTTCTTCTAGTATCTTTATAGTTTCATATTTTGTTTTGACATTTAACCCAGATGAAATGGATTCCGGTTTAAGTTGTAAGGGAGGGATACATATTTATATACTAACTGGTGAGAGTGTGTGCTTTTGTAGATGACAATCTGTGGGCTGTGAAACACAAGTTTTAGGAGACTAATTTTCCAACAAATATATTTTTCTAAGTTTGAGTTTTTTACCCTGTTCATTTGAAACCTACCAAAAATTCACTGAAACAGTACATTCTCAGCGGTGATGAAAAAAAGCTACAAGA
Source organism: Muntiacus reevesi (assembly GCF_963930625.1). Classification (NCBI taxonomy): domain Eukaryota; kingdom Metazoa; phylum Chordata; class Mammalia; order Artiodactyla; family Cervidae; genus Muntiacus; species Muntiacus reevesi. Next base: position 21,873,578 of record NC_089268.1, on the reverse strand, counting down.
ATATGGGCAGCCTGTACTCAGCTCCAACTAAATGTCACCAAGGCAGGAATAGGGAAACAGTATTGTCAGACATGCCCATTTCAAAAAATGCCCAAATTAAAAAATCTGAATTTGCATGTGAAATCCCCTTATGTTTAAATGTTAGCAACTAAATAGATAGTTTTAAAAACAGTGCCTGAGCCAAGTGAAACACATCTGTGAGCCAGATGGGGCCCTGAGGGTGCCAGTCTGAGACCTGTGGTTTAGACTTGCTTTCCCCTAATCCTCAAAGATGCAAGGGCCTCTCCCAGGGGCTGCCGTAGTGTGGGTAGCCCTTATCACAATGGATTTTAATTGATGGTTGGTGGCCTAGTTTTTCCATTAGGTTCAAGCCTTTCTATTAAGTGATAAAGTTATAAATAGAAGTATTCTCAGATTTTGAGGCCCCCAGAACCTAGCACAGCATCTTTCACCTAGTAGACATTTAGTATGAAAGTTAGCTGAATTTTAAGTAGATGAATGAGTGAACTCTACTGCGAGTAGACAAAATAGCTCAGATTCTTGGAGATTAGACCACACCCTTTCCTCCCCTCACCTCTCAGGAGGTCCCCTGGGCACTCATGGCAAGCTGAGCAGTTGTACCCGATTTTGTTAGCAGGAGGCTTCTTGCACATTGTGAATCTTGGCCGCTAGATGTCTCCCTATGCTTAAAGGACATTCTGAAGCCTTGGGGTCAACGTATGTGGTCAGTAGCTCTGTTGTGTCTGACTCTTTGCGACCCCATGGACTGTAGCCCGCCAGGCACCTCTGTCATGGAATTTCCCAAGCAAGAATACTCCAGTAGGTTTCCATCGCCATATAGGGGACCTTCCTGATCCAGGGATTGAACCTGTGTCTCCTGCTTCATAGGCAGGTGGATTCTTTACCACTGAGCCTCCTGGGAAAGCCTGGAGTCAACCTGTGGTTTGGTAAAAAGAAGCGATTCTTAAGTAAAAAAGAATGCCTTAATCTCAGGTCACAGCTTCAACAGATATTTATTCTCTTAAGGAAGCCTAAGACAGCCACAACGTCAAAGAAAAAGTGCCCAGGGACAGAATCAGATTTATTTTGTTCTGGGAAAACTTTTCATCCTCAAAATGCACCTTTAGTGGCAATGAAATGACAGTCTGTTGGATTTTTAGCCTCTAATCTAACAGATTAACAACTATTCTCCATCTCTGTGGTGTTACTTTACTCTGCTGCTTCAGCGGGTGGAGAAATACATCTTACAGTTAAGTGTTTGGACTCTAGAACCTGTGTAGTAAAAGCAGAATTCAACGTGGAAAATGTGTTAGGGCTTCCCAGGTGGAGCTAATGGTAAAGAACCCGCCTGCCAGTGCAGGAGACGTAAGAGATGGGGTTGATCCCTGGGTCAGGAAGATCGCCTGGAGGAGGACATGGCAGCCCACACCAGTATCCTTGCCCGGAGAACCCCATGGAGGAACGAGCCTGGTGGCTACTGACCAGCGGGTCACAGAGTTGGAGACGACTGAAGTGACTTAGCATACACGCTTGTATTAGTAGGAATTCTTCACTGAGCCTTCCAGGTGCTCGTGTGAATTGCTGAGCATCACACGTACACAAAGATACGTTCTGGTGCCTGTGGTTGTGTCTTTCATGTGCCTCATGAGGGTCTACGGGGTCCACTAGGGTGGGAGTCCTTTTTTATTTTATTTTATTGTTCTTTCTGCTGGCTGCACAGCTTGCGGAGTCTTAGTTCCCTGACTAGAGGTCAAACCCGGGCCCTGGAAGTGAAAGTTCCAAGTCCTAACCACTGGCCTCTCAGGGATTTTTTTTTTTTTTTTTTTTGGTGCTGCATAATTCTCACTTTAAAGACAGGCAAAGTAGGGGGTAAAAGCTCATGGACTACTTTTATAGTCCATGGCTCTCTCTTCTCTGTTATCTCTGACATTCAAACATAGTACATTCTGAACTGATTAAGGGCAGTGGTTAGAGGATTGCCTGACTGTTGAATTTACCCAGGGCCTTGAATTTAATGACTCTTGAAGTCACTTGAATAAAATGAAACTGTGGATTCTGTGGGGTCTTGGTGGCTCTCCAACCGATTATGGAAAGTTCAGATGCTAAGAATGCTGTGTCTCTTTAGTACCTGAGACAACCTTGCCTTTACCTTTCCTTTGATTCTTCTGCAAGTGTTGGGCACTTCTCTATGTATTTCTCATATGTCTTTAAGAAGCAATAAAGGTTCAGAAAATAGACTCTGAATTCTGATTGTGTTTCTCTCGTAGCCCATCATTTCCTTAAGTGCTCTGTGCCTCTGTTTCCTCATCTGTAAAATGGGGATGTTAGTGGTTACTGCCTCACAGAGTGCTGAGGATATACAAACACATGGAAATGACTCAGAACAGTCCTTGGAACATGATTCAGTCAGTCAGTTCACTCGCTCAGTCGTGTCCAACTCTGTGACCCCATGAATCGCAGCACACCAGGCCTCCCTGTCTGTCACCAACTCCTGGAGTTTACTCAAACTTATGTCCATCGAGTCGGTGATGCCATCCAGCCATCTCATCATCTGTCGTCCTCTTCTCCTCCTGCCGCCAATCCCTCCCAGCATCAGGTCTTTTCCAACGAGTCAACTCTTTGTATGAAGTGGCCAAAGTATTGGAGTTTCAGCTTCAGCATCAGTCCTTCCAATGAACACCCAGGACTGATCTCCTTTAGGATGGGCTGGTTGGATCTCCTGGCAGTCCAAGTGACTCTCAAGAGTCTTCTCCAACACCACAGTTCTAAAGCATCAATTTTCCGGCGCTCAGCTTTCTTCACAGTCCAACTCTCACATCCATACATGACTACTGGAAAAACCATAGCCTTGAGAGTAATTTGCAAGTCTTTGCATGACTATAGGAACTTCTCTCAATCATGTAAGAGACAAGTGTAACAATCAAAAACCTGGAAGTTGACCTAGACAGCAGAGGAGAGAATGAGATGAACTGTCAAGTGTTGAGAATCAGCTGTTTTTACTGAGCACTAAACATGTTAGTTTTGCAAACTCTCTCCTTGTTTACTTCAATGTCTTTAAAAAAAAAAAAAAAACTATTTATTTCTTTGGCTGTGTCCAGTCTTAGTTGCAGCACATGGGATCTTCATTGAGTCACTGAAGATGTTTCCATACAGTGTTCAGGCTCTTTAGATGTGGCATGGGAGCTCAGTAGATGTGACTCACAGGCTTAGTTGCTTCAAGGCAAGTGGGATCTTCCCAACCAGGGAATGAACCCTGGTCCCTTGCACTGCAAGGCAGATTCTTAACTACTGGACCACCAGGCAAGTCCAAATGTCCTTTATATTAATGCTTAGTAGCAATAGTATTATTTTGCAATAACACCATCCCCCACAACAGTTTCTCATAAGTCACATTGACCAAGTTTTGCCCTCAGACAGTCTAATAAGTCCCCACCTGCCTCTCTTTAAGTCCTAGTTCTGAGTGGTAAGAGACTACATCCATTTTGATTGTTTTGCCATATTTGTAAGAATTACCACATTACTCACTGTAATTTGCATTTTATAATCAACTCTTCCCTTCTTTACCTCTCCTTTCAGGTTTTTTTTTTTTTTTTTTTTTTTTTTGTATAATTATACCTGAATCTTTTAAAAATTGCATTTATCCCTTTCACAATTATGGAATAAAGCCACCGGAAACAGTTCAGGTCCTCTCCCCCGCTTGAATCACCATATCATTTAAGGTAGCCATTTGTGTTTGCTGCTCCTGGATCAGAGCTTCTCAGAAACCAAGCTCAAAGGATATCCAACACATCAGATGGATGGACACTCCTTGGCATGGGTTCATGTCCTTTGTAGGTCCACCTGCCGATTCAATTAAGATACTGTCTCAGACTCACAACTGTCTCTCCAGAAAGGTTTGTTGAGGTCAGAAGAATTAGATAACTAGTTCTGATAACACAATTCTGTTTGCTATTTCCTTTCTCCCAGACCTCAGGTTTATTGCTGTTTATTCCTGTGACTGCTCTTTTGCTGGAAATGAAGCCATCAGACTGTTCAGGAAACCAACACAAATAGTTAGAGTTAGAGTTAGAAGGTCTGATGCTCTTCCTTCTTGCTCTTCTTCAGCATTCACAGGACGCTGGAGCCAGCCTCGCCAAGGAAGCTCTGTGGTCAAGACCACCAGAGGAAAAAAAGTGCAGAGTTGACCAGATGGACCAAAGTGCATTTGTTTAGCTGCCTCTGTACTGTCAAGTGAACAACCTTGTTTCTGCTTCATAGGTCAGTGTGTGAGATTTGGGGGCAGAAGGAGCGGTCACACCAGAGCATCAGTATTTCCATGACTCTGCCTTTGCAGAAGGTGCTCTTCTTACGTTTATAACAAAGACATGTCATACATGTCACCCCAAGGCTCACACTATGCTTCTTCCATTTTCTTTTTGTTCTCTGCCATGACAGAGGCACCCCATCCCCTAACCAGGAAATAATGAAATATTCAGCATTGTGTGTGTTAACAAATTATTAGGAGGAAGCTACAAGGGGTGATTAAATGGTTTGGGGTTGAGTCATTGTAGTTAGAAGCACACCCTCTTTGTGACATGCCTGAGCACTCGGTTGCTCAGTCACATCTGACTCTTTGTGACCCCATGGACTGTATGTAGCCCACCAGACTCCTCTGTTCATGGGATTTTCCAGGCAAGAATACTGGAGTGGGTTGCCCTTTCATCCTCCAGAGGATCCTCCTGACCCAGGGATCAAACTCAAACCTTCTGGAGCTCCTGCATTGGTCTTTGTGGCACAACCTAAATATTGGGCCTACTATGATCATCTTCTATCAACTATAGAATTAGCTATTAAACACATTCATTTATTTGGATTCAGAGTTTCACCAGAATCAATGTACTCATGAAACCACTGATATTTACTGGATGCTTAATTTTCTTGTAACAATAAGCCCCCTATATATTGAAGCTTCAACTTGCAGATTTTCAAAGATGCATTGAAATGTAGGTTCCATCATCATCAGGTGTGAGTGAAATTGCAGTTTGCCCTCTGTTCCCTATTGCCACAATCCCTCAGCTCTACCATCTCCCACCTCGTCTTCCTCCTCCAGGCAGTAATTCTTCTTGCCTGTTCGCTTGATGCCAGCCCCTGTATGCCAGCTGTTGCACGGTACTACTGTATTTTCCAAGATACAATACTGTAAGACTAAAAAGGTTTTCTTAATTTTTTTGTTTGTTGTTTTTGCATTCTTTGTGTGAAAAGTATTATAAACCTATTACAGCACAGTACTGTATAATCAGCTGTGTTAGTTGGGGACCTAGGCTAACTTTGTTGAACTTGCAAATGCACGCTTGGTACGGAACTCATTCGTATGTAGGAGACTTACTGTATCTGCTAAATGAAAGCATTTCTTTGGTCTAAGAAACAGTAAGGGTCACTTTGGTTGTAAGGGTTATGCACCAGTGCCTAGGAAGTTGCGGGGCTTCATGGCACAAAGAGCTGGAGGTGAATAAAGCTGTCAACAGAGCTGCCAGCCCTCACCACTCCTAGTTCTATGCTGATTGATCGGTTTTTATCTGTTCACTCTTCCACTGTTTCTTTGCCTCTCCCCCTCACCCTCCACCCAATTCTATTGCTACTTTCTCCCTAAGTAATTAGTAAATATTAGCCTCATTTTACAAACACTGAGATGTCAGTGACATAAGTGCTCCTACAAGCTCTTGCATTTTATTTATTATTTTTAAATTTTATTTATTTATTTATTTTTTTAAAGCAAGAAACTATTTCTGGTTTTTTTTTATTTTTATTTTTTTTATTAGTTGGAGGCTAATTACTTCACAACATTTCAGTGGGTTTTGTCATACATTGACATGAATCAACCTTAGAGTTACACGTATTCCCCATCCCGATCCCCCCTCCCACCTCCCTCTCCACCCGACTCCTCTGGGTCCTCCCAGTGCACCAGGCCCGAAACGATAACCCTATATGCAAAAAAGAAAAAGAGACACAGAAGTACAGAACAGTCTTTTGAACTCTGTGGGAGAAGGTGAGGGTGGGATGTTTTGAAAGCTCTTGCATTTTAATACAGACAAAAGGAAAAGGGAGCACTGAACTGAAAAGATGGCATCTGATCCTAGAACGTTAGGCATTGGATCAACCAAAGGAGTGCACACAGGTCTAGAAGACCTTGACTCTTCGTATTCAATGAATATTTGGTACCACCATTGGTGGATCTCCAAAACAGGCAAAATCCTACTGAAAAGGCACATGAAGAGAAGGGAATTAACTTGGCTGAATTATGACATCAGCTCTATTCCCTCCAGGCTAGTGGGTGACACAAGAGGGATGGCTGATGCCCTTGAAAAACTGGAGGTTGTCAGAGTGGCTTCGTTCTTTTGTCCACTCTTCCACTGGACCAGATCCAGGCCCGGTCATGAAGAGTGAAGATGTGGACCAGTGGCCAAGCTGGGGTTGGAAACAGGAAGATCACATTGAGGTTAGGCCTGCTTGGCACTAAAAGTCAGTCTTCAACTCAAAATTATGGACCTTGATAGTTTGGGGAATATTGTTCTCTCTAAAAAAAGAGATTTCTATTAGATTTTAGTGCTCCAAAGACCTTTCTGTTCTTCCTGAGAAAGTGTATATTTCCTCTTTCTTCTGATAATAAGAGCAGTCTACCAGACTAGCTTCCTCTTTTCCTTGCTAGGAAGCTCTGTTCATAGAGTTAAGCTTTCAATTTACAAAACATGACAACTACCTAATAGGTTTTTATTTACATTCTTTCTCTTCGTTGATGTTCTACTTTTATAGTTTCTGTTTTTAATATTCCATATACATATATAGTTTGTGTATAGAACTATTACAGTTTAAATTTCTTTATGTCTATTCTAATGTGATTTTAAGTGTTAGTATTGTAAGCTGCCTCAAATCATTTGTAAGTTACAGAGTGACTTAGAGTCAGCTACCTCACATTATTGGTGATTGTGGAGTGTTAGTTTTCAACCTGGATGGGAGAAAGAAGAAAGAAACTTATGCAAGAAGTGAACAAGTTTTAGCATGAATTTTCTAAGGACAAACAACATATTAAAAGCATTTTCCCTGTGTGTACATGCCAAGGCCCTCCTCTGCCCACCTTCATTCGTAGTATTCCAAACAGAAGTCTGAGGGGGCTTCATCTGGGAAAGTTGCAGGCCAATTATTCAGTGTTGCACAAGAAAATCAGAAAAGGAGAAATAATATCTGTCTCTCTCCATACCCCACTGGTATGACCCACCTCTCCCCACCTGAAATTTACACACGAAGGGCTGCATTCCTTCCGCTTTATGAGGTATGACCCTGGGTGTCCAGAGGCTGGTTGTGGAAGCTGGGCAGAGTGACACTGAAACACACACACCAAGGACAGAAGTGTCCTGCATTCCCCTAGAGCATTTTCCTCCCATTTCCCCTCCATGATTTCTGTCTGCTGGGAGAACTGTTAGGTCATGGGCTCTGAGCTCCTTCCTCTTACCAGGCCTGATAGGGACGCTAAGTGGGAGGGAGAGTCAACAGAAAGGCATTTTTCTCTTCCTTCTTGAAGGGGGTGTGTTCTGGGCTTGTCCGCCTACAGGGTAGCAATGTGCTACAGGAGTTACTGGGAAATCAGTGGCCTGTACACCTTCCAGCGAGCTGCTGTGGCTCAGATATTACGATTGCCTTTCCAAACAGAGCAAGAAGTGATTGAGCCGCGATTACCCCGGAAGAAGGGCTCCCAGGGGCTGTGATGTGAAGAGTGGAATCACAGGTAAGCCCTAACGCTGTGATTTGATTCCTTAGAACGTGTCTTAGCATCATCCTTACCACCTGTTAATCTGAGATTAGTTTTCGATAATTGAAACTCATATTTCAATATCCCATTTCCTGAAGAAGGGTAACTAAAGGAATGAAGAGTGGAGAAAACAATGAACAGATACAATCGAGTTCAGTTTCTTGGTAACTATATAAATTGAGATGTTATGTGAGTCTCAGGCTCAAGGTTGTTGATTTAAAGCATAACCTTCTCTCTATCGATTTCAATACAGTATCCCTTCTTCTTGGAGAGGGGGTGTCTGGGAGGTGGATTGACTGAAATAAAGAAGGTTCCATCCACCAAGGATAATTGTACAAACTTCAATCTCATGGCTTCCACAAATTAGCAATATATTAGTATTGTTGTTGTTTAGTTACTAAGTCGTGTCTGAATCTTTGCCACCCCGTGGACTATAGCCAGCCAGTCTCCTCTGTCCATGGGATTTCCCAGGCAAGAATACTGGAGCAGGTTGCCATTTCCTTCTCCCTAGGACCCTCCTGACCCAGGAACTGAACCTGCATTTCCTGCATTGGCAGTGGATTCTTTACCACTGGGCCATCTAAGAAGATCAAGTTTATTTTCACTTTAGGATGAATTAATTTAAGATTTGACCTAATTGGTGTATTTCCAGGAAGTATTTCCAATTTAACTTCTTCTCTGGGCTCTGAAAAATTCACAAACTGATGTTTTTAATCACTTCCTTGTCTCTCTCCCCTAAATAAGTACAAAGTGACACGTTATATTTTCTGACAGGCCTTGAAATGTAGTCATTTTTCTTTTTCATGAAGAATCCATGTATGAAAGCCTGATATTCAATGTAATTCAGCCATGCCAGAGATTAAATCATGGGAAGTTACCAAAGGAGGTATGGAAGGAAGGTCAGAGGTGGGGGGAAATGATGACTTTGGCATTTCCATGGACAAATCCATTAAATCAAACCTGGTAATAACACACAGTTGACTGGAGATTACAGAGTCAAGGGAAGTAACAAAATCAGATTAAAATATACTTTGTAATTTATCAGAGTATTAACACAAACCTTTTGTTATGTTTTTAATAAAACAACTACTAATTATTCAACCATAACCCAAATTTAAAAGGAACGTACTTTATACAACCACGCAGAGTACTTTATTCAGCCATCAGTATTTTAATCACTAAGTTGTGTCTGACTCTTGCGACCCCATGGACTGTAGCCTACCAGGCTCTTTGCTCTATGGGATCCTCCAGGCAATAAAACTGGAGTGGGTTGCCGTTACCAAGTGGCATAATCTTGAGCAAATTACTCAGCTGTTCTTGTTCTAGTTATTTAATGTGCAAAATAGTAGCCATGAGCATAAAGTGTTAAACTGGAGCATGAACATGTTGAGTCTAAGAGGCTTGACTTGCACGCACTCCTATTTAATGCATGACCACAAGTTGATGTAAATTGTTGCTGACATGCCTCATAGGTACATATATCTTGCTTCTCTAAAAAGACAGTGTATTCCTTTACTCTTCTTAAAAAACAGGGACAGGATTCTCAAGAAGAGTTTATGTCTTCTTGTGCTGAAGGCAAAGGGGCTCGATACTTTGGTATCCATGTACCCTCTGATGTCATTCGTTCTGCAATTAAAGAGACAGAAATATACTCTTAGGAAAAGTAAATGAACACATTCATTCAAATTAGGGTGTCAGTGACATTTTTGAGCACTTTCAGTTCAGTCACTCAGTTGTGTCCTACTCTTTGCGACCCCATGGACTGCAGCACGCCAGGCCTCCCTGTCCAACACCAAATCCCGGAGTTTATGCAAACTCATGTCCATCGAGTCGGTGATGCCATCCAACCATCTCATCCTCTGTCATCCCCTTCTCCCCCCATCTTCAATCTTTCCCAGCATCAGGGTCTTTTCCAATGAATCAGCTCTTTGCATCAGGTGGCCAGAGTATTAGAGTTTCAGCTTCAGCATCAGTCCTTCCAATGTATATTTAGGGCTGATATCCTTTAGGATGGACTGGTTGCATCTCCTTGCAGTCCAAGGGACTCTCAAGAGTCTTCTCCAACACCACATTTCAAAAGCACCAATTCTTTGGTGCTCAGCTTTCTTTATAGTCCAACTCTCACATCCATACATGACCACTGGAAAAAACCATAGCCTTGGCTAGACAGACCTTCATTGGCAAAATAATGTCTCTGTTTTTTAATATGCTGTCTAGGTTGGTCATAACTTTTCTTCCAAGGAGTAAGTGTCTTTTAATTTCATGGCTGTAGTCACCATCTGCAGTGATTTTGGAGCACCCTCTGCTCCCAAATAAAGTCTGTCACTATTTCTACTGTTTCCCCATCTATTTGCCATGAAATGATGGGACCAGATGCCATGACCTTAGTTTTCTGAATGTTGAGCTGTAAGCCAACGTTTTTGCTCTCTTCTTTCACTTTCATCAAGAGGCTCTTCAGTTCTTCTTTGCTTTCTGCCGTAAGTTTGGCATCATCTGCATATCTGAGGTTATTGATATTTCTCACGGCAATCTTGTTTCCGGCTTTTCCTTCATCCAATCTAGCGTTTCTCTGATGTACTCTGCATACAAGTTAAATAAGCAGGGTGACAATATACAGCCTTGATGTACTCCTTTCCCTATTTGGAACCAGTCTGTTATTCCATGTCCGGTTCTAACTGTTGCTTCCTGACTTGCATACAGATTTCTCAAAAGGCAGGTCAGGTGGTCTGGTATTCCCATCTCTTTAAGAATTTTCCACAGTTTGTGGTGATCCACACAGTCAAAGGCTTTGGCATAGTCGATAAAGCAGAAATAGATGTTTTTTTTTTCTGGAACTCTCTTGCTTTTTCGATAATCCAGCAGATGTTGGCAATTTGATCTTTGGTTCCTCTGCCTTTTCTAAAACCAGCTTGAACATCTGGAAGTGCACAGTTCACTTATTGCTGAAGCCTGGCTTGGAGAATTTTGAGCATTACTTTACTAGCATGTGAGATGAGTGTAATTGTGTGGTAGTTTGAGCATTCTTTGGCATTGCCTTTCTTTGGGATTGGAATGAAAACTGACCTTTTCCAGTCCTGTGGCCACTGCTGAGTTTTCCAAATTTGCTGGCATATTGAGTATAGCACTTTCACAGCATCATCCTTTAGGATTTGAAATAGCTCAACTGGAATTCCATCACCTCCACTAGCTTTGTTTGTAGTGATGCTTCCTAAGGCCCACTTAACTTTGCATCCAGGATGTCTGGCTCTAGGTGAGTGATCATACCATCGTGATTATCTGGGCCATGAAGATCTTTTTTGTATAGTTCTTCTGTGTATTCTTGCCACCTCTTCTTAATATCTTCTGCTTCTGTTAGTCCACACCATTTCTGTTCTTCATTGAGCCCATATTTGCATGAAAATTTCCTTGGTATCTCTAATTTTCTTGAAGAGATCTCAAGTATTTCCCATTCTATTGTTTTCCTCTATTTCTTTGCCATGATCACTGAGGACGGCTTTCTGAGCACTTTGGTTTGGTACAAGCATGAACTGGAAGAAGCAATAGGGTACTGGGTATGGAAGGATGTGAGCAGTGGCTGGGGTGTGTCCCCATGGTGAACAACTCACAAAGCAGACGAATGACTTCCCCCAACAATGTCACTGAATTCACAGTTTTGCTTAAGGCTATTCATGTGCACGCCCCTGGTGACTCAGAGGTAAAGAATCCACCTGCCAATGCAGGAGATGCAAGTTTGATCCGTGAGTCGGGAAGATCCCCTGGAGAAGAAAATGACAACCCATTCCATTATTTTTGCCTGGCATATCCCATGGACAAAGGAACCTATAGGCCATGGAGTCACAGGAGTCCATGGGATCACAAAAGAATCGAATATGACTTAGTGACTAAACAAACAGAAATGTCTTAGGAAACCACATTCTACCTGATCTAAACATACATCTTTGCAATTTTCAAAATATTCTGCCTTGTTCTCTTTCCAAAGATTTTTGTCAGGGGATACCCATAGTTACATAGATTGTGTCTGAGCAGAGGTGTGCTCACAAGATGTCAAGGCCTTCACAGTTCTGGACTGGATACATGGTCTTAATAGCTGTGAAAATAATCTAGGAATCTAGAAGGATGGTGCAAAAGATGTGAGCATTACCCTCTCTCCCATGCCCAGGTGGTTCTAGTCTTGCTGAATTCCACCACTATAGTACACAAAACCAGAGGAAATGCAGGGAGGGGTGTTTCTTAGAGCACCCCACTCCCCAGCGAGCCACAGAGAATCTCATAGAAGCTCCAGTTCAATGGCACATGAAAACCTGGGCTCTGGCATATGGAGGACAAATATCCATAAGAATTAATAAGTGTGAAAGTGCCCTAGCATTTTCTAGAGTTATTGTAAATCTCCTGTGCACGGTCAGTTAAATGAATATAATCCAAAAAGGTGAACAGACATGAAAAAAGTGCAAAATACAGTTGAATTTTGTTAATGAGGATGATCTGGTCATCATAGTCTCTGGGTTCTCTGTGTAAATGTCAGTCTTTAATCTTCAGAGGCCCACAGACAGTGGAAACTGTTGTTTTGCTTTAAAGAAGGTCTTTTGAAATACAGACTTTAAATAAAGTCTTGAAGATAATTTATCATTTGCCTCTTTCAAATAAGATAAAATTTTTAAAAAATCTGGTCATAAGGTTTCCTCTATTATTTAGGGATAAGCAGACTTTTACTATAAAAGTGTGGTGTTAGGACTGGTTCACACCTGCAATGTTTTGGGTAAAGAGACTTTGGATTAAGTAGATTATATTTTCCAGGAAAACCTTTTGGACTTTTTGTTTGTACTTCAGCCCAGTTTTGCTTGATGACATTCCTGTGCTTAATTGCTTAAGAGTATCAGGCTAATCATTTCTAATAAGAAACTTAACAATATAATTCTTAGGCTTATAACATAACACTCTTCTATGTTGTTGACCAAGATGCCAATTAAGCAAGTAACTAGCAAAAGAAAAGACAAAGACAGCATAGAATTTTAAAAATATTCAGGTTAGAATTTTATGATGACAGTATGCACCTTTAAAATTGTTAAAGATTTTCCCAGGTGGTCTTGAAAAAGAATGGTTCAGTTAAGAAATGTAGCTGGGATAGCTAATTATTCATTTGGAGGAGAATAAAAGTAAAGCCCTTGTTGTTGTTTGGTCGCTAAGTCATGTCCGACTCTTTTGTGACCCCATGGATTATAGCGCACCAGGCTCCTCTGTCCATGGGATGTCCCAGGCAAGAATCCTAGAGTGGGTCCCATTTCCTCCTCCAGGGGATCCTCCTGACTCAGGAAATGTACTCTTGTCTTCCACTTAGCAGGCGGATTGTTTACCACTGAGCCCCCTGGGAAGCCCTAAAGCCCTATTTTATACCCAAACCTAAAATAACTTCAGGAAGATTGAAGATTTAAATGTTTATAACAAACAAACAAACTTGCCTAAAGAAGTGTGAGAAGTAAATATAAGAGGATTTATTTTTACCATATTTGCATAGAAAAAATTTTTTAGCATGACCCCAGATTTAAAATCCATAATGGAAGAGATTGACAGATGTGATTCCATGAACATTTTAAACTTTTGTGCTAAATAGGACAACATAAAAAGTTAAGAGACCACAAACAAATGACGGGCAAATATTTATAACATGAGTGACAAGGAGCTGATATCCATGCTATGATGAGCTCCTAAAAGCAGCTCTTAAGATAAAGGTGAACATAATAGAAACACTTGATATAAAGACTTAAATACTCAAATCAGAAAAATACATATTCAGTTCAGTTCAGTCGCTTAGTCGTTTCCGACTCTTTGCGACCCCATGAATCACAGCACACCAGGACTCCCTGTCCATCACCAACTCCCGGAGTTTACTCGAACTCATGTCCATCAAGTCAGTGATGCCATCCAGCCATCTCATTCTCTGTTGTCCCCTTCTCCTCCTGCCCCCAATCCCTCCCAGCATCAGGGTCTTTTCCAAGGGGTCAACTCTTCGCATGAGGTGGCCAAAGTACTGGAGTTTCAGTTTCAGCATCAGTCCTTCCAATGAACACCCAGGACTGATCTCCTTTAGAATGGACTGGTTGGATCTCCTTGCAGTCCAAGGGACTGGCAAGAGTTTTCTCCAACACCACAGTTCAAAAGCATCAATTCTTCGGTGCTCAGCTTTCTTCACAGTCCAACTCTCACATCCATACATGATCACTGGAAAAACCATAGCCTTGAAAAGACGGACCTTTGCTGGCAAAATAATGTCTCTGCTTTTTGACATGCTATCTAGGTTGGTCATAACTTTCCTTCCAAGGAGTAAGCATCTTTTAATTTCATGGATGCAATCACCATCTGCAGTGATTTTGGAGCCCCAAAAAATAAAGTCAGCCACTGTTTCCACTGTTTCCCCATCTATTTTCCGTGAAGTGATGGGACCAGATGCCATGATCTTAGTTTTACATATAAATGGCCAAAAAACATCTGAAAAAATGTTCTATTTTATTAATAATCAAAAGCCTAGAAATTAAAACAATTAGATTAAAATTTGCCAATTAGTTTGGCAAGCATTATAACCATGTTGGGACCAGTGTGATGAAACAGGCATTTCTACACCTTACCAGGGACTTTAAATGGATACAAATTAGAAGGCTCACTTGGCCATGTCTATCAAAACTCAAAATAATCTGGAATGAAGGATGAACAAGGAAAAGCTTAATAGAAGGGACATTTAAGACAGATTACAGGAGTCTAAATAGCAAATTTACCATGATAATGTGTTTGCTTTTCATCTGTACATAATATGAAGGTGTTTTAGTTTTGAATTAGCATGGTATTTGCAGGATAGGAGGAATGTCAGGTAACTGATTTTATTTCTAGAAAATTCATTTGGGGAGTATGATTGTAAAATAGGCTTTTACTTACTAGGAAATTATGATGAAAATACTGTTAATACAAGGGTAGGGAAACGTATAGAATGAGTGGTTTTTTGGTAGATTTGAAACAAGGTTTATCAATGTGAGCCCTGAATGAGAAGTCAGATATTGTTTTACTCATTTAAGAACAGATCACATAAGAACAGTTTGTAAGATCTATAATTTGACCTTTAACCCTTGAAGACCCCACAAAGTCTGTTCTGTAGGTTCTTCCCAGTAGGCCTGATGAATTATGTTTTCACTCTTGAAGAGTTAGGTTTCCTTAGATACAAAATGACATTCACATTTGTTAGGAAGATAGCTTTGAAACATACATTCTTCTTTTTCTTGCACATAGAGAGCTTAACTAGCTCCATGTGGAAACAGCACAGTCATCTCTGAGAGCCATCTTCAAATTGGTCATCAGTGGTCTGACCAACATCATCTCAGTTGTTTGGGATACGGTTAATCTTTAGTTCCAGGTCCATTTGTTCCCATTTCTTTGCAGCCAGTTCTTGAAACTGTGGCAGCTCATGTCCTGGGTAGAGTGGTCATCTTGTCGTTAACTTCTCCCACCCAGTGGTTTAATATCTGTGAGACAGCTCACAGGATATGGCTCTGAATATTATCTATAACTCTTGAGAAAGAACCAAAGGTTCTTGACTATGCTTAATGACTGTATTATTATTGTTTAGTCCTTTGACACTTTTTCTTTGTTTCAGCATTTCTCACTTTTATGATTAAACGTATTCTTGGCCTAAAGTTTTCCGCAGACAAAAGAGGACATGCTGGGCAAGGACCATAGGGTCCTGCTCCGTTTCACAGCGAGCTCCTCTCGGTGTTCTGCTTTGACCTAGGTGAGTGGGATGGGGGAGGAGTGGGAGGGGGTTTCAAGAGGAAGGGGATATATGTGTACATGTGGCTGAGTCACTTCATTGTACAGCAGAAACTAACACAACTTTATAAAGCAATTATACTCAAATTTTAGAAAGACCTTGGCCCAAGCAATAAAATGAACTGGGCCCAGTCTAAGAGAAATATGAAGTTCTTTAGGGAGAGAAATTTAAGGAAATAATCAATACAGTTTTTTAATTTAGAATTTAGGTTTACTCTTCTCAATTTATACAAGCGTGAAGCCAAAATAATTCGCACTTAACTGCCAAAATAATCAAAGCAATACATATGAAAGCATTTTGTAAATTAGAAAGAATTATCCTTACTTCTTCTTATGTAACTATCCCCTCCCTGGAGTGCTATTCAGGTACTTTTTTTTCAAGTAAACAGTCCAAGAGGAAACTCAAGTTCTCTGGGCTTTACTGATTGTCAGTAGGCAAAACCAAGCGGGGAAGATGACAAATAGTGACCGGGGGATTCCAGAAAGACTGGGTCCCCATTGCGAAGCTGAAGTCTTGGCTGCAAGAAAGAGCTTGGCGCACCTCCTCTGGAGTGCCATTAATCATGTTTTAAGGGCTTGGTGGTACACACTCTACTGAACTGTGAGTGACAGGAGAAAATCTTCAGTTACAGGGGGTTGGAACAGACCCAACCCTTGAGGCTGGCAGTCAGGCTTTTTACAGCAGAATGGAGCTAGACTTATATGTGAGGGATAAAGTAGAACACCCGGAGAAGTATTGGGCAATGAGTTAAGAACGACAAGTCATTCTGTACCTCTTTGCCAATGCAGGTGATGTAGGAGACTCGGGTTCAGTCCCAGAGTTTGGAACATGCCCTGGAGGAGGAAATGGCAACCCACTGCAGTAGTCTTGCCTGGAAAATTCCATGGACAGAGGAGCCTGGTGGGCTGCAGTCCATAGGGTCCCAAAGAGTCTGACAAAACTGAGCATGCTTGCAACTCTTTTAAGATGTAAAGTGGAGATAAATGAACTAAAAAAACAAAACAAAACAAAACCACCAGAATCCATGTGAGGAGGGAGCAGACAGCTGAGCTATGCTGACAGCTCCAGCAACAGGAGAAATGCTCTCTAGCTGAAGTTCCAATTCATGGCAAAGGACACAGGGACTTGTGAAAAAAAAAATGTATCTTAATTTTTGAAGGAAAAAGGATCAGGGAAGAAATAGGGTCTTAAGCCAGACTCTGAAAGGAGATCCATTCAGTGAACCATCGGAAATTTAAATAGGGACTTTGGAGGAGAGAAATTCAAGCAGTACAGCAGCTGTTTTCAAAAGTAGGTCTGATCACGGTTCTTGGAGCTTCCCCAAAGGGGTGGAGCTACAATGAGCAAACACCCTGCCTAGGAAATTGGAGAGAGTGATCGGACAAATTAAAGCTTTGCAGATTGGTGAAATGTCCCAAGGGAAAGGCCAGCTTAGCTAAGTAGTCTCTTTTATCTCTTCCAATCTTGGGAGTTCTTAAAACACCCCACTGCCATTCTCATCCTAAGGACTTAATTCTAAGTAGATTCTCAGCTCACCTTAAAAGGTGTTCAGGTATGATAATAACTAGAGAAAATAGGAATAGAGTCCAGTAAAAAAAATTTAATCTCTCCAAGCTCAGATTCAGTAACTGATCGACACTAATGTAAAGAACAATTACATAAATGATATATAAATAGAAGCTGCCAAATGAGCATATAATAATGGAATCTGAATGAGAACAGATCTGAGTGCATCTTATTTTCCTGCTTACTTTAGGGAAGAGGAAGTTGAGTCCAGCAAGAGTTCTTTTTAGCTTGTACATTTTTTAGCAGATAAAGGACAAAGTTGAGGTTAGGGTCTAATTCATCTAGGTCTTTTCCCAGCAAGTTTATTAAATATTAACATACTGAAAACATGTTAATATATAAAATATGTATCTAAATTGTACTGGGGACACAACACAGGCAGACACTGAAATTTTAAATATAGTCCTTCCAGAAGAAGTCAGTCTAGCTCAAAAAAATGACCAAACCACCAAATATTTTTCCAAGTGTGACACTGGTTATCTTTTTTGTTTCCCATCTATATTTCCACCCGTCTTCTCTACTGTATCTGCCTATTGAAAATCACAAAGAAATTCTCAAAGGCAAATGGCTCAGGGATTCCTATACAAAGGCAGATCCCAATGAAAACATGACCAAAAACTCATAAAAAAAGGAATAAAATAAAACCAAGGTTTGGCAGGCTCTCATCTGCTAACCAGTTCTATTTGAATCATAAAGTCTTTCATATCCCAGTTGGAGATCTGCTCTTCCCGTATGTGTGTGTGTGTGCACGTGTGCATATGCGTGCATGCACGTGAGTCCAAGACAGAGAGGAGGGTGGCGATTCTACTGGGAATTCTTTTATTTATAGAGGAAGAAACATAATCCCATAAATACTGATGCCAGAAAGCCATCTGAGTTCAACTCTGCCTAAGAATAGATTGTTGCTAAAAATTCTGGAAACTGTAGGTGAGAGCAGTCCCAGTTCAGAATCACTGGTGATAAGGAGATAGCTGTTGACATAAATAAATGATATTTGATCCATAAATACATAACTGGAAGACTGGAAGACAATGGGCAGCTGTCTCCAGAAGCATAATAGCAAATGCTAATGATTGTTCTCCAAAAACTGAAGGACAAGGATTATCAGGAATGAATTCAGTTGAATGAATTCAAGGAAGTGAAGGGGGTCCCACTATGGCCAAACCTTCCCAAGGATGCCAGGGCCGACACAGCTGCAGGTCAGGTATCACTGACCCCCAGCGAGGTGTCATGTAAACAAACACACACACTGATGACAACAACAGCTCCTCACCTATGGCAAGGACACATGGATTCTGAGAAATTTTCTTTTTTTAAAAATAATCAAGACACTTCCAGCTGAGAAGGGAAGTGCTGAAAATACCATGGGGCTTGCCTCTAGTGAAGGCAAATTTAAGTAGGACTTAAGATTACACCTCCTTAACACATGCAGAAGGAAATGGCAACCCACTCCAGTATTCTTGCCTGGGAAAATCCCACGGACAGAGGAGCTTGGTGGGCTGCAGTCCATGGAGTTGCAAAAGAGTCGCACACGATTTAGCGACTAAACAACAACTCCTCAACACACACACACAATTAACCGTCTTTAGAATCTGTTAACTCAGTTATTGTAAACATGTATTCTTACTTCCTTGAAGCTTGGATCCCTCCATTGATACCGTGCTGGGCATCAACCCTGGAGTACCTTTTATTTGATTAGTTAATTTGACTCAGATTAAAGTCAAATTCTGGAACAATCCAACAGTTACTATGGAAACTGGTGGTGAGATTGAAATACTAGTTATGCTAATATTAGCAGCTATCAATCATTGAGGCTCACCATCTGCTGGGCATTGCTCTAGGTTCTCTATATGCAATTACTCATTCAATTCTCTAAAGAATCTCTGAATTTGATAAACTTTCCCCATCTTATAGATGAGCAAACTGAGGCATAGAAAGATTAAGAAAATGCTAAAGGGCATGCAGTTAATAAATGTCAAAGCCAGGACCTGAATCCTGGGCAGGCTAACCACAGAGCCTGTTTTGACCCATGCATCTTGAGTTACCCATGTCTACGATTTGTTGTCAAATATAGGATGCCCAGTTAAATTTTTTTAAATTTTTATTTATTTTTGGCTGTTCAAAGTCTTAGTTGCAGCACACAAAACCTTGAGTTGTGGGATGTGGGATCTAGTTCCCTGACCAGGGATCACACCTGGGCCCCTGCACTGGGAGTGTGGAGTCTTAACCGCTGGACCACCAGGGAAGTCCCTTAGTTAAATTTGAATTTCAGAAAAACAACAGTCATCCTGGACAATTGTGTGGCCCATACCTAACACTAAAAAATTATTCCTTATTTATCAGTAAGTCTTCTAACCCTACCCTAGAGGAAGCTGAGTGTACCAAGGAAGCAAAGAAAACATTTTGGTAAGTTGGAACTTTGGTCTCAAATTCCAAAAGGAGAATTCATATCACAGGATTAGCCTCAATTGTGGTTGTTCATTCCCTCAGTTGTATCTGACTCTTTGAGACCTCATGGACTGCAGCAGGCCAGGCTTTCCCATCCTTCAATATCTTCCAGAGTTTGCTCAAACTCTTGTCCGTTGGTTCAGTGATGCCATCCAACCAGTTCAACCTCTGTCACCCTCTTCTCCTGCCCTCAATCTTTCCCAGCATCAGGATCTTTTCCAATAAGTCTGCTCTTTGCAGCAGCTTCAGCTTCAGTCTTTCTAATTAGCCTTGGAGCAGAACCTTTTTTCCCTCTCCTAGAAGCAGTTTAGAATAACAGCTCTCAGAGCTGTCTAGGGGTCAGCCTCACTTGGGAAGCTTTAATAACACACATGGCAGAGCCTGGTCTGCGTAAGATTTAGTAGGTTTATGGTGGAATGGGGATGCCTGTATTTTCAAATAGGCCCTGAAGTGTTTCCTTTTCTCCTTCCCAATGCCTCCCCCTCCTTTTCATAGCCTGGCTATTTATGATTGGCCTCTGGACCAGTGACTGGGAATCCCTGGTCTGAAACCTTGATTATAAGTTCCAGTTTACCATTTCTAGCAAGTCCAAGGAGACAAACAGCTCATGCCCCACCCTCCAGCCGGGGAAGAAGAGGGAATAAACAGGCC
The DNA here is from genome assembly GCF_963930625.1 of Muntiacus reevesi. Lineage (NCBI taxonomy): Eukaryota > Metazoa > Chordata > Mammalia > Artiodactyla > Cervidae > Muntiacus > Muntiacus reevesi. The sequence goes on along the minus strand of NC_089268.1, from coordinate 21,853,320 downwards.
AAGAGGATAAGAGAGTTTCTTCACAACCCTTGGAACTATAGCCCAGGCCTCCTCACATTGGGTTTTCAGCCTCAGGCCTGGGTGCCATATGCGAGAAAGATTTTTCAGGGAGAGAGAGAAATGGAGAGAAAAAGCCATGTGAGTGCCAACCCTCCCACATGGAAGCAGGCCCTGGCACAAGAGAACAAGAGGAGATCAGGTTAAAAATCATCCCTGGAAGTGGAGAAAAAGTGGGAAAGGGGCTAGAAAGAGCACCAGCTCCCTCTGCAATGTGACTTCACTTCAAGAAGATACTGGAAAATTGGCTTAGCAGAATGAAGTAAATTGGAACTTAGGATCAGTGTTTCAGTTTAGCAGGATGTGGCAGTTCACCAACAAATAAGCAATAACAACATACGTGTAAAGAAAAACAAATAGAAAATATCCAAAGGACATAGGAAAAGAAGTTCTATTTCATAAAACTATTAAGCTATTTTACCTCTATATGAAATTTCATTATGTATGAGTGTGTATATACACATGATACAGATATAGATAGACATGTTTTATTATGTATGTGTGTATCTATCTATGTTTACATCTATATTTTTCTTTCTTTCTTTTTTTTAGTTGCTCAGTAGGTCCAGCTGTCTGCAGCCCCCATAGATTGTAGCCCATTAGGCTCCTCGGTCCATGGAATTCCCCAGACAAGAATACTGGAGTGCGTAGCCATTCCTTTCTCCAGGGGGTCTTTCTGACCTAGGGATCAAACCTGGGTCTCCCAAATTGCAAGTAGATTCTTTACCATCTAAGCCACTAGGGAAGCCCCAATATAAATATGCATGCATACCTGTGTGCTGAGTCACTTCAGTCATGTCCGACTCTGTGCAAGCCTACGGATCATAGCCTGCCAGGCTCCTCAGTCCATGGGATTCTCCAGGCAAGAATACTGGCATGGCTTGACTTGCCATCCTCCAGGGGATATTCCTGACCCAGGGATCGAACCCACATCTCTACGTCTCCAGCATTGGCAGGCAGTTTCTTACCACTGGTGCCATCTGGGAAGCGCCTATATACATATGCTCAGGTTATAAAATATGTCTATTTTTATGGAGTCAATTAAAAAAATTTTTTTAAATTTCATTTTAATTTAAAATTTTAATTTTATTTTTTACAAATTAATTTAAAATTTTATTATTGGAATATAGTTGCTTTGCGGTGTTAGTTTCTGCTATACAGCAACATGAATCAGTTATCTATCTATCTATACACACACACACACACACACACACACATTCCCTTCCTCTTGAGCCTCTCTCTCACCCCCTCCATCCTACCCCTCCAGGTCATCACAGAGCACCAGGTTGAGCTCCCTGTGCCATACAGCAGCTTCCTACTAGCTATCTATTTTACACATGATGGTGTGTATGTATAGTATATAGCTGAAAAAACAACCACCCTAGAGACAAAAACCTATCACTTTCAGAAAGCAAAAAGCACAAGTCAGAGGGACCAGGACTCAGAGCAGATAAGTTTTGGGAAGCAAGATGGAGAAGAATGATCTGGAGTCCGGATTGCTGCCCAAAGAAAGTTAAAGCAGTCTATTTAGGGGGAGTATTGGGAGGCAGGGAATGGGGGCATGTGAGCACCATTCACTAAGGGGAGCAGGTAAATACAGAAGGGGTGTGTGTCCCATGGTTTATTTTTCATGCTGTCCTAGGAAGCCCTAGAAAGCCCTAGAAAGACTCTACTAACATATAGGCCATATCTGTGGCAGTAGTTGCACGGTCTTTAACGTCTTTTTTCTTTATTTAATCAATATTTTTAAAAAACTTATCTATTTATTTGGCTGCACTGGGTCTTAGTTGAAGAATTCAAATCTTCGATTTTCAATGTGGCATGCAGGACCTTTAGTAGTGGCATGTTGGACCTTAGTTCCCTGACCAGGGATCGAGTCCTGGGCCCCCTCTTTTGGGAGTGTGAAGTCTTAGTCACTAGGAAGCCAAGGAAGTCTTGTAATCAATGCATTTTTTAAAATTGAACTATAGCATCCAACCAGTCCATCCTAAAGGGGATCAGTCCTGGGTGTTCATTGGAAGGACTGATGCTGAAGCTGAAACTCCAGTACTTTGGCCACCTCATGCAAAGAGTTGACTCATTGGAAAAGACCCTGATGCTGGGAGGGATTGGGGGCAGGAGGAGAAGGGGACGACAGAGGATGAGATGGCTGGATGGCATCACCAACTTGATGGGCATGGGTTTGGGTAGACTCTGGGAGTTGTTGATGGACAGGGAGGCTTGGCGTGGTGCGATTCATGGGGTCGCAAAGAGTTGAACACGACTGAGCGACTGAACTAACTGACTGACTGATAGCTGATTTACAATGTTGTATTAATTTCTGCTGAATAAGAAAGTGATTTAGGGATTATACTTATGTATATATTCTTTCTTATATTCTTCGTCACAGGACATTGAATATAGCTCTCTGTGCTATGCAATGCAGGAGAGTCCGGTTTAATTCATGGGTGGGAAAGATCCCCTAGACAAGGGATAGGCTACTCACTCCAGTTCTCTTGGATTTCCCTGGTGGCTCAGATGGTTAAAGAGTCTACCTGCAATGCAGGAGACCTGGGCTTGATCCCTGAGTTGGGAAGATTCCCCTGGAGTAGGGCATGGCAACCCACTCCAGTATTCTTGCCTGGAGAATCCCCGTGGACAGAGGAGCCTGGCGGGCTACAGTCCATGGGGTCGCAAAGAGTTGGGCATGACTAAGTGGCCAAACACCCACAGCGCAGCCCTGTGCTATATGGTAGGCCTTTGTTGTTAATCTGTTATCCATATAAAAGCTTACACATGCTAACTCCAACCTCCCCTTCCATCCCTCCCCAACTGTTGTATTTTCATGTAGATCAGAGAGCAAAGCTCAGGGCAGTGCTGTTGGGATGGCAAAGCGTGCATGAAGTTTAAAGGGCACCCAGAGAGGAAGGTAAGTGCTGGGCTGATCTTCTGTGCTGCTGACTCCAGGCACTGATTCCAATGCTGGGGAATCATAGCTCTTCATCTTTTCCTGTGGAGCTGTAAAGGGCATTTTGTGGCCATGACTGTGGGCTGAATTGTGTTTAAATTATTCTGAGATAACCATGAACTGGAGAACAATTTGTTGCTAACCTCACGAACTATAAAGAAGGAAATTTGACCGGTTCATGACTATTTTTATGCTAAAATACTCTATCCTAATATTAGAGTTTCTAGGGTCCTTGGTTATTTGAGTGTGTGTCTTTACTGCGCTGAAAAGAAAACCTCAGTGAAATATAAAAGGCTGGATGTTAAATGCACTCAGTTGCAAAGTGAAGCAAGTCAAGATTTTAAAATAGCCTGTGTTGAGTCATGTAAAAGTGTTAGTCACATATGCGTGTCCAAACCAATAGACTGTAGCCTGCCAGGCTCCTCTGTCCATGGAATTCTCAGTGCAAGAATACTGGAGTGAGTAGCCATTCTCTTCTCCAGGGGATCTTCTCTACCCAGGGATCAAACCCAGGTCTCGTGCTTTGCAGTCAGATTCTTCACCATCTGAGCCAACAGGGAGGCCCTGTGTTGAGTCATATTTGATCACTTAGAAGAAATTCCAGAGAAATTGTCTAGTAAGTTTGTAAAGAGAAAAATTCACCAGTTCTACAGTGAGAGTAGAAGAGATGGTCTCTTTGGTGAAAATAAATAACCAAACCTTCAGAGCTTCTGATGAGCCCACTTAGGTTTTACCCCTCTGGGCATTTTATTTTACTTGGAGGCACCAGGTCTTTGTTATGGCATGCAGGATCTTTGAGCTGTGGCTGTGGGATCTAGTTCCCTGACCAGGGACCCAACCTGGGCCCCCTGCATTGGGAGCTTGGAATCTTAGCTACTGGACAACCAGGGAAGTACTCCCCCCTCCCCACCCCAACTCCCACCAATGCATTTTAAAATTTTGGTTTGAATGACTTGTCTTCATATCTCATCCTTGCATGGCACACATGTCTAGCCACAGACTGTGACTCCAGGACCAGGACGGACCATCGGAAGATGAGATTTCCTCCTCTCTGGCTCTTCTCCTTCCTCACGATCACCGAGGGCCAAGATAGCTTCCTAGAGGTGAGTTGGCATGTGTCCGGTTTTCCTCTCTGTCCTTCTGCCACTTTGAATCCCCATCACTCTCTAGGCAACTGAAATGACATAATTTCATAGACTTGGAATCAGAAGTGCTGGGTTCTTGTCTCAACATTACTTGCCTTAGTTGTGGGGCCTTAGTCGAGTCATTTTATCTCCTGGAGCTTAGATGATTTGACTGCAAAGCCAGCATCTTGGACTAAGCCATCCTGGAGATCACATCTAACTCAGCACATCCTCTCCTATGGCCTCTTCGATGGAGAAAGCGCATATAAATCCACATTAATCGACATTAGCAATTCTTCGACTCTTCCCTACCTATTCTCACTTTCTTTTTTTCCAATAGTCATTTTAAAAATAAGGAGTTGTCTATTTTTTAAATTTACTTATTTGGCCATGTCAGGTTTTAATTGCAGCTCACAGGCTTAGTTGCCATGGGGCAGGTGGGATCTTAACTCTTCAACCAGGGATGGAGCCTGTGTTCCCCACATTAGAAGATGGCTTTGTAACTGCTGAATGACCAGGGAGGTTCCCATTTTTTTAAATTGAAGTAATAATTTACGTATTTTAGTTAAGCTTACACAGTTAATTTACAACGTTGTGTTCAATTCCGGTATACAGCGAAGTGATTGAGTTGTTTAGCTGCTAAGTCATGTCCAACTCTTTTGTGACCTCATAGACTAGCCTGCCAGGCTCCTCTGCCCATGGGATGTCCCAGGCAAGAATACTGGAGAGGGTTGCCATTTCCTTCTACAGGGGATCTTCCCAACCCAGGGATCGAACCCATGTCTCTTGCATTGCAAGTGGATTCTTTACCACTGAGCCACCAGGAAAGCCCGATATATATGCATCTGTATTCTTTTTCAGACTCTTTTCCATCATAGGTGATTATAAGACGTCGAGTATAGTTCCCTGTCCTGTACAGCCCTTGCCACAACCCAGAAAGATCTACAGGACCTGCCTCCCCGGAGCTACTCTCTGACCTCACTTCCTACCCACTCCCCCACACCACATAGCTACTCTGGCCTTCACGTGCCAGGCATGTTCTTATCCCATAGCCTTTGCACATGCTGTTCCCTCCTCTTGGAAAGTTCTTTCTCGGAGATCCTCCCTTTCCCACCTCCTTCAGATCTGTGCTCAAAAGGTATCTCAGTCATGTCTTGTCTTGTACCCACTCACCATCCCGCTAGGTTTTAGATACATAATTTTAATTAATCTAGGAAATCAAATAAGGCTTTATGAAATACAACATGACAAGCCCTTGCTGTAATTCTTTTTTTTTTTCTTTTTAACAGTGGGATGATGGCATCAAAACAAAACGAGAACTCATTGTGAATAAGCAAAAGCCTCCAGGTAAGACTCTTATATACACTGGAGGCATTCACTGGAACCAGGAGTGAAAGTAAAAGTGTTAGTCACTCAATCATGTCTGACTTTTTCAGGCCCATGGACTGTAGCCTGCCAGGCTCCTCTGTCCATGGAATTCTGCAGGCAAGACTACTGGAGCTGGTAGCCATTCCCTTCTCCAGGGCATCTTCCTGACCCAGGGATCGAACCCAGGCCTCCTGCACTGCAGGCAGATTCTTTACCCTCTGAGTCACTGGAGCCCGGAGAGCAGGGTTTAAGTCCTAGGAGTGCTTCTGATGGGTTGTATGATCTTGGGCTTGTCGTTAAATACCTCAAATCTGTAAAATGATAATAACAGTAATTCGTTGTGAGGATGAAGTAATATAACAGAGGCATAGTATCCTATCCCATGCCCAGCCAGTAGCTGCCCCATATTCTTTCTTTCCTTCCTCATCTTGACCCCAATAATGTAATTAAAGACACAGACATCAAACTAGAAATGAGTTGTGATCTGAAATTTGATTTGCAAGTGTGATGTCTCAAGCATTTAATATATTTCCGCATGGAAACAATACACACAGATGGTTGTTAGATTCCTGGGTCAGACCACTAAAGCTTTGTTACGGTGCAGTGAATCTTCAATCCCAGTCCATCTGGGCCTCCCTCGTAGCTCAGTCGGTAAGGAATCTGCCTGCAGTGCAGGAGCCTGGGTTCTATTCCTGGGTTGGGAAGATCCCATGGAGAAGGAAATGGCAACCCACTTCATTATTCTTGCCTGGAGAATCCCATAGACAGAGGAGCCTGGTGGGTTACAAGTCCATGGGGTCAAAGAGTCGGACACGACTTAGCGACTAAACCACCACAGAAAACCTGCCATCCAACAATATGCTCACAGGGTCATTGGCCTTCCCACATTGTCGAAAGGCCACAATTCTTTGGGAAAATGAAATCAGAATTTCAACTTGGAATGCCATAAAAGGGTAAATGCACAAGTACATGATGAACTGCTACAAATGCCAGGCACTATTTTAGATGTGTTAGAAGAATTAAATTCCCACATGGATCCTATCAGTTAGGTTCAATCACCATCTTTATTTTACAGAGTGTGAAACTGACAGAGCCCAGGGAGGGGCAGAGGTGGAAGGAAGCGTGGTTCAACCCCAATCCGTCTGGTTCCAGAACAAGAAACATTAACCCCTGACAGCTTGGCCAGGGTCAGCCTTTCCCCAGTTCCCCACCTCTGACCTGTCTGGGCCATGGGAGTGGATATCTCCTTAGCCCTCATCACTGGGGGTAATTCCCAAGGTTGGGATAGAGTTTCCAGCCTGAAGGAGATGGGGAGAGGCGAATAGGTGGCAACCATGACAGACAGGGGATCTTCCCCTGTTAATGTCCCGGGACAGGCTGCAGCCTCTGGATTTCCTTCCAAGAAGCCTAGGGATTGTCCTGTGTGTGTGTTCAGTCACTTCAGTCATGTCCCAACCCTGTGGACTGTAGCGCACCAGGCACCTCTGTCCATGGGATTCTGCAGCAAGAATACTGGCGTGGGTTGCCATGCCCTTCTCACCTAGGGATTGATTCAGCTGCTTTTCTTCCCTATAAATCTTCCAACTCCCCAGGGCCCCTAAGAAATGAGACATAGGAGCCCTCCCCATCTCATCTGTGCCTGTAGAAAGCACGGTGGTGTCCTGAGAAATCTACGGGATTCTTAGAGGTTTCTTTGCCAATGGCAATGAAATGAGACTCAGGGGAAAAAGATATTCACCTTTTGCCTCTTTGTCTCTGAAGTCCTTGACGATCTCAGTCTGGGGTCCACAGAGGACCTTGGGAGGCTATTAAGACCCCATGGAAATTGATGCCAAATTTCATGTGAATGTGTCTAAGTAAATTCTGGGTGAGGTTCCTCTTCTACACCAGCCCAAAGCACCTAATGGCTTCTCCTTAAGGAAACGAGAGGTGCTGCTCAGAAACTATAACGTGGAGGTGAGAGTGCATTAAGGCTCAAGTAAGGTTTGCTTTGGTTTTACTTTTGCGTTTCATCTCAGTATCAGACTCAGCTAACTAGTGGAACATTTGTGTGTGAGAAGGAAAGGCTCTTTGGAGAGGAAAGAGGGGACTGGGGGTTTTATTTATTTATTTATTTATTGAAGATTTTTCTTTTGTGGATCATTTTTAAAGTCTTTATTGAATTTACAATATGACTTCTTTTATTTAATTTCAAATTTATTTTTATTAATTGAAGGATAACTACTTTACAGAATTGTGTTGGTTTCTGTGAAACATCAACATGAATCAGCCATAGGTATACATATTATTGCTGCTTCTGGTTTTTTTTTTTTGGTTTTCTGGGATCTCAGCTCCCTGACCAGGGATTGAAACCATGCCTCCTGCATTGGAAGGCGAAGTCTTAACCACTGGACCACCAGAGCAGTCTGGACTGGGGGTTTAGTATCAGAGGAGCTTTCAGAAGATCAGAGCTGAGGGAGCGGGAGGGGAGAGTGACTAAGAGCTCCTCACCTCTTGTCCCTTCAGTCTTGACCCAGAAGCTTGACTCTGGATGTGACCTGAGAAGTAGGGAGAATCAGGACGTCAGAGCTGAGCTGGATTGGAGAGCATGGAGCAGCTAGCCTGGCAGAAGTCAGAGAAGCGATGTGTCTTGGGCCTGTGTGGGCGGTCTGCATGCTTTACTCTGGAGGCTTATTTTTAGTCCATGACTAGATGAGCGGAAGTGAATACCAAGCAGCATCCGTGAGCCCCACGCTGAACCTGACCTCTCTTCTGTGGTCACTTGCTCTGCAGTATCTCCCTCCCAGCCCGAGAAAGGATGCCTCTGATGTCTCTCCTCTTCTCTAGGCTCAATTCAGGAATACGAGTTGCTGCTTCAGGTGCACTATCGAAATTCCACGGAGAAAAGAGAGCTGATGAAATTTTTGAAGTTTTGGGTGCCTGAGCCAGTGAAGATCATCAGAGCAAAGGCCACCACGTGTGAGTCCGTCTCTGTTGACTGGGAGGAGAAACGGGGAAATGTGATGCCTGAGTCGGGTAGAGCTTAGGCTATCCTGTGGAATCCGTCACCCCCACAATAGCTATGGCTGAAAAGAATGCTGTTTAGTTGCTAAGTCTAGTCCAACTCTTTGTGACCCCATGGATGTAGCCTGCCAGGATCCTCTGTCCATGGCATTCTCCAGGCAAGAATACTGGAGTGGGTTGCCATTTCCTTCTCCAGGGGAATCTTCCAACCCAGGGATGGAACTCGCATCTCCTGCTTGACCGGAGGACTCTTTACCACTGAGCCACCTGGGAAGCCCCACTAACAACCACCACAGTGGGGTTAGGAGAAATTAAGAAATTTATCTTAAAACAAGAGCTCTCAGGGTGTGGTACCCAGACTGGCAGTAGCAGCAGCAGCAACAGCGAATGTTAAAAAAAAAAGCAGATCCCAGACATTGCCTCATAAACTTTGGAATGAGACCCCTCCCAGAAGATTTTGATGCACGATCAAGTCTGAGAACCACTTACTGTGCACAGTTGTGTGTAATTTCACAACACTGTCTGATGACTTTGCTCCAGTTTTCTTTCTTTCTTTTTTTTTTTTTTTTTTTGTCTGTTAAAAAGGAAAGATTTTTGATGGGAGTTTTAGGTCAAATAGAAACATACAGGTTTGGTTAGCAGAATTTTTCCTTATAACTCTCAACAGAAAGGTCTCTCTGTCTTTGCCATATGGCTAACAGGGACTTGGGGGAGTGATGCTAGGCTGATGAGAGCCTCCAGTAAGACAGTGGACAAATACCTTCTAGAATCCTTCAAATAACTCTCAGGTTGTCAAACCTTCTTCTGCTTCCTTCTCCATTCAAAGGATATCAATGGAACATATATCCTTCTTTTGAATGCTAGTGGCTCAAATGGTAAAGAATCTGTCTGAAATGTGGAAGACCTGGGTTTGATCCCTGGGTTGAGAAGATCCCCTGGGGAAGGGAACAGCTATCCACTCCAGTATTCTTGCCAGGAGAATTCCATGGACAGAGGAGCCTGGTGGGCAACAGTCTATAGGGTCAAAAAGAGCTGGACATGACTGAGCGACTAACACTTTCACTTTCACTTCTCAAGATATTTGATTGTTGTTTGCTGGTTTTCTGATCCAACCTCAGTATCTACGGAGCAGGATGTTTCCTTAACTTGAAACATGCTTGTTTCCATTTTGGTTTCATTCTTCTAGCTTTTGGAGAGAGATGCCTCTAGCTTTTGATTCATATTCTGTGTCAAAGCCAAGGATGAGAGCTCAGCTATAGCCAGTTTATGAAAAAGGCCCGGTGAGACCAAGCTCTGTTTTTCCTGTAGACTGTGGCTACCAGAACGGGGTCCTGCGCTGTGCCTGTGAAGACAGCTACTCTTGGTTTCCTCCCCAGTGCCTCGACCCCCAGAATTGCTCCCTTCTCAAGGCAGGATCACTCCAGAGCTGTGACTGTCATTCCAGCAACCTCACCCAGAGCATCTATTTCTGTGAGAGAACAAGTAAGCACCTATGGGTACCCAGAGGGGAGCCAGGGCGCCTCCCACCTCCACAAGTGACATCTGCGCCCCAAGGTTTCTCTTTGCCTCCCAGAGGAGAGCTAGTGTTTACAGGGAAATGCAAAAGCAGTGATGATGTACCATGTTAGGCTTGGCTGTACACAGTGAGAAATTTGGAAGTGCAGAAAATTCAGATATGCAAGTTGGTGTTTGGGTGCCAGTTTACCCTGGAGGTACATCTAGTTCACCTCGACAATTCTATGATTCTTCTGAAATTTAGGGAGATTCCCTGGAATTACAAATCAGGGAACAGCCTGAGTAAATAACATTTTCTTTCCACTTCTTCGGCCAACATCGATTTCCAGAAAATAAAAATTCAGAGGTGTGAAACAGGGAGGGTTATCTAGTAATTACAGTGAAAGAAATGCTCTAAATTGCCAACAAATATGTGTACTGAATGAACTGCCAAAACTAAACGGAAGTTGAAAGTCTAGTTTAGGAAACCAGTGGATGCTGAGGCAGCTACTGCCAGCTTAGGTTGATGCTCAGTGTATGCTATGGTGACCCGGATGACGTGGGCCCCCAACAGACCGAATGACTTTAGGAAATGTCCCCAGTGACTAGTCCAGTTACCTTGAAGCTCCAGAGTTTAGTAGAGCGGAGCATAGAGTAAAGGAGGGCCTGAAATAGCCCAACTTCCCTGGGTATCCCTCGGTCCTTTTCCCAGGACCACAGCAATTCAGGTTAAGGTGATGCTTATTTATTTACTTATTTATTTTTAAAACTGTATTGAAATACAGCTGATTTACAATGTTGTGTTTAATTTCTACTATACAGCAAAGAGGCTCAGATACACACACACACACACACACACACACACACACACACACACACACACACGTATGCATCTGTGCATGCCAAGTTGCTTCAGTTGTGTTTGACTCATTGCAGCCCCATGGACTGTAACCTGCCAGGCTTCTCTGTCCATGGGATTCTCCAGGCAAGAATACTGGAGTGGGTTGCATGCCCTCCTCCAGGGGATCTTCCCGACCCAAAGAGTGAACCCATGTTTCCTATGTCTCCTGCACTGGCAGGAGTGTTCTTTACCACTAGCACCACCTGGGAAGTCCATATACTTATGTATATGTATATGTGCATATATATACATATATTCTTTTCCATTATGGTTTATCAAAGGATATTGGATATAGTTCCCTGTGTTATACAGTAGGACCTATTGATTATTTATCTTATATATAATACTTTGCATCTGCTAATCCCAAATGACTAATCCTTTCCTCCCCAAATAACATGTAATTATTAAGCACCATCTTTATATCCAGATCTGGAGCAAATTCTGGGAGGTCACTCATTTCTCTTGCTGTTGATGAATTAGCAAGCTGCTTGCGGAGGCCAGATTGTTAACACATGTAAAAAGACAATGTCATATTTTCAATAGATTTTGATGGAATCCTACTCTTTGAAGAGTAGTCCATTTCTGACCCATCTTTGGGAGAATACAAACATGAATCAGACAGGGATTACATTCACAAGGATCTTTCCCAAATAGAGTGGGAACGTATACACATGAGGTGTGTTCACAGGTAGATGTGTAGGTGAGGCTGGAAGGGAGGTATGGATAAAGTACTGTAGGAATTTAAAGGAGAGAAAGACTCTTTTTATATGGGACTTAGGGAAGGCCTCGCGAAGGAGGTGCATTTAACCAAGTCCTGAATGAAAGACACAGGATTTGTCTATCCAAAGTTAGGGAATAGCCTGTCCCAGAGCAGAAAGGCACCAGTGATGGGTAGGCAAGGGTTAAGTTGGAATTAGCAAATAGTGATTAAAAAAATTTTTTTTTTTGTTTTCAATAGGGACAATGTTTAAGCTCAGTGCCTAAATTGAGGTATATTTCATTGCTAGTGACTGTTGTTTGTAACCACATAGGAGTGCTTACTTGCTTACCTGCTTATAAGGTCATCCCCTTCATCGGTCACAGCTTTGCCATTGCAAAGGGGCTTATGTAACTCAGTGAAGTCATGAGCCATGCCACTGGAAGAGGAAATAGCACCCCATCTCAGTAAAGGAGGAAGGGAAAGAAACACCCATCTAAAGCAGAGTCCAAGGAAGGGCAAGGAGAGATAAGAAAGCCTTCTGAAGTTTACAATACAAAGTAATAGAGGGAAACAATAGAATGGGAAAGACTTGGGATCTCTTCAAGAAAATTAGAGATACCAAGGGAACATTTCATGCAAAGATGGGCACAATAAAGGACAGAAACAATATGGACCTAACAGAGATGGCAAGAATACAGAGAAGAACTATACCAAAAAGGTCTTAATGACCCAGATAACCATCATGGTGTGGTCACTCACCTAGAGCCAGACATCCTGGACTGTGAAGTCAAGTGGGACCTAAGTGCCATCATTATGAACAAAGTTAGTGGAGGTGATGGAATTTCAGCTGAGCAATTTCAAATTCTAAAAGATGACACTGTTAACGTGCTATACATGCCAGCAAATTTGGAAAGTTTGGCAGTGGTCACAGGGCTGGAAAAGGTCAGTTTTCATTCCAATCCCAAAGAAGGGCAATGCCAGAGAATGTGCAAACTACTCTACTGTACAACTGTGCTCATTTCACTTGCTAGCAAAGGAATGCTCAAAATCCTTCAATCTAAGCTTCAGCAGTATGTGAAAGGAGAACTTTCAGCTGTACAAGCTGGATTTTAAAAAGGCAAAGGAACCAGAGGTCAAATTGCCAACATCCATTAGATCATAGGGAAAGCAAGGGAATTTCAGAAAAGTATCTACTTCATTGACTACACTAAACCCCTTGACTGTGTGGATCACAGCACACTGTGGAAAATTCTCAAAGGGATGGGAATACTAGACCACCTTACCTGTCTCCTGAGAAACCTGTATGCAGGTCAAGAATCAACAATTAGAACAGGACATGGAACAATGGAGTGGTTCAAAATTGGGAAAGGAGTATGTCAAGGCTGTATATTGTCCATGCTTATTTAACTTCTATTCAGAGTATATCATGTGACATGCAGGGCTGCATGAATCACCAGCTGGAATCAAGATTGCCAGGAGAAATATCAACAACCTCAGATATGTAGATGATGCCTCTCTTATGGCAGAAAGGGGAGAGGAACTAAAGAGTCTCTTGATAAAGGTGAAAGAGGAGAGTAAAAAAACTCGTTTGAAACTCCGCATTCAAAAAACTAAGATCATGACATCTGGTCTCATCATTTCATGGCAAATAGAAAGGGAAAAGTGGAAACAATGAGAGACTTTATTTTCTTGGGCTCCAAAATCACTGTGGATGATGACTGCAGCCATGAAGTTAAAAGAGGTTTGCTCCTTGGAAAGAAAGCTATGACAAACCTAGACAGTATGTTAAAAACTAGAGACATCTCTTTGCTGACAAAGGCCCATATAGTCAAAGCTAGGTTTTTTCCTAATAGTCATGTACAGATATGTGATTTGGACCACAAAAAAGGCTGAGTGCCAAAGAATTGAAGCTTTCAAGTTGTGTTGCTGGAGAAAACTCTTCAGAGTCCTTTGGACTGCAAGGAGTTCAAACTAATCAATCCTAAGGAATCAACCTTGAACTTTGATTGGAAGAACTGATGTTGAAGCTGTAAAACTTTGGCCACCTGATGCAAAGAGCTATCTCATTGGAAAAGTCCCTGATTCTGAGAATGATTGAAGGCAAAAAGAGAAGGGGCTGCAGAGGATGAGATGGATAGATAGCATCACTGACTCACTGAACATAAATTTGAGCAAGTTCCAGGAGATAGTAAAGGCCAAGGAAGTCTGAAGTACTGCAGTCCTTGGAATATCAAAGAGTCAGCCATGACTTAGCCACTGAACTATAACAAAAGGTAGTCTTGATTACTGCAATTTCCCATTATGTTCCAAAGCCACAAAAGAGAAGTATTTTTCTTCCTGCATTACTTACTTTAGGGGAACATTCATCATAAAAAGAAATTGACCAAAAAATAAAAAGAATTGAAGTACCACTGTCAAATAGATGGACTGAATTAGACTTTTGTAATTTTATGCTTTATCAAGTAAGTGATTTTTATCTCTGTAAATTTCTTATTTTCCATAGAGGTTTGGGGTACTTTCAAAATTAATGAAAAATTTAAAGAAGACCTTTTGGATTCATCTTCTGCTATGTACGCCAAATATGCCACTGGAATTGAAATGCAGGTAAGCATTTGCCCGTTATTATATAAGAACTTATAAGTTCAGATGTTTCTAATTCAACATGTTTATTTAACACATATTCTTTATTCATTTTTCAATTAATTCTTACACAGCAGTTACACTGCCCACAAGGAATATATTTTAAACATATTCTTTCAAGGAGTGTTAAGCAGCTGACCTCTTCTCATTCGTTTAGTGTGTGGTTTTGCTCATTCATTAGCGTAATATTAAACCAAGCCTTATTGATTATTTTCTGATTTTTATTTGTCAAAAGAATGTTTTCATGATCTGAGTGCAATTGTCAACATTTGGGATTTTTTTTTTCCTTAAAGAAGTCTCTCTTGTTAGAAGCTAAAGAGAGTTCCTCTCCAAAATTCTGGACTTCATACTGAAGTCACGTAAAACTACCTCTGTCTAGGCTGGTGGTTCAGGTGTGGTCCTAACTGAAGGCATGCACAAATACTTCACAAGCAGATTCAGTTTAGGCATCTGTTGAAATAAATGGCTTATTTAGCGGAAGGAAAAGATGGGCTTGGGGTGACTTTATTATACTGTCTGACACCCAGTTCATCCTCTAATCTAAGCAATTGCTTCTCCGTTCTTTATTACCTCAAAATTGCAGTGTATATGTGTGCATAGGTGTGTGAGTGTTCATTCTCTGCTCTCATTTTAATAGTATTTCTGCAACACACAATTACCTCACGCCATGTCTCTTTCCTTTGCTCAGTGCTTCAGTTGGTTTATTTATTGTCTGCATCCATTTTTTTGCTCAAATGTCTTTCTTGTGTGGGGACAAAGATCAACACATTGCCCTTTGCTCTCTTTGTAAAGCTAAAGGAAACATACAAAGAAATCCAGGGTTTTGAATCCGTTCGAGTCACCCAGTTTCGGTAAGTACCACAGTGGTCTTAGAAGGGCCTCCCCAGAGCCAAGTAGGATGTCTCATGCTGTTTCCAAGTGACCACGACAGAAAATAGGTCTGAACTGGTCTTTGATGTAGGATTCTCGCTAAAGCTAGGTAAAAGTCTGGATGCTTGAAAAAGTCTGAAGAAGAAAGCCTATATTCTCACTTAAATGTTTTTGCAAGCATATATATTAAATGTCATTCTCAAAACTATGAATCAGAAACTAGAATCAGAAACCCAGATGGCAGGGCAGAGCTTGGAAAGAAGCAGGAAAGCATGAACAGGAAGGGGTGAGGGGTGGGGATGAGGGTCGTGGGTTGTGAAGGAATGGGTTTGCTCCTCAGCAGGGAGGGTGTAATGTTGTATAACTGGGAGCCAGAAGGGGCTCCTTGAGTAAAATATTAAATTTTTTGTGTAGATATCATGTATGCACCATACTTCAAAGCCCAGTAGTCATGGTCTACAGCAAATAGAGAGATATTTAGTAAATTATCCTTTTGTTTATACTTTAATTCAAAAGCTATTTGGTTGGTTACCCATGTGTGTATTGATTACCAGTTATTTCTAGTCTGCTAGAGGAAGTGACTTAGATGTCAGAGAATTTAGCTTCTTATATATTTTTTTCCATAGTTAAAGAATAGTTACAGGAAATTTTCAGTAACATTTGTTACAAATATATTGTTTTGACCATCATCCTTTAAGTCTTCTCATATACTTACAAAAAGGCTCACATGTATAATATTCTTTAAAATTTAGTGCTAGGAAAAACTCTGCTTCTTTTTTCTTATATCAAGATCTATATAATTCATGTAACTTTTATTTCTGACTGTCGTTATTGAATTCACAGACAAAATTGAAAAGTAGTCAACAGTTTTGTATTCAATATTCACATTTTTCTTTTCCTTGGTCCTGGTTTTCTATTTATATTTCTAATTTATATTCCACCAAATTTTCTATCTATCTTACAAATTGTCTCCAATATTTCATAGACAAAATCACAGTAGACGTGGACTTGTCTATAAAATGCAACTATTTGGGTCTTACTCTTTGCATGTATGATCTAAAGTAAACCTTAATCTCTCGCTCTATTTATCTGTCAAACAGAACTATTAATAGCTATGAAATCTGATTGAAAGTCAATTACATAAAACGAAATAATAGGTAGAAAAATACTTTTCAAACACTATAGAAAAGCCATATCAATGAAACAATACTGTGACCGTTACAAGCTAAAAAGGTATTCAGGTTTATTTATTGTGAGTTCAATGTACCTCAATGTTAGTTCAATGAAGTGATTAAGAATTTGACCTTTGGAGTAATTTCTTTTTTAATCTAAAAAAAAAAGAAAGAAAAAAAAATGAGCTTAAGAGAGCCAGAGGTTCTTATCCATCAGTTAATAACTTTTAAGAAATATTAATTTATTTGGCTACACCAGGTCTTAGTTGTGGCCCACAGGATCATTTTAGTTGTGGCATGCAAACTCTTTGTTGCAGCATGTGGGATCTAGTTCCCTAATGAGGGATCGAACTCTCGCCCCCTACGTTGGGAGCTTGGAGTCTTAGCCATTTGACCATCAGGGAAGTCCCCATCAATTAATAATTTATGACCTGACCCAACTTCTCTTTAGGACTTTGTTCCCTTACCTATAAAATGAGAATAATCCTAAACCTAACCCTCACTGAATTGCAGGATTAAATTAATATATATTATCTCACTGGCTTTCATAACTTCAAATACCATCTGTATGCAGATGGGTTCTACATGTGTTACTTGACTTCAACCTCTCCCCTAAATTCCAAATTCAAATATCCAATGCCTATTAACATCTCCAGTTAATTTTCTAGTAGACATGTCAAATGTAACAGGTTCAAAATGGGGGTCTTCCATCTCCCCCCATCATAACCTTTCACATTCTTCTCCTGCCATCTTCCCCACCTCAGTTCCAGAGATGCTATTCTCCTAATTGTACAGACCCAAATCTTAGAGCTCTCCGAGCTTATTTTAGGGACTTTTTCTGGCTGTGTCACGTCTTAGCTATAGCACGTGGGATCTTTCACTGCAGCACACGGCTTCTCAAGCTGTGGCACGTGGGCTTAGCTGCTCTACAGCATGTGGGATCTTAGTTCTCTGACCAGGGATGGAAACTGCATCCCCTGCATTGCAGGGTGGCCTCTTCACCACTGGACTACCAGGGAAGTCCCAATATGCTTTTTAAAAGACCTGGATGAAGAAACTTTATTTTGAAATTTTTATTGGATATAGTTGATTTACAGCGTTGTCTTAGTTTCAAGTATACAACCAAGTGAATTAGTTATACATACATTTATCCGCCCTTTGTAGATTACTTTCCCATATAGGTGATTACAGTGTATGGAGTAGACTTTCCTGTGCTATGCAGTAGGTGCTTATTAGTTACCTATTTTATATGTCAGTTCAGTTCAGTCACACAATCCTTTCTGACTTTTTGCAACCCCATGGACTGGAGCAGGCCAGGCTTCCCTGTCCATCAGCGACTCCCCAAGCTTGCTCAAACTCATGTCCATCAAGTCGGTGATGCCATCCAACCACCTCATCCTCTGTTGTCCCCTTCTCCTCCAGCCTTCAATCTCTTCCTAAAATCTTGGAAAGATTTTGTATATAGTGGTGTGTATATGTCACTTCCAGGCTTCCAATTTGTCCTTGCCCCCATGTTAAACCCTGGTAACCATGCTTGTTTTCTTTTTTCTTTTTTTTTTTTTTTTTTTAGTATTTTTTTTTTTAATATTATTTTATTCATGCTTGTTTTCTATATCTGTAACTCTATCCCTGAACTTGTCTCTATAACACTTAACAAAATTTAGAATTATATATATTTATATATAGTGGTTATTTGTTTCTATTTTCTTTGCCTTCTCCATCAGCATGTAAGCTCCATGTAGGCAAAAATCAAATCTGTTTGGTCTATTCCTACAGACCTAATGTCACCCCCACAGAGTAAGCTCTGAGAGACTGAACAAATAAATCTCATTTTTCTTTCCACGTCATCACTGCAGAGATGGAAGCATCGTTGTTGGGTATGAAGTTGTTGGTTCCAGCAACACATATGAGCTCCTGTCGGGCATTGAGCAGATGGTTGAGAAGGCTAAGACATATCTGCGCCAGCTGTATGCACTAGAAGAAGACTCTTTCAGAGTGTATGGAGAAGGTAATGCTGGATTCTGTAGAATTAGGTTGCCTGTATATGGGTTCAGACACTCAGTCATGTGGGACTCTTTGTGACCCTATGGACTGTAGCCCGCCAGGTCCCTCTGTCCATGGGATTTTCCAGGCAAGAATAATGGAATGGGCTGCCATTTCCTCCTCCAGGGGATCTTCCCAGACCAAGGATTGAACCTGCATCTCCTGCATCAGCAGGTGGATTATTTATCCCTGAGCCACCTGGGAAGCTCCAGGGAAGTAGGTTAGGGGAGCCTAATTAGGAGATTGTGTATTGGAGATGTTCCCAAAACAGAATTGTTCTAAGACTGACTTTATCAAGCAGCTGTTCCCTCCTCCCCAACTCCCACCAGGATGAAACTCAATTTCAGCTGACTATTTCAGACTCTTGCTCATGGGTGATATGACCTCTTATTCTTAATGTAAGTGTCATGCAAGACTGATTCACTGCAGCTCTGTTGGAAATGACTCAGCAATAGTTTACTGGTGTCCATGTTGAAAGAGCCCTGGGGCTGATGCCATTCCTAAATTATAATCCAAGGGACCCAGGAAAGAATGCATTTTTTTTCAGGTCTTTCACATACACAAACACACACAGAAATATGCAGGCACACACACTCCACTTCATTTCTTCAAATGTTTGAAAAATTCTTTGCATTCAATTTCAATCTCTCTTTCCAAGATTTTTGCCACTTTCACCACCTATTCAACAAATATTTACTAAGTGTACAAAGTGCTTAGACACTTAAGACAGAGCAGTGAGGAAAAGAAACAAAAACCACAGTCCCTGTGGTTCTTCCTTCTCCCAGGCACAATCATGGTAAGAACATATTATGAAGGGCTTGGTGCAAGGGGAACTAAGTGTCTGGTCATGATGTGAGAAGCTTTTAAAGGGGAACAGAGTAGGACATGTCACCCCCAAATGGCAACTATCTGTCTTCTAACCCTATCATGCCTACTTTGTCCCATAGTATCTTGAAGCTTATCTGGTATTCTAGCATTCCCTTAAAGAGGGTAGATATTTTCTGGGAGGGATCACACCTTGGCTTGTTCTCAGCAAATATTTACTATTTGATAGCTCACTTAAAGTCCTATTGTTGGCCTAGATTACATACCTGGAGGGAAAGGGGGCCAGACTTGGGGAGGGCAGAACATCAGAAAAGAGGAAAAGGGACTGATGGGGGTAAAGCTGGACATCAAAGATAAACTTCTCCTACTCCTGAATTTTGCCTAGGTTTGGCTCTGAAAATATGACTTCTAAAGCATTGCTGTTAATATATAGTTTATATAGAGAGTGTCAAAACATTCTAAAGCACTGCTATTAATACATAGTTTATAGAGAGTGTCAAGACATTCTTCTACTATTTCTATTCTTTTCTCTATTTCTATTTTTTTCCAGCCCAGTGTAACAGCATTGCCTTTGGATTTGGGTCTGAGAATGACGAGTACACTCTTCCCTGTAGCCGCGGCTACATTGGAAACATCACGGTCAGGTGCCAATCCTCTGGGTGGCGTATCCTCAGGGAGATGTGTGTGCTCTCTGAGCTGGAAGAACTGAAGAAGGTAAAACAAAAAAAAGGCATTTCCACTTTGCATATTTGCCCTGGTTTTGCGTTTCGCAGTGGGTGTCTCCAGTGAACCCTCCTGTAGGTAGGTAATATGTATCAGTTTGTCTCATTGGTCAGATGTCGATGACGTCAGACCCTGGGGAACCCAGGGAGTGTAGCCATGAGTAGTGAGCCTAAGTGGCAGCTGAGAATGCCAGAAATGACAGATTGGATGATTTTGGGGGGAGGGTGCTGCAGAGGCATGAATCAATGCTGTAGAGGACTACCATAGATGGCAGAACAGCAACTATATCCAGAAAGCCTGGGAATTGAAGATCTAAGCGAAGGTGTTAAGTCTGAAGCCATAACCTTAGCACAAGTGAAGCTGTCATGTGTTAGAAATGGGGGTAGGGAGTGGGCCAGCCAGAGGTGAACCATATAAAATGAGAGAACTGCAATGGCTCTCTAGGGCCATGCACCTTGCCGATTTCCTTCAATAGATTGGAAAAGTAGAGACTAGGGGACTAATGGTCCCTCAGGTAGCAATAGTGTTGAACTAGAAACGTGGTCACTTGATTATGGCTATGACCTTCATATGATGCTCTCTTAGGAAGATTCAAGTACTTAAGGCTTGATAAATAGAAAAATGGAAGCAAATGGTGACGAGTTAAAACTCAGGTGTGGAAAAGGAACTCCAAGACCAGTTCACAGATATCATCCTGCAAATAGAACTTCATAGTGAACAGGGCTTCAGTCCCAGACAGATACCCTGCTTCAGAAACAGAGAACCCACCATGGTATTCACCAAGGGACTGTGGAAGGTTTACTGCTCCCTTCCTGGACCTCAGTTTCTCATCTGTAAACTTGGGAGGGAGGCTGGAGCAGATGACTTCTGGGGCTTATCCTTTTCCCTGCCTTCTTTGCTTCAAGCTCTGGACATAACCATAGCTGGGACTAGGCCACCCCAGGGTATAAGGACAAGCAGATCCCAGGTGCTTGAGGCAGAGAACAGCTCTGTCAGCTGAGAAGAGTAAAAAGGAAAACAGAGGGATCTGGGTTCCTGGGTTGACAGTCTTTGAGTAAGGAGAATATCCCTTCTAGCTGCCTTCCAAATTAGCTCAGTGTTGTGGAAGCAGATGGAAGCCTCAAGGAAAAAGTAAAACCCCAACTCCAGTGACCAAGTGTAGTCAAATCTCCACAGACATCCCTTTAAATCCTCTATAGCACTGGTCCCTAACCTTTTTGGCACTAGGAACCAGTTTGGAAGGCAATTTTTTCATGGACTGGGAGGTAGAGGAATGGTTTCTGGATGATTTAAGCACATTACATTTATTGTGCACTTTATTTCTTTTATTATTATATCAGCTCCACCTCAGATAATCAAGCTTTAGATTCTGGAGGGGGACCCCTGCTCTACAGGGACTTCTCAGCATAGTAAAAACGGATATACCATTTAGTGCCAAGCAGACCATGCCTTTCCGCTTCCTAGTGGGTTACTGTTTAGAAAGTCACTGAATCTCACTGAACTTCAGGTTCTGTATAATTAGGGTATGAATTTATGTAAAAATGCTTTTTAATGAAACTCTTCAAATTTTAATTTCCTTAATCAAAATGAAAATAATCATGGTACCTCCTTTAAACAGTAGCGAAAGGGCAAAATCAGTGAATCCCCAGTGAGGCATTTAGAACAGTGTATGGGAAACAGAAAGCACTGAATGACTGCCGCTGCCGCGTTATTGTCATCATTATATGATTATCCTAGGTTATCATGCACCATACAAGAGTTAGTTATATGTGGCCATGACGCTGATTTAAGTCTGATGAAGCACAAGCATTACATTGTGTCCTAGAATGTGACCGTTTCTGTTCCTAGAATTTAGGTGAGCTCGCCAGCAATACTGACACTGAGGCAGCTGTGTCGTCTCTGGTGCAGAAGCTTGCGATGGTCATTCAGCAAAGCCCGTCAACCACAGCTGGGAACCTGGCTTCCGTGGTGTCAATTCTGGGCAATATCTCATCTCTGAAAGAAAGCTTCATGGTGTCCAATTTGACAATGGAGGTAAAGTCTGCGTGAGCTCGAACGGCTCACTTTAAATGTTCGATCTGGTAAGAGGAATGGCAGAAGCCTTACTTGATAAGATGCTATTGAAAAGGGCCAAAGAGCCATGTAACAGTCTTTGTGTGAGCTTCGCTGTTTCCTCTGCAATGTGTAAGAAACCCCTGGGGTCAATTATGTGTGTACAAAGTAAGAGGGGGCTGCCTCCAGGCAGGCCGCCTGGGTGGCACCTGGCTAAAGGAAAGGTGTAAGTCTCTGCCCTGCCTGACCCTGAATGACACAGGTGCCAACTTTCTGATACTTAATATTGAGTCTGCAGTTTTTCCTTCCCATGGCTGTAAACTCTGACTCTAGTATATTAAATTTAGTGCATTTTAAGAACTCCATTTCTTGAGTGGGGAATTCATGGTTTAGTTTGGATATTTTTAAATTAACTTTAAAAATTCCTCAAATAAGACATGCTCACTATAAGATATACAAATAAACAAAAAGAAAAATAAGTGATATGTAATCTTGACACTCTAGAATGGCCACTGCTTACATTTTAGATGTTATCTCAGTGCCGAGAAGATTGACAAGGGATGCACAGCAGGTACTCAATAACTATTTGTTAAATAAATATCCTTCCAAAAATTTTGGATGTGTGCATTTTCTATGTTAAAGCATATAATATTTTACAAAATTGGGTTTTATATTATGTATACTGTTACATAATCACACAATGGTCCTTAACTACATAAGGTGAACGTTATATGTCAGAAGTGACATTAAATGTGAATAAGTTAAACTCCCTGAAACAAAGATGCTCAGATTTGTTTTTTTCAAAAAGACTGACTATGTATTAATGAGACCAAATAAAACAAAATGACACACAAAAGAAGTTAAAAATGAAATAAAGGGGAAAATAGAGCTACAAACACAAACCAAAAGAAGGCAGAGGTTGCTGAAAGCAGTAAAAGAAACCCACTATGGGATTTGAGCCAGGAGTCAGAGGGTTCAGGGTGAGTCTCAGCTAGAGTGACAGATGCCTAGAGCAGATGCCTGGGGACCAGAGCCATTAAGAGTGAGTGAGGCTCCTGGGAGAGAAAACACTGCCTTTCAGGGATGTTTGGAAAAGGAACGTCTTAAATTAAGACTGACCCTTAAAACCCACAACTAGATTCAATCCTTCCTTGTTGCATGTCCAGGGTTTAAGAATTTTTGCTTTTTAGTTTCCTCTGTTAATGTCATAAATATAAATGAATTAAAGCTTGAACATTTGTGACATGAATTTAGAACTTCTGATGTTAGCAAAATAAATAAACATAATATGGTAGAGTAGTTACAAGGAACATCTCACTCTTGGACCCTCAGCCTGAGGAGTCGTGCAGTCCTGTTTGCTATCTCAGAAGGAAGAAAATGCACATTTTGCAGCCCCCATTGCAGCATTCTTCTCCTTCATGCCTAAACCCTGTTTAGTTTATGAATTCCTGGCAGGTGTTCAACCTGGAACTGACATGATTCTGTGGATCTTTTTTCCTTAGCCCAGAGCTTTCCCTGTGTGGAGCACCATGCTGTATTTCACTGCTAAGTTTTAATGTGTGATCCTCGACTGAGCCAATTCTCTCGGCAATTTTCTTGAGCTTAAGATTAGTGACTATCCATCCATATAGTCCTCTGACCAGTTTACTCAAAATCCAAACTGACTTTCGTCCTTGTATTTCAGAATGTCATCAGTATAGCTGATCACATCCTTAATTCAGCTTCACTAGCCAACTGGACAGTGTTACTGCAGAAAGAAAAGAATGCCAGTTCCCAGTTACTAGCATCACTGGAAAACATCAGTGCTCTGGTACCTTCGACAGCTCTGCCTCTGAATTTTTCTCGAGACTTCATTAACTGGAGAGGGATTCCAGTATCTGCAAATCTCAGCAATCAAGGTTACAATTATGAGACTGAATTTCCCCCCCAAAACACCCCCAGTCCCATCACAGGCCATGTGTCTATTGACCCAGGACAATTCAAGAAGCACCTTCCATATACTATCATCAGCATGACCTCTTTGACCCTGGGGAGCATTCTACCCACTGCCAGAAATACAAATGCTCAGGTTAATGGGCCCTTGATATCCGTTATTATCCCCAACTCTTCCATCAATGAAATTTCCCTGACTTTTTCTAAGATGAAATTGAATCTGAGCCAACCTCATTGTGTGTTTTGGGATTTCAGTCATTTGAAGTGGAGAGATACCGGCTGCCAGCTAGCAAACGAAACTGCAAACTCGGTGACATGCCGCTGCACTCACCTGACCTCCTTCTCCGTGCTGATGTCCCCCATTGTCCCCCCTGCCATCGTCCCCATTGTGAAATGGATCACCTTTGTGGGGCTGGGGGTCTCCATCGGAAGTCTCATCTTATGCCTGACCATCGAAGGTCTGTTTTGGAAGCGGGTCAACAAAAACCAAACCTCACACAGCCGTCACATCTGCATAGTGAACATAGCTCTGTGCCTCCTGATTGCAGACGTCTGGTTTATTGTCGCCGCCACGGTGGATACCACGGCAAACTCTTCTGGCATCTGCACAGCTGCCGTATTCTTTGCACACTTTTTCTACCTCTCCTTGTTCTTCTGGATGCTTCTGCTCGGGTTCCTGCTGGCATATCGGGTGATCTTCGTGTTCCATCACATGGCCACACCTTTGATGGTGGCTGTTGGGTTCTGCTTGGGCTACGGGTGCCCTCTCATTATATCCATCGTCACCATTGCGGTCACGCAGCCCAGCAATGGCTACAAAAGGAAGGATGCGTGTTGGCTTAACTGGTCCAATGGGAGCAAGCCTCTCTTGGCCTTTGCGGTTCCTGCCCTGACTATTGTGGCTGTAAATTTGGCGGTGGTGCTATTAGTTCTCACGAAGCTCTGGAGGCCAGCTATTGGAGAAAGGCTGGCCCAGGACAACAAGGTCACTGTCATGCGCATAGGGAGGAGCCTCCTCGTCCTGACCCCTCTTCTGGGGCTCACCTGGGGTTTCGGCATAGCAACAATGGTGGACAGCCGGAATCTGGCTTGGCACATTATTTTTGCATTTCTCAATGCATTCCAGGTAAGAACAATGAGAATAACCTATAGTATAATCAGGTAACTGGAGTGTAGAGAATTGAGGATGGGAAGACCACTCTGGAGATGATCTCATCTCCCTGCCTCCAGGGAGTCTGGAGTGAACTGCAACAGTGAACAGAAGAAAAAGTTCCATTTTTTCCCCAATAGTTATTCTCATACTGAGGCAGAATATTAGGCGTCTTCAGTAATCCGTTCCAGGGCTTTAAATGTTCGAATTCACGTAGCTAACACTCACCTCCTTGCTGTTGACTCAGTTGTCTTCGTCTTGTGCTGATCTCTATGAAGTCACACAGGGAAAGGGAAATAAATCAAGAATACTTTTTGAGTCTGAATGGTGCCAAGGAAGTCCCTAGTGTGCCACAGAGCAGAGCCTGGCCAACTGCAGGCAGCGCTGTTTTTGTAAATAAAGTTTTATGGGACCACAGCCACGCCAGTTCATTTACACAAGGTCTGTGACTGTTTCCCTTACACGGACAGAGCTGAACAGTTGTAAGAATCTAGATGACCTGCAAAACCAGAAATATTTACTCTCGGGCTCTTTACAGAAAAGGTTTGCGGACCTCTGCTACCAAGCACGGGTTTTACATGTCATGGTCAGGGAGTGTTCAGTGAGTAGGCGGGCAAAATATTCCTTAGATTTGGAGAATCTGGAAAAGAGCCCTCAACCCTGGTTCAAGGAACATTGGTTGGGTCTCCTACCCTAGACAATGTCTCAGGGTACTGGTGGTTAAATGTTTGTGCTCTGGAGTTAAAATAGCTCTGGACTCAAATATATCATGTTATCCAACTGTGTGACCACTAACAAGTTATTTAACTTTTCTATCCTCAATTCTTTTATCTGGTGAACAGAGATAATATTATTATCTGTGTGCCCTGGTGGTGGTGCCCAGTCGTGTCTGACTCTTGAGACCCCGTGGACTGTAACCTGCCAGCCTCCTCTGTCCATGGGATTCACCAGGCAAGAGTACTAGAGTGGGTTGCCATGTCCTACCCAGGGAGTCTTCCCCACCCAGGGGTGGAACCCAGGTCTCCTACGTCTCCTGAATTGGCAGGTGGCTTGTTTACCACTCCGCCACCTGGGAAGCCCAGTTATTACCTGTATCTTAGAGTAAATACGAGGGTTCAATGAGATCATTCAGCACTTAGCACTGTGCCTGGCACAGAGTAAGTGCTCAGTAAATACCTCCAGAAAGCAGGTGGTTCTCCACCTACTTCAGCAAACTGGGGTACGTTTAGGTGGTGGCCCAAGGACTGTCATGGAGAGCACACACCTCATGGGGACAGGTGTAGGGAGCTTTCATCCAGGGCCCGGCCTTTGGTGACACGCTGTCTGAATAGGCACCAGCTGAGGATGCTCCAAGCAGGAGGAGGGTTTCAGGGTCCAAGAAAGATGCCGCTGAGGATTCCCCAGGGGCTGGACCTGATGGAAAGCGTGCTGATATAGTCAATTTCCTCCACTTGGCCTTGGACTTCAGAGCCGGCTGACATCATAAGATGCTGAGTTGGCATTTGTTTAATGTCTAAAGAAAGCCTAAGACACAGAAGCAAATGGAAGTTCTTTATTTGGGGTTTAGGATGACACAGAGGGGAACATGAAGCTCCACATGTGTTTCAAACTTTATTTACTCAATAATTTAATTAGTAACAACAACAAAAATGTTTGAGTACTTTGTGTTAATCCAGGCACTGTGGAGGTTTCATAGTATCCTTCTCTTCAGGGAACCCACAGCCAATAGGGGGACAGACAAGGAAATAATTTCAATGTTGGAGGATATAATAGAATAGTAATAATATAAAAACTTTCTTTCTGGAAATGGAAGAGATAATATATGTGCTTTATTCCTTCATTTAAAGGGTCTTTTCATCTTATGTTTTGGAATTCTCTTGGATAGTAAGGTATGTATATTCATTTCTCTCTTCCTCCTTTAATCCAGGAATCTAATCCCTCCCCTTCAGTTCTAAGATCCTTATTCATATATAAGAGGTTAGACCATGGGTGCTTTCATAAAATAAGTTCTATAATTTTATAAAAGGCAGGTTCAGTCAGGATACAAAGAAACTAAACACTCTTTGCTGATAATGGAGCTATAGTGAATCAACCACAGCATACAATGTGACCGTTGTAGAAAAAAGGGGGAAACTTGATTTTACTTTCAAATTTTGACTTGGTATAATTAGCCAGCAAAAAAAACTTCCCTTATGCTGGAAAAGTCTATTTATTTCTATGTTTCTAGAATTTTATATAGTAAATATTTTATAGCCTCTAACATGAAATAAAATTCTTAATGAAGGATGACTAATGCAAGTAAAAGATAATAGAAAAAAACTTATACTACTTTCATTATTTTTCCAAGCTTTTAGCAATTCTGCCGGGAGAAGTCAAGATAGTAAGTTAATAAATGTAGCCTTTGTTTTAATAAGAAGATAAGGATATTTTGTAATTATTATAATTGTTGTTGTACATGCCTCCAAACCCCTGTTTACAAAGAAGTAATTTGCTTTCTTCTGGATTGGAAGGGTTGTAAGGAAATAATTAAATAAAAATAAATAATTCTGTGGTTTTTACCATTTAGTCAGTGAGGAGACTCTTCACTTCAAAGATAAACTTCAAGTTAGCAATTATTGCCAATTACTAATGTCTAGAATCTGAATTATTATAGCTTTTGGTACTGTCATTCTTTGTTTCATTCTAGATTTGTTTATAAGAAAAGACATAAAAGAAAAATCCTTTCATCAGATCCCTATGCTTACAGTCTATTAAATACAGCTGGGAAATACTATTACTAAATAACAATTTTACTAGTTTTGTTCTTGATATGTCTATGTATGACTGCATATGGGTAGCTCCTCAATATTTTTTTTTTTTTGCACTATAGCTGCGACAGCTGCTGCTCAACAAGTTGTCTCCTTTAAGCTGCTGGGACCAGGCATCAAAGGTAATTATCTCCTGCTACCATGGAGGCAGTTCGTGAAGTTTTGTACTTTTTACACAGTCCCACAACAGGCCCAGTTTGGTGTAAACCCATTTAGTTTCTGTTGCCATTATATTCCTGGTATCTGGCACGATGTCCAGCATACACTCAATATTCACCAGAAAGTTTTTCAGTGAGTGAGTGAGTGAATGAATGAATGAATGAATGCAAATGTGTGGAAAGCTTCAAAGATGCTCAGGCATGGGGGTCTGCAGTGTTCTTGTGAGCAAATTCATTTGAAGTGTATCACTTGCTGTAGTCTGACTTGTCTCCCAACATCTAGAATCGATGGCGTCTTTCTCTCTGCCTAACTTTCTGGATCTCCTACAGACCCCTTTTCCTACTCTAGAAAAGCAGAGTGGAAAGTCTTCACTAACTTCTAATATAAAAAATTCTCCCTTTGAATTTTCTTTCTTATGCTGGTATAACTAACTTTATCCCTTGCAATTTTAGCTCTTTAGTCCACAAACTGCCACGTTTGTATGGAGACAGGATTTCTGTTTTCTTTGCCACAAATGTGCAATCCGTGTAAGGAACCATATAGTTAGAAACAAAAGTACTTGCCTCCCTATTTCATATTTTTGACATTACCTCATACTTTTGTCTTTCAGTAAGACATGGAGGGTCTTTCAGAAAGGATTCTAAAGCAGAAATTTCTGTGTTTGATAAAAATCAATTGACCTAAGTGCATGAAGAAAATACATAGATATTTAGAGTTCTTTTTAATATGGGATAATATAAACTTTTGAAATAAAGAAACAATGAGGCAATTTGCTTCTGGCATTAAAGTGATTTTCCTGGGTCTGCATTTCACTGGAAGGTGCTGTGAATTAGGACCCATGACTCAGGAATTGAGAGACCTACCCTGTATTTCTGACTCTGTAACCAACTGATTGTGTGATCATAGGAAAGTCACTTAGTACCTTTTGGTCTCATGTTCTCAAACTGTAAAAATTCAGTGTTGGACTAGTTACTCAAAGCAGAAGTTCTAATGCTCTGTGATTTTAATTGTATGTCTTGAAGAACTAAAATGCCTTGAGCCAGAAAATGTGAAATTAATGAATCATTCTCTGCTATTAAGAAAAGAAGGTTCATTATTAGAGAAATGTAAATCAAAACTACAATGCAGTACCATCTCACACCAGACAGAATGGCCATCATCAAAAAATCTACATACAATAAATGCTGGAGAAGGTGTAGAGAAAAGGGAATTCTCTTGCACTGTCGGTGGGAATGCAGATTAATACAGTCACTATGGAGAACAGTATGGAGATTCCTTAAAAAACTAAGAATAAAACTACCATGGCTTCCACTGTGGCTCAAACTAAAAAATTTGCCTGCCAATGCAGGACACCCAGGTTCCATCCTTGGGTCAGAAAGATCTCCTGAAGAAGGGAATGGCAACCCACTCCAGTATTCTTGCCTAGAGAATGCCATGGACAGAGGAACCTGGCATGCTATACTCCATGGGGTCACAAAGAGTCAGATATGACTGAGTGACTAACACTTTCACTTTTCAAAACTACCATATGACTGAACAATCCCACTAGTGAGCTGAGAAAACCATAATTTTTGAAAAAGACAAATGTACCCCAAAGTTCATCGCCGCACTATTTACAATACCTAGGACACGGAAGCAATCTAGATGTCAATCAACATATGAACGGATAAAGAACGTGTGGTACATATGTACAATGGATTATTCAGTCAGTTCAGTCACTCAGTTGTGTCTGACTCTTTGCGACCCCATGGACTGCAGCACGCCAGGCCTCCGTGTCCATCACCAACCTCTGGAATTTACTCAAACTCATATCCATTGCATCGGTGATGCCATCCAACCATCTCATTCTCTGTTGTCCCCTTCTCCTGCCTTCAATCTTTCCCAGCATCAAGGTCTTTTCCAGTGAGTCAGTTCTTTGCATCAGGTGGCCAAAGTATTGGAGTTTCAGCTTCAACATCAGTCCTTCCAATGAATATTCAGGACTGATTTCCTTTAGGATGGACTGGTTGGATCTCCTTGCAGTCCAAGGGACTCTCAAGAGTCTTCTCCAACACCATGATTCAAAAGCATCAGTTCTTCTGTGCTCAACTTTCTTTATACTCCAACTCTCATATCCATACAAGACTACTGGAAAAACCACAGCCTTGACTAGACAAACCTTCATTGGCAAAGTAACGTCTCTGCTTTTTAATACGCTGTCTATGTTGGTCATAACTTTTCTTCCAAGGAGTAAGTGTCTTTTTCACAATGTCACAATGGAATATTATTCAGCCAGAAAAGAACACGTTTGAGTCAGTTCTAATGAGGTGGATGAACCTAGAACCTATTATGCAGAGCGAAGTAAGTCAGAAAGAGAAAAACAAATACCAAATATTAACACATATATATGGAATCTAGAAAGGTGGTACTGATGAGTGTATTTGTAGGCAACGATGGAGACATAGATGTAGAGAATAGACTCGTGGACACAGTAGGGGAAGGAAAGGGTGGGATGAATTGAGACAGTAGCGTTGAAACATACACATTGCCATATGTAAAATAGAAAGCCAGTGGAAATTTGCTATATGATCCAGGGAGCCCAAACCCAGTGCTCTGTGACAGACTAGAGGAGTGGGAGGGAGGCTCAAGAGGGAGGAGACATGTGTATGTTAGGTATACCTATGGCTGATTTCAGGTTAATGTATGGCAGAAACCAGCACAGTATTTTATAATATATCCTCCAATTAAAAGTAAATTTTTTTAAAAAAAAAGGAAGGAGTTACAGCCTGTGTGACTGCATTGAAGATAAACCTTTAGTAAAGTAAGACAGGACACCCCCCCATCCTACAAAACAGGGAGTCAGAATTTTCCTCACTGGATAATCAAATAAAGAAAAACACTCAGAAGTAGAATAAAACAAACTCAAAAGTAAAGATGCCCAACAGTGTTTTTTTTATCCCTGTTTCTAATATAAAGTGTTCAGTTTTCAGAAGGCAGCTGTGGTCAGCGAGGGTTTCACATCTTCTCCATTTGTACTCCTCCAGTTTCACTTTCTGGAGAAGGCAATGGCAACCCACTCCAGTATCCCTTGCCTGGAGAATCCCATGGATGGAGGAGCCTGGTGGGCTGCCGTTTGTGGGGTCGCACAGAGTCGGACACGACTGAAGCGACTTAGCAGCAGCAGCAGTTTCACTTTCAAATTAGGTGACAAAAATGAGATTTTTGTCCTCTGAGTAGGTGACAAAAATGAGAGTTTCGTCTTCAAAGCACATTTGGCAGAAGAAAAGATGAGTATTTGTAATCTTCTGAGGGAATGTGAAGGAATAAGGAAGCACGTGAAAGAATACTTTGAATGCCTAAGTGACTTGGTTTTCTTTGGTGCAGCAGAAGTTATCAGATTCATCTGTCAAACTCAGATTCGAAAAGACTTTCAACCCATTCCAACCGAAAGGTGAGTAAAAACAGACCAAAGTTTCCAAAGGGTAGGAAGAAAGAATAAGAATCTGTCATCGGTAATTCTCTTTAGATTCTGATCAAAATTCCTTGAATTTCAAATAAAGTTCAAGTGTCTTAACTTGAAAAACCTTTTCCCACCCCAAATGCTCGATGTGGTCATCTGAAAGCTTTGGGTCCTGTTATCACTGCCACCAACCAGTCTGAGGGCTTCTATGGGCAGCGATAGGGGATAATATGTTATTTGTGTAATAAAAGGTCTTGGGGTTAAAATAAAGGAATGCGTAGCTATACATGACAAAAGATACACCAAAATCAGCCTGAGGGCTTTTAATAGATCTCTTTACCTTTTTGGACATTGATTCCTCATCAGTAAAATGAAAAACTAAGAGACCACTGAGGTTCCTTCCAGCAGTAACCTTCAGTGGTCGCAAACCTTTATCTCACTCCCCAGGATCTGAAAATGTGGGGTTTCTCTTTTCAAATGAGAGAAATCTGAGAGATGTAAGCTTCAATGGCATTAATAAAATGCGGGTCTACACTAAGTTCTTCATGAAACTGTCCAGAATTGTAAAGAATTGCATAGGCTTACTCTAATTTTGATCTTATGCTTGTTCCAACATAACAGCAATAATTCTTATTCTCTTTTTTCCTCTTTTAGGCCACTATGTATTTTCGTATACTAGAGAATCCTCACATGACATCATGCTAACTCAGTTTTCATCAGTTGAACAAAGCAGGGAATCCTAAAATCAAGGATAATTTTTTTTTTTTTAAGTAAATCGACATTCAGAGCTCAATGTCAGCAAAGAAATGATATTCAATGGAATTTTCTGATTTAAAAATCTGGAAATAAAATAAGGAGCTTCAGCAGCTTCATGACTACCATCTTTTATCTTCAACTAAATGGAGAGATTTACTTCTGTATGGTTTGATTTAAAGAAATCACTTCATAAATGTAGAAGATTAATTTTGTGTCAGAAATTTTGTCAGTTGTACTAGCTTCTCACTGCCACAAACTGTGGTTTCCTTTTTCATAAATTAGCATTATGCATGTGACATTTCCAATTATCTGAATTGGAATAAGGAAATGTCATGAAATCACTTTAAATACATTGATGGACCGTGTTTACTTTCTCATAAAAAAAGTCACTGGTGAAATATTCTAGAGAAAAGGCATTTTCTTCCCCAATTTCCAGTCAAATTTTATGCTTGTTCTTGTATTTTAGATTCAGTCACTGAAGTCTGAAGGTTAATCAGAAACAAAATGGAAATTGTCCATTTCAGACAGCTTTGTAGCCATGACTTAGAAACTATAGCAATGTGATTTTATATATATATTTGTATATATTTGTCAGTTTACAAAGAACTTTGATCTGGTCCCCATCCAGTGACGTGAAGTGTCTGGGCAGACAGAATGAAGGGATGAGGAAACTTGGGCTTAGACAGGTCAAGCGACTCCCCAAGCATTGTGATGACACTAAAGGAGTATTGGGCACTTTTAGGACTTTGGTTCCTAGTCCATTTCTACAGCCCCATAACAGCCTTGAAAATTACCTGCAATCCTAATCAAACCTTGTGAGGTTAAGTTCTTCATTTCTTCCTCCCAGAATTCTATGTCAGAGGCAAAGTGAAGGAGAGTTTGATTGTCAGTTTTCAGGAAAGTCTTAAAGCACCCTGGTTTTCTTTCATAATACACTGTAGGCGCTTACTGGAAGTTACTTACACATATCGTTGGTGCTACTTTTGGATGAGATAACAAAGCAGCAGGTGAAGACACGCTGGGAAGTGACATTTCCCTTCCATACTGCCATCACTTTGGGCTCACCTGAATGCCAGCCCTGAACATAGAGCCCAGAAGAACTAAGCCCTTTGATTCATCCTTGCTTCCAGAGTTTCCTAAAAAATCTGCAGCAGCATTTCTTAAAGCAAATGTCTATTCCTTTCAATAGCGGTAGTGATGATAATGATGCTGACGGCGATGGTAAGAAATCAGAAAAGAAGAAGCAATATGTGTATGTGCTCACGATGTGTCAAGCTCTACTCTGCATTTATTTTTTATTTATTTTTAATAGCTTTTAAATTTTGTGTTGGGATGGAGCCAATTAAAAAATAATGCTGTGACAGTTTCAGGTGAACAGCAAAGGGACTCAGCCATAAGATACATGTATCTGTTTTGTGTTTAATCTCATGTAATCTTCACAATAAGCTTGAGAGGGAGGAATATTATTATCCTTGTTTTATAGCTGCTGAAACTAAGGCACAGAGAGAGGTGAGATCATGTGAGCAGGGCAACATGGATAGCAAATGGCTGTGCCAGGATAGAAGCTATAGAAGTTGAATTACAGTAAGAGGGGGGTTATGTAAATCAGTCTAGCCAGACTGACATTGTTTATTTAATTGTAATTAGAATCCTAGACTGCTTGGTCTGCAAGGGAGCTCAGGTCTCTTCTAGCCACTATTTTACACATAGCCCTGATGTCCTAAGACCCAGCAGCTTGTGATTATGAAAGCAAATCATGTCCATATTTACGGCTATCTGTAGGAATATATTAGTCAGCTCAGACTGCTGGAATAGAACATCCCAGACTTGTGGTTTAGACAACAGAAATGTATTTTCTCACGGTCCTGGATCTGGGAAGTCCAAGCTGAACGTGCCATCGAACTTGTCTTCTGGTGAGACTGCTCTTCCATCTTGTCTGTGTCCTCACACGGCCTCTGCTTCATGCACACGCAAATGGAGCTCTCTGGTGTCTCCTCCTCTTCTTATGAGGACACCAGTCTTATCAGATTAGGGCCCCACCCTGACCAGCTCATTCTACCTTAAGTACTTCCCTACTAACCCTATCTCCAAGTATGCACATTGGAGGTTAGGGCTTCAACATAGGGATTTTTGAAGGAACACTATTCAGTCCATAGCAAGTAGCTAGAAATGTTTACTTGCCTGTTTGAACTGAAATTAGGGTCTTTTAAAAGTGTGTCAGGTCATATACCATATGCCATTGTTGTCTAACTCACTGATTACACACACATTCATCTCAGCTTCTTTTGAGTATGCAACTGAAACAATGATAAAAGAACTTAAGGAACTTCCCTGGTGGCCCAGTGATTAAGAATCTACCTTCCAATGCAGAGGACACAAGTTCAATTCCTGGTTAGGGAACTAAGATCCCACATGCTGTGTGGTACAGCCAAAAAATAAAAAAAAAAGAAACTGGAAAAAAAAAAGAGAGAAAGACATTGGAATAGCCTCTATATATAAAAAACTGCCACAAACTTAGGGGTTTAAAGCAACATGCATTTGTGATCTCATAGTCTCCCTGACTTGGGAACCAGGCACAGTTTAACTGGGTCCTCTGCTCAGGGTCTCACAAACTGTTGTGAAGAAGCCTACTGGTCTTCATTTTCATCTGGATGCTCAACTGGGGAAGAATTCACTTCCAACTCATTCATGTTATTGGCAGAAATTATTTCCCTGCAATTGTGGGAATGAGAACCTTGGCTTTTGCTGACTATTGGCCAGAGGTTATCTTGTGACCCCAGAGGTCACCTAAACATCCCTGCCACTGGGATTTTCCAACAAGGCTACCTTACATCATTAAGCCTGAATGGAGAGTCTCATTCCAGGATGCTTTTAAGACAGAGTCTTGTACAATATAAGTTATCAGAGGAGTGACATCCTATAACTGTTGTCATATTCTATGAGCTAGAAGTGAGTCACGGGTTCTGTCTACACTCAAGGGAAGGGAACAGCAGGAGAAAGGGATTATCTGTGGTCATAGGTATGAACTCCCAAGAATAAAGAGTAAGAGAGAAAGGAATAAGAGTAGAACTTTGGAAAGCAGGTGGGATGAGTGCAAACTGACTTAGCTAGCCTAAGAAAGCTAAATATTAAGCCAGCAGTGGAGAAAGCCAAGGGACAACCTGATTTATCCTGCAAAATTTCTCAAGAGACTCAAGACTTGGCAGCATCAGTTTCCTTAAGTGAAGTGAGTCTGGGCCTAAACCACACATGTACTTCAAAGTCAACTTAGGAAACAGACTCTCAGATGCCTTCATCACCCCAGGTGTAATCACCTCTTCCTCCATCCTAACAATAGACTATATGGAGCTATTGAGATAGGAAGTAGATGCCTCCTCCCCCCAATAAAACAATTGGAGATTCATTTTCTATGGACTGAAACTCCAACGCAAAATAGTAGGACAATTAAGGGAGCAGGCTGGGCCCTGGACAGACCACATATTTCTCATTCCCAAAGTCAGGAGACCTCCCCAACCACATGTGCGCAGAAAGGCTCCTTGGAGGTCAAAGGGGAAGTAATGTCAAGGGATGCTCTACCCATATGCCTTTGTGGTAGAATTATCCTGGCTGAGAGATGTGTGCCCACTAGATGTCAGCCTACTAGGCTGTCTAGGAAAGCCCCCAATATTAAATGCAGAAACAAGCAAACAAAACAGACTACAGAAAGAGTCAATATGGTGTCACTTAGAATCCAGTTTACGGACTTCACCAGAAGATGAAGGAGAAAACTAAGAAAGGCAACTTGGGGGGAAAAACACAACTAGGAAGAGAGGAAGGGCAGGGATCAATAATACCCTCCAACAGAACACTGCCTTTACAAGTAGGATGCCATAGAAGGAATATTGGGGCCACAAAAAGAATCTTTGGAACTAAAGATAGAATAATATAACTACTGACATGTTTCAATTGAGGTGAGGGAAGATAAAGTTGAGGCAATGACTTGGAAAATAGAAATAAAAGAAAAAGATGCAAAATGAAAGAGAAAAAAATCAGAGGACTAGACCCAGAGTTTCACCATTTGAATAACTGGATTTTCAGAAAGAAATCGTAGAGGAACAAAAGGAAGGGTATCATTAGAGAAGCTAATAGAAAACAGGTTTTTGTCACTTAGGGACATGAGTTTCTCTGCTGGAGTGGCTGAATGAATGCCCAGCATGATAAATGAAAATAGACCAGATAAATTCAGAAAGAAGCAATAAACCCAGAAAGAGGAAGGCTTAGAATACAAGATTCAGTAGAAGAGAGAGAGAGAGTTGGGGTAAAGAGAGTTGCTAGACAGGCAACAGCTGGGGTGGGGACAGGTCCAGGCTGGACTTTCAGGGGAAATTGCTCAACAAGCTGACAATGATAGGATACCTGATGCACTTGAGTGGTTATTTAGAAGAGACTTACATATCGTGAGATGGGTTGGGGGTGGATTTTTCCTAAGAACACAGAAATCCAAGCAACCAAAAAAAGTTACATCTAAGAGATAAAATACTGCGCATAAAAGAGAAAAGCAATTAAACTTGCTACCTGCCTCAGCTATAAATGGAGCGCACAGAGTGCCCATAAAGTGAAATGATTTTGCTGTAACCAAAATGAAAACAGTATCCTGGGAAGGTGGAGAATAGGAGGTATATTTGGGAGGATGGGGAAAGAGATCTAAATTTTAATTCTTTGTTTCTGGAAATCAATCAAACTGAGAAACCAAGGAGTAACAATGCAAGCATGTTACTTAGAAACACAGAAATAAATACCAAAAGAATCAAGTAAATGAGTTAAAAGAGTTGATCTCAGGGACTTCTCTGGGGATCCAGTGATTAAGAATCTGCCTGCCAATTCAGGGGGCATGGGTTCAATCCTGGGTCCGGGAAGATTCCACTTGCTGTGGGGCAACTAGACCCATGTGCCCCAACTACTGAACTGCTGAAGCCCACATACTCTTGAGCCTGTGCTCTGTGACAAGAGAAGCCACCACGATAGAAGCTTGGGTAACACAATGAGAGAGCATTCCCCACTTGCCACAGCTGGAGAAAGCCCCAGCACAGCAACAGAGACCCAGCACAGCCAAAAAGAAATAATTAATTTAAAAAAGAGCTGATCTCTGAGAATCAGGAAATTATAGAGTTATTTGACTCTTGAAACCATATCATGTGACTTTGGTTAAATTCAAGAATGTGTGTGTGTATGTGTGTGTGTGTGTGATTAGAGATAGCATGGGGACTTCTGAA
This sequence comes from Muntiacus reevesi, assembly GCF_963930625.1. Classification (NCBI taxonomy): domain Eukaryota; kingdom Metazoa; phylum Chordata; class Mammalia; order Artiodactyla; family Cervidae; genus Muntiacus; species Muntiacus reevesi. The sequence continues at coordinate 21,815,906 of NC_089268.1, read as the reverse complement.
GTTAGAAGTCACCTTGATTGACTTGCTTGGCCACAAACTTATGTAGCCTTGGTCAGCTGCTTCAGGTCTTGGAGATGCCTATGAGAGCTTCAATTTGTCCAGTAGGTCACTTGGTATACCAGCCTATGGTTCAAGGGAGGGTCTGGGCTAGAGAAGCACTCTTAGAGTCCGCAGCCTAAAGATGAAGGTTGAAGCCATGGGACAAGAGGAGGTCAACTAGCTGGTATGAGGAAAGAAGTGACGAGGTCTAGGCATTGAGCTTTGAAGGTACCCTGTCATTTAGAAGTAGGAAGACAGAGAGGGTTCAGTAAAGAGGAAGGAGAAGGGTACCCTGTGAAGTAGGAGGGAAACCAAGAAAATGAGATCCAGAAGCAAAGAAAAGCATCTCAAGAAAGATTTCGAGGAAGCAACTGGGTTAACTACTGCTCAGAGTCAAGAAAGATAAAGAGCCTGACTTGCCTATTCCAGTTTGAATATGAAGATTACTAATACATGAATATAATGAGCACTTAGAGTAAGAAATGTCACTAGTGGGAAGTTTCACATTGAATACAGAGAATGGAATTGTGTTTAGATGTTGTCATGCCTCATGTTGGATCAGCTCTTCCCAGATCTGCAACTAGTTATTGTAGAAAGTTGAATTCCCCCCCCACCCCCGTTTTTCTTATGCTTCCAAACAAATGAAGGGGCTGAGGGATGGTTATTTTGTCACATCTTTCTAGATCCCAGCCAGATGTAGATTTTAGTAAAAGCCTCAATAGCCCCAAATCTATTTCTTTCTAAATGATTCTTATGGGGAAAGACAATTTGCCATTTGTTAAGAAGGCAGCAGAGCTGTGCTGTACTTACCTTTATTAAACTTCAGGGGGCGGGCTCTGACCAAGAAATAAGCTCTGGACAAATTGCTCAGTGCTTAAATACACCTGAGAGCCAGCCTCGAATCTGGGGAGATGAAAGGCATTTTAATCCAACTGCTCTAATTAGGGACAATTTACAGTGTTGCCGCTGTGCTTTGTCTAGTAAAAGAGATTAGGGAACTAAGAGCTTCATAGCTCTGTTTGGGACTGGGAAACAAAACCTCTTTTTTCTGGATTTATGCCCAAGGGTGCTGGCGAAGAGTTAGAGGGTGCTTTTAAGCAAAGGAGAAATTAGCCGTGGTTGGCAGGTGATTTTCACTTGCTAGGAAACCAGTGTTTTATTTAAATGTGAGTTGTCTCAAAGGATATACATTGGGTAACTTAGGAAAAGGAGAGGTCCTTGTGCTCAGTCAGTTGACTCTTCCCAACACCATGGACTATAGCCCACCAGGCTCCTCTGTCCATGGGATTTTCCCAGCAGAATATGGGAGGGGGTTGCCATTTCCTCCTGCAGGGGATTGTCCCAACCCAGGGATCAAACCCACATCTCCTGTGTCTCCTGCATTAGCAGGCGGATTCTTTACCACTGAGCCACTGGCGAAGCCCTAACTTAGGAAAATGCAGACTTAATTCAAATACGCAGTGCCAAATTGATTGCGAATATTCCTAGACTTTCACATTCATTGTGTACTTTGGGAGAAAATGGTTTGGCAAATTTTCTGCAGTCTTGTCACACGTGAACTTCCATGGACAAATTACCCCAACTCCTCACAGATTCCATTTTGTACCCAAGGTCATAGGAGCGGAGGAAACAAAACAAAACAAACATAAAATAGTGACTTCAATTAGAGCAAAGATTTACTAAGTCCTCCAAGATTTATCAGGAAAGATCAAGGCTGCTTACTATTCGCTCTTCAGCCCTGCACGGGCTGCCAGGGCTTGCCTTTGGGTCACCCAGTCCAAGCTCCTGCTGCTGGCCTCATGACAGGCCAATAAATCGAGAGATGACGTGTTGGAGTGAGCAACAGACTTTATTTGGAAAGCCGGAAGATGAATATGGTGGACTAGTGTTCCAAAACACCATCTTGCCCAGATTTGGATGCTAGTTTCTTTTAAGGAGCCAAAACAAGAACATGAGGATGTCAAGTGAAAAAGGTGTGTGTGTGTGTGTGTGTGTGTGTGTTAGTTGCTCAGTCATGTCCGACTCTTTGTGACCCCATGGACTGTAGCCCACCAGATTCCTCTGTCCATGGGATTCTCTAGGCAAGAATACTGGAGTGGGTTGCCATTTCCTTCTCCAGGGGATCTTCCAACCCAGGGATTGAACCCAGGTCTCCTGCACTGCAGTCTGAGCTGAAACCAGGAAACCATTGCAGTCTGATGCCTTACTGTCTGAGGTACTAGAGAAACCCTAAAAAAGGTGGTAAGTTGTAAATATTTCCTGGTTCCAATCAGACTTCAGGAGATGTGTTCATTTCTTTTTTTCTGCAACTATTTGTTAAGGTTAAGGGCTTCCCTGGTGGCTCAGATAGTAAAGAATCTGCCTGCAGTGCCTGAGACCTGCGCTCAATCCCTGGGTTGGAAGATCCCCTTGAGAAGGAAATGGCAACCTGCTCCAGTATTCTTGCCTAGGAAATCCCATGACAGAGGAGCTGGCAGGCTACAGTCCGTGGGGTCTCAAAGAGTTGAACAGGACTGAGCAATTAACACTTTCTTTCACTGGTCAGGACGTTTCTTATTAGCTAAACAAAGGCATTTTAGCTTAATGCTCAGGCAGGGGAAGCAGGGTTCCCCGAGACGGGCCGTCATGTATACTTTAAGTCTTAGGCAAAAGCCCATTAGTGATTCAGTTCAATTCAGTTCAGTCGTGTCCAACTCTTTGCAAACTCATGAATCACAGCACGCCAGGCCTCCCTGTCCATCACAAACTCCCAGAGTTTACTCAATCTCATGCCCATCGAGTCGGTGATGCCATCCAGCCATCTCATCCTCTGCCGTCCCCTTCTCCTCCTGCCCCCCAATCCCTCCCAGCATCAGGGTCTTTTCCAATGAGTCAACTCTTCACATGAGGTGGCCAAAGTGTTGGAGTTTCAGCAGCATCCGTCCTTCCAATGAATACCCAGGACTGATCTCCTTTAGGATGGACTGGTTGGATCTCCTTGCTGTCCACATTAGTGATTAGCCTGTAGCAAAAGCAATAGCTTTCTCTGTCCACTCCATGTATCAACCTGATATGGCATTACCTCCAGGAATGTTGCACCTCCTCTGGGGAAAGAAGAAAAAAGCAATAGAATACAAAATTTAAAGTAAAAGAGGCAGATTCAATATGGAGTCACATTTATTCTTCCTAATTACACTAGCACACAATGGGTTTTGAAAGGAAGGATAAGAGAGGGAATAGAAGGGACCAAGGCCTTCGGGATTCCAGTTTCTATGCTAGACTCAGCATAGATCACACCCTGTGATCCTAAAAAAAAACACAGTAAGTTGCGTATTATTTTCCCCCTTCTACAGATAAGGAAGCTGGGACTCAGAGAGTTAGGTAAGTTGCATGCCTAAGGAGGAGTCCAGAGCACTCCACTCTTTGCAACCCCAGGGGCCCACCAGGCTCCTCTGTCCATGGGATTCTCCAGGCAGGAATACTGGAGGGGGTTTCCATTTCCATATTCAGAAAGCCTTCCAGCTTCACTCCATGCAAGCAACAACCACTCCTAATATTCTGAGAATAAAGATTTATTGCTTTGGGATAAATACTGGACTCTGAGGCTGTACCATGAAGTAATTTTTCCAGACTTGACTCCAGATTCTCTTGATAACCCAGGTAAGGTCAGCAAAGGGTTAGAACTTGAGAAAAGGACAAACGATGGGGAAGAGCCTCACTGATGACCACAAATTCTTTTGTAATTGGTCTCCATTTCACCTGGCTTGATCCTAAAAAAATGTGCCCAGGTACATATCCTTAATGGGTTCCATTGGGCTAATGTAGAGAATTCTCTTTTGGATGGAATCCTTTGGCTCAACCTTAGGTGGTGCAGTGGTAAAGAACTTGCCTGCCAATGCAGGAGATACAGGAGACTCGAGTTCAGTCCCTGGGTGGGGAAGAGCTCCTAGAGTAGGAAATAGCAACCCACTCTAGTGTTCTTGCCTGGAGAATCCCATGGACAGAGGAGCCTGGCAGGCTACAGTCCATGGGGTTGCGAAGAGTCAGACACAACTGAGCATGCATGAATGCACACTAGTTTGCCTCCATCATTTCCCTGCAGGTCAATTTCCCATGGGTAAAGCCACAGTTCTGCATTCATGAGATAAGCTCAGAGATCCCATCCAGTCCTGACATTCTCTGATTCTGTGCCTCTGCATAGGTAACACCTTGGGAGAAAAGAAATTTATCACCAAAGAATACCGTGTGGGTTTGGCATGACTTTATCTTACTGGCTAGGAATTATAGATAAAGCATTGCCAACAGCTACATTTATGCCAACCAGATGGGAGGCAACACCCCTCTGGAATTCTGACCTGATACTTGAAACCAGAGCAGAGGAGAGCCCCAGTGTGATGTGTTGCCAAGGGACACATTGCTTTTGTGGATAAGGTTTCCTGGTTCTTAGATCTCAGCCATGTCCCCCAACAGCACATGGCAAGGTGGCTGTGGATTCCGTGACAATACACGGCCGGGTACTGCCAAGGACAACTCTCTGTGGCATGAAAGCTTTGCCTGCTGCTGGTGATAACGTGACTTTGTTTTCCTGAAGTAGACCGGGTGGGGGCGGGCAGCCCTGCCTGTCCTCTGCATCACCTGATGATGGGAATGTTATACAGCCCTTCCTCATCAAGCTTTATTTAAAAATAAGAAGCTGTATTCATGAAACCACTTCCAGAATTTATGTTAACAACAGTTCACGTATTAAATTCTGCAAGCATGCTGTGCACCTTCCCAGTTTCATTTAGGGTGGAGTAATGATGCCCAAACTACAGTCCTAACCAGCAACGTCAGCATGTCTGGAGATTGTCAGAAATGACAATTTGTAGGCCCCACTCCACACCTCCTAAATCAGAAACTTTAGAGTGGACCCCAGAGACCTCTGTTTTAAAAAGGCTTCCTGGGGAAAAGAACCTGATTCTGGGAGAGATTGAGGGCAGGAGGAGAAGGAGGTTACAGAGGATGAGATGGTTGGATGGCATCACTGACTCAATGGACATGAGTTTGAGCAAACTCTGGAAGAAAGTGAAGGACAAGGAAGTCTGGTGTGCTCCTGTCCATGAGGTCACAAAGAGTTGGACACAATTTAATGACTGAACAACAAATTCGGGGACTCTGATGCACACTCAAATTTGGGAACCACTGACTTAGAGAACTCTGAGAGGGAATGTTCCAGGCTGAGGGCAGGAGATTAGGATCTGGGTAAACCTTGCCCTGTTCAGGAGGTTACCATGGGAGTTTTTTGTTTGTTCATTTCATTTTCTGTCGACACGTCCATGAGCCTCAGGAATCAAGACAGTACTAGTACTGGTATGAATAGGTGTTAATGCTGGCTGGCCATATTCCGCACAACAATCCATAACTGTTGAGAAAGGGAAAGGGGGTTGAGGCCTGGTTCCAACACTGACTGTGTTAACTTGGTTCCATTACAAAAGGCCACTTACCTCATCTGCAAGCAAAGGATGGCAACTCTTTGCAGAGTTGTTAGGCGTTCACGAGGGAAGCACGAAAACTCTCAGCATACTGTCTGCTGTTTGGCAAACGCTCAACACATATTGGTTATTACTAACATTTATAATGCTGACGCTGATAAAGCAGCATGAATTCTATATGATATTGTCACTTCCCCAAAGCAGTGCACGTAGAGGATAGCTACAGTCTTTAGGGACCAGAGACAAGGGTTCGTATCTCAGTCCTGGTACTCACCACACTGGATAGGCAGTTAGTATCAATATCTTTTCTCTAATTATTGTTTAAAATGGGGAAGATGACAATCACCTGTTGTAAGTAAATTAAAGCAGCTTATTTAATTCCTGAATGCTATAGGAAAGAGGTCAATACATTTTCTTCTGTCTTCTTCCTTTTCATTGGAAAAATAAGCCCAGTTTTCAAGGGTATGAAGGTCAATGTGCCAGATTAATCAAGTAGAGCATTCATATTGGAGTATTCAGTCAAGGTAGCTTTGAAAATACCTGTTTAAAGCTGAGATGGAAGGCTATGGCCAGTTATGAAGGAGAAATGGACCCTGGATGTATATTTCTCTTTCTTGTTCACTATCTTGTAGAAAAGTTTAAGGATCCTGACAGGTCAGAAGAAAAATAGCCCAGGCCAAAGAAGGCTTTTACAAGGAAGACTACAGAAGACTCACTAACCAAAAGAAATATCGAATTATGTTTCCCTTGTTAATAATAATGAAAAAAAATAGACTTTAAGCATATAAAAAGCATTACCACAGCTTCTGCTTAGGGCATCTCCAAATGAACAGGATGCTCAGATTCCTAAATTACAATCCCTTGCCAGGGCGTCTTCCTTGCCCTTGTGTTTTTCACTTTAAGAAGACTGGCCACCGGGCTCAGATGTCTTTTCCTGGCCTCTCTTCCTTTCTGCTTCCACTCTGCTCCAATGTGTATACATTTTCCTCATCCTGTTGTTGCAGATGCTGGGAGCAATTATGTAATACAGTCCTAGATATTTGGTTGAGTGTCTAACTGAACCAAAGTGTACGTTCCCAGTACAAAGCATAAGACATATAGGAGGTGTGACTATAAGATAGTAAGATTGAGTCTTTGATTCCAAAACTTACATCTTATCTTTTATTTATTTGAGGAAGTTGAGTATGATGACTAGAAGTATGGAATCTGGTCTCTGAGTTTACACTAGGCTTCTTTTTTTAAAAAACAAAACAAAACTTATTTGGTTGCACGAGGTCTTAGTCAAGGCATGTGGAATCTAGTTCCCTGACCAGGGACTGAACCTGGGCCCCCTGCATCAGAAGCACAGGATCTTAACCACTGGACCACCAGGGAAGTCCCAGCACTATAGCCCTTGCACTTAGCCCTGTGTCCTCTGGCAAGTGAATTTCATTCCTTCAAGGCCTCGGCGTGCTCTATGATAAAATTTGAAGCAGTGATAGTATCTGCCTACAAGGTTGTTATGGGAATTAAATGAAATAACACATGAAGCAAAATTCCTGGACCATAGTATGTACTCCATAAATGTTAGCTATGATTACTTTTAGGGCTTCCCAGCTTTGCTTACTTTCTCAGTCGTGTCCGACTCTTTGTGACCTCACGGACTGTAATCTGCCAGGCTCCTCTGTCCATGGGGATTCTCCATGGATACTGGAGTGGGTTCCCATACCCCCCTCCTGGGGGATCTTCCCAACCCAGGGAATGAACCCAGATTGAGCAACCAGGGGAGCCCAAGAACACCGGAATGGGTAGCCTATCCCTTTCCCAGGGGATCTTCCCGATCCAGGAATTGAACCAGGGTCTCCTGAATTGCAGGTGGATTCTTTACCAGCTGAATGACCCAGAAAGCCCAAAGGGGAGGCTGTGGCCACATGGGTCTGGAATTGAACTCCAGCCTCCTGCGTGGCAGGTGGGAATTCTACCACTGAACCACCCATGTGGCTCAGCGAAAGAATCTGCCTGCCAAGCAGGAGAGGCAGGTTTGATCCTTAGGTCAAGAAAATCTCCTGGAGAAGGAAATGGCAACCCACTCCAGTGTTTTTGCCTGAGAAATCGCATAGAGGAAACTGGAGGGCTACAGCCAATGGGGTCCAAAAGAGTCAAACACAACTCTTTTAGTTAGCAACTAAACATCAACAATGGCAATTGCCTTTAGCTTTTATTTAATACGAATATAAACGTTCATAAGATAGAATATAAAAATTCCTTTCCATATTTTATTTTTGACTCCCCAGTACCCTGGGCCCTAGCACCCCTCTGGCCCCTCACCTGTAATTCATTACCATTGTTTTTGGAACATGTCTTTCAAGCTTTAGTCTTCCACCCCAAAGGGATCCACTTGATATATGTACGTATTCTCCCTTGTCAGCTTATGTTTATTTCAAGAAGTCACAGAAGAAATTTGGAAAATTTCTATGAGACTGAACCGGGCATGAAATGCAGAGTGCATAGATTGCAAAACTTTACAGCCTTGGAGTTATGTCTAATTTTCAAAATAAAAAATTGCCTTGTTCTACATGGCTGCTTATATCCACAAAAAAGGGTCTGTATGAATGTTATTTTCTCAAAAAATTCATACCCTTCTCAAAGCTGCTGATATTGTCATCACAGCAAATATTCAGAACATTGTGCTGGTGGCCCTGAAGGGGGCTGGAATGATAATTCTGCGTACACACACACCTTTCCTTTCCCATCTTACTGCCAGCAAATTTACCTCTTTATTTGCTAGTTTAAAAGCTTTTCACAACTTTGTAAATCAACTCTGCTAAATAAAATACATTGCTTTAAAACATTTAATTATTGAGTTACGTTCTGAGTTACCCATACATTTATAAATTTATTTAACATATTCTGAATTCCTATCATGCCCTAGCAAAGTTGTGCTAAGGAGGATGGAAAGGAAGTTGAACACACAATATATACCCTTAAGGGTTTACATTTTCCTAAATGAGCCAAGAAATGTTAAGAAAAGATTAAACAATTGTAAAATTAAAAATAAACCCATGCTTCAATTCCTGAAATTGGTTGTGTGCATGTATGTGTGTGAGTGTGCATTCATGAGTGTGCGTGGTGTGTATTACATTTGGCTGATAAGAGGAAAGGGCAGCTTTGCCTTTTTTTTATTAGAGAACTTTTATGCTATGTTAAAATTTCCTACAGGAAAACCAGGTGATCAGATAAAAGCTAAAAAAAGATTTAATTGATTATGCAGATATCAAAAACACAGAGAAGAAACCAGCAGAAGACCGACCTGCATTTTGTCAGCGTGTGTGTGTATTGATTGCTCAGTTGTGCCTGACTCTTTGGGACCTCATGGACGGTAGACCGCCAGACTCTTCTGTCCATGGAATTCTCCAGGCAAGAATACTGGTGTGACTTGCCATTTCCTTCTGCAGGGAATGGGGATAGCCTGCTCAGGGATGTTCCGACCCAGGGATGGAACCCAAGTCTCCTGTGTTGCACGCAGATTCTTTACCATCTGAGCATTTTCTTGGTACTAACCAACTAATTCATAAACTAGCCTTAAGTCATTGTACACAGACATCTCATTCTTCATGCAATTTGAATAATGGGCCTCACTCTGGCCCAAGCAGTTGTTTGTTTGCTTGTTTTTCAAATTTTATTTATTTATTTATGGCTGTGCTGGGTCTTCGTTTCTGCGCACGGGCTTTCTTTAGTTCGGGCGAGCAAACTGCTTGTTGCGGTGGCTTCTCTTGCTGCGGAGCCCAGACTCTAGGCACACGGGCTTCAGTAGCTGTGGCTCATGGGCTTAGTTGCCCCACAGCACGTGGAGTCTTCCTGGACCGGGGATTGATCCTGTGTCCCCTGCCTTGGCAGGTGAAGTCTCAATCACTGGACCACCAAAGAAGTCACTGGCCAAAACAATCTTGTCTCCTGTGTTATTGATGTGTAAATCTGGAGTAAGAAAAAGTAACTCTGAATGTGGGAAAGAAAATGTGGCTGGAGGAGATGAGGAAAGCAAAGCTCATTCATTGAATGTGACTGTCTATTCACCACAACCCACCAGGATCCAGAGCCACTCACATCTCCCTGTTGTTTTTTTTTTTTCTTTAAGCACACAAATCAGAACTTCAAGCTGCATTTTGGTATTTTCCCATCTCAGTTCTCTCCATTGTTTGCCAAGCCCTTCTGGACTAGGCAAAACGAAATGTATTTCCTTCTTGGTGATTATTTGGTCTGTAGACCTGTGTGTGTGTGTGTGTGCATGCGCACGCTTGTGTGTGCACTGCCCGGCTGGTAGGTAGACAGATTTCCCCCACACCCTTGGGCTTTGAATAGAACAGAAAGGTGGAGATTGTTTTTTAACTTAGCAATAACAATGATGTTATGAAAATAATTGAGACAATACCTAAGGCAACATCAAAAACAATTGACTTAGATGTGACACATGGCAGCTGTGACTGTCATTAAAGACAAGGCCAAAGACAATTCTTTTAGGTCCTCAGACCAAAGATCATGAGGCAGATTTTGTGTATGAGGGAAAGTGGGAAGTGATGTCTTATTTCCCCAAGTAGGATATCCCAGGTCTACTTCTGTATTTTTACAGTCTTTTTTTCAGAGGCTATGATATTTTTCACTTGGTGTACATATATGTATATCCATATTTATTTTAAAAAGCTGTAACTTAGCATTTCAATCAATCATTTATTTTGATGGAAAATAAACTTGTGTTTTATTTTGTTTCATTTTATCTATTTGCTTTCCTCTGCAACAAATGGCAAAACCAGAAATAGTGCCAGGTGAATGACCATGAAATTGTCGGGGGAGTGTCTCATTGCAAGAAAAATTTGGAGCGACAGACGGAGCAGTGTTACAGCTCCGTGTTATAGCTCCATTTTATTCAGAAAGTAAAAGAAAATACATCCTCGAGGCGTGAGGGCATGCTAACCTGAAGGATGCGGAGAGAAGAGAGGCCAGAGGCCCAATTTTGGCTCCTCTTTTTATGTGTTTTTTTCTCCTCCTCCTGGGCCTGCCCTCTGTAAATTGGGCTAGCCAGGAGCGCTGTTTGTTTTACCTGAGGTCCTCACTCTGGTCCTCGGACCTTGCTTTGTTCTATTTTCATGGGCTCTTCCCTTCCTTGTCTTTTAGCCACCGCCATTCTGGACTCCTTTTTCCTATTCTAACTACCTAATATTCTCCCCTCAAGAGATGGGAGGCCCAGTTCTTTGATAATGGGGGCTTCGAGGTCTTTCTGGCTACTTCCTGCTGAAATGGGATGGTGAGGGGCATTGGGCCTCCCCCTGTTGCTAGTCTCAAGCCTCAGGGTTCTTACAGCAGTGTACATCTAAGGGTGAGTGATATTTTCTGTGGTCAGCTTTAGTTTTGTATATCCTTGTTGAACTGGCACTACATGTTGTAGCTTGTTGACCTGGGCAGAGACAAAATGGATTAGACAATTGATAATACATGGGGCAATCATAAGCAACCTCAACATGGTGATAACAAGGACTAGAAGGGGCATTAGCCAACTCCAAATTCCCCATCACCAGGAGATTCCCCCAAAGAGAGATTGTAGCCACCCCAAGGACTCCCCAGCTCATTCTTTGAGATTCTGTAGGGTCTGAATGTTTTTCTTGAGGACTGTGAGACTTTATTTAACTTAGCTGGAGGTATTTACACAGAAACAACATGTCTCATTCAAGATGGCTCAAGTCCCTCCTTGTTCAGGGATCAGGAGGTCTATCTCCTGTCTGTTTTAGAGTATAACCCCTGCCAAGCTATGCTGGCTCTTTAGAGCTGTCTTGAGAAATCTTATCCCCAAAAATTTAATTTTGGGAGTGTTCATTAGAATGGCACTCATTTGTAGTTTTGAATAGGTATCTGAGATCTCCCAGGGGCTCACAGGTGTATTGAGTGCTCTCTTCTGCTCTCTTCCATGGCTTGACTCGTGAGTAATGAATCCAGGGGTCATGTCCTGGTATTGTGACTGCTGAGGGGGTAGAAAGTATTATAGGGTAGGGGCCCTTCCATGTGGGCAGCCCAATTTTGGCCTCTCTTTTTGTATGTTTTTTCTCCTCCCCTTGGGCCTGCCCTATGTAAATTGGGCTATCCAGGAGTGCTGTTTGTTTTACCTGAGGTCCTCACTCTGGTCCTCAGACCTTCCTTTGTTCTATTTTCATGGGCTCTTCCCTTCCTTATCTTTTAGCCACTGCCATTCTGGACTCCTTTTTCCTATCCTAACTACCTAATAAAATCAATGAAAACTAGGTGTGGGAACCTTGATGTCACTGGAGGTGCCTCCTTATGTATTGATCCTGCTATTCTAATGACTTGAATAGCAATGTAATGTGCCTTTTGAGTACGAGAGTTGGATGGGAAGCAAGTGGTCAAGCTACAAAGTAAATAGAAGACAAGAAAGATAATTGTGATTCTGGGTCCATAAGGTGGCAGATGCCTCTGTCTCCATCTTAATACTGCATTCTGGGATCTTTTTATGGCCTGAAAGGTACAGGATCTATGGAAAGAGATGAATTCCTTGTGGTTGCCCTATTTCTATGGCTCCAACTAGAGTAAACTCCCATTTATTTTGTAAGTTTCTAGACTGGAACATGCAGGGCACTTTGAGTTTTCAGGAGATCAGAGGACACCATTGTCATACATGGTAGTTTAGTGTTTATATATCTCCTTCTGTCACCAGATTCATAGTGCTTTGAGTGTAAGAACACAGGGCTTATGCATCTCTATAGCCCCAGCCTTGCACATATTCTATGAGCTTTGTTCAATGAAAGAAGGAATGAAGAATAGATTTAACAGGCAGAGAAACTTCTTATTGAGAAATTCTCTTCTCTCTACAACTGACTTTGTGAAGTGACTTTCCATTCTTTGACTTTGTAAATATGGCCCCAAGACCTGGGCTGGGGCTAAAGGTGATCAGAAAAATAAGGAAACTTCTATTATTCTATAAGAAAACACAGAACTTAAATTGGGGAATAAAAAATACATTTCATAGAAACTAAATTTGTGGACAATTGGAAAAAATCATTAAAGCATAAAAATGTAAATATATCACTGGTTAGCTGAAAGATCTTTCTCTCTCACACACACAAACACACACACACATACCCATAGAGTTTAAGTACAAGTACTGTGTGTGTACGTGTGTGCGCTAAGTCACTTCAGTTATATCTGACTCTTTGCGACCCTATGGATGTAGCCCACCAGGCTCCTCTGTCCATGGGATTCTGTCCATGGGCAAGAATACTGAAGTGGGTTGCCATGCCCTCCTCCAGGGATCTTCCAAACCCAAGGTTTGAACCTGCCTTTCTTATGTCTCCTGCATTGGCAGGCCTGTTCTTTACCACTAGCACTATCCTTTCTTCTATACAAGGACAACGCTCTACAAATTTCCACATGTCCTAAGTAAGTTTCCAAAACATTTTTAGTGAGCTGCACATTCCTCCATCATGTTGGACTAGATTTAATTTAACCAGCACCCCCCACTTGGGGGGCTCTGTAGTAAAGAATTAATCTCACCCAAAGAGAGTTCTGGTCTCTGACCTTGGCTGCGGGGAATTATTCTTTTGGCCATTGGAATGTCCTGCCTGATAAGGGAGTCTTTGTTTACCTTGGGGTCTTGTGCCAAGCCGGACAGTCTAACAGTGTAATTTATGATGGGGTCTTCTGGCCACACAGCACCTGTTTCATCTGCAGAGGACCTGGAGACTAAGCAGGATACACAACACGGTGACCCAGGGAGCCACTCAAGGCTACAAGACTGAACCCAGTAAACACCTGGGGCAGTCAAGAACCAGGCGACCTTCTTTGGGAGGCAATACTCTAGGTATAATGTCACACACTATTTCGAGGGGACTTCACACTGTCCATGTCTCTACTGGGAGAGGCCAAACGGAAGCTCTGCCTCTAGAATTCTCTTGGGACTCTACCCTATCACATCTGTCCTTGTCTGATTTTAGCCTGTAGTCATTCATTGTAATAAACCATAACTATGAGTATAACTGCTTACAGTGAGTTCTGTGAACACTTCTGCTGGATAATCAAGTCAGAGGGTGGCCTTGACAACTACCCTCAACTCTGCAGTTGGCATCAGATGTGAGGGTGGTTTTGTGGACCATCCTTCCTAATTGCACTTCCTCCAGCTGACAGTGGAGGACAGGGGAGCCGGATGTGCTGCGGTTCTTGGAGTTGCAAAGAATCGAACACGTCTTAGTGACTGAACAACAGCCACAACTCCTTAACTTCACCGGAACTTAACTATTTCCCTTTGTACTAAGTTGTCAGAGATTTTTAAATGAAACATGAGTTTAACATTTTGTAGACTAAACAAGATTACCTGAAGTATGCATCATTTGTTATATGCGTTAGAAAGGATAAATGTGTTAAGGTATGGCTCTTCGAACTAAGAAAATAAAGTAAGATGTTTAGGTTTTTTGTAATATATAATAAAATAGTAATATATAAAATGCCAATGGATACGGATCTTTGATCATTTCCTCATATTAGGTTTGTAGAAGTAGAAGTAATGTGTTGAAAGACCTGGACATCAAGCTTGAAGGATGTGGAGCTTTGAATGTGTAGCACAAGATGGGGAAGGAGGGGAAAAGCCTTCCAGGTGGGTCAATGAGAGGAGGCCAATGAATGGAGGCAAGAAGGCTGGGAGAAAATGTATTTCATCACATTCTTTCATTTGGATTTCTAGACCTTTTTTTTTTTTTTCCACTAACATTATGAAGGAGAAAAAACTTATTCAACTGAATTTTCCATTGGACTGACTTATATTTCCTTACTTAATGGGAAGAGAATAAAAATGCCATCAACAGACTGTATTCTTCTTGGAAGTTGCAACCCCAAGTTCCAAAAAGAGACAGTAGGAATTAGATTTGGAACCAAGGTCAGGTTTAAAGTGTGCCTACTTTGTGCTGTGAGTATCCAGGGAGAAATTCATTCTCTTCTTAAGCATTTGAGTTGCTTAACCAAGTCTCATCAGAAGGCTGTCTCGTCTCCAATTTTCATGCTCAGCTCTCACTTGCTTTTTTTGCTGTATTTCAAAGGGTTTGAGAAGTGATACCTGTATGACAGCTGTGTGCAGACTGCAAGGGCATTGTGTAAGAAGGTGACATAGCCCTGTTGTTCCCATTTGCAGAGTGACAGCTTGATTCAAATACTGGCTCCATCACTTACTCTGTGGCTGACTTTGGCCAAGTACTTAACTTCTTCAAGCCTCAATTAAAATGTACCCATTCACACCAACTATGCCAATGGCACATAGCTGAATCAGTTTATGTGTTAAATGTTCTATGAACACCCATCTGGCTAGGCTAAGAGCACAAGAAGAGATGCAGGTGGAATGTGAGGCATAGGGAGCCTTCTATAATCTAACCGAGAGATTTCCAGATTCTTCTTATTTCCAGAAACTATGCTAATGCCTTAACCTAGGGAGGAAGACTTCGGTAGTGAATTCAAGCAAGTCATGACTTTTTCTGATCTTCAACACCAAACAGGATCCTCCTCTTGTATTCCCTGTCTCAGAAAATGTCCCCATCACTGATCTCCTCGGTCTTTCACCACCCTGGCCATTGTCTCGGCTCGTTCAACTTCTCACTGTGCCCTCTATCAACCAGTCTACTAGAAAATCCTTTCTGCCTCATCTTTCTCCTCACTGCACCCACTAATTCAGAGAAGAACCCTGGAAACAAAAGAACAAAGCCTGGCATAGTTTAAGCCCCGGCTTTCAAGGCCAAGTCTGGGGATCACTGAAGGTCCCTGAAGTGGTCAAGGACTGAAGAAGCGTTCAAGGTTGTAATGTTCTCACTTTGCTTCATTGCCCTTTTCAGGAGTGTTATACTGTTGTTTCTGCAAATATTTTGTATTATACCAGGACTGTGTGATGAAGTCATGTATAAATCATACAAGCTAATAATTGACTGTAGGCACTTAAGATTTTTCACTTTATATTTAAAATTATATACCATGTTGTTTGAAATCCCCCTCCCCTCAAACTAGGAATGCTTATGTAAAGAAAAAATAGCTTTTCTTTCCAAATTTTTACAAAGTCCCCAGTAGACCTGTGAATCTATTCTTTTATAATTTACCTTTCTGAGACTGACGTGTACGTGAAAAATTAATTTTGTGTTGATTGCAGCCATATTTCCTGATGGCTTGAGTAAATATTTGCCTTAAAGTTTCAGAAAGATAGGAGCAAAGTGTTGAAATAAAGGTATCATTTGTCTTCAATGTGAATTGCCCTAGTAAATCTCAAAATGTTGCTTTCTTGAGGGAGGGACTTGTCACTTTCGTCAGGCGATCCACATCTTATCAGGATTTGTCTGTACTTTTGGGTCAAATAAGAGCACTGGAGAAAATAGCCACATTGATGAAACAAGAATGATATTTATGAGGAATGAATTAATTACCCTCCATTAATAACATGTCATATTTATGGCCTCGCAAAACGATTAGCTTCAGGGAAAGAGATTACTTCCACTTTTCCCAGGCTCAAGTTTTGTTCTTTCCTTTCTCCTTCCAGAGGACAGAATGTCCCTCAGGATGGAAGCAAGCAGCCCAGGTAGCCAAAATATCTTAGCAGATTCTGGTTGAAACAAACAGGAACAAACATGCTTGGAGAGAGTTTCTCTTGTTTGATGTTATGGTTCCGGCTGAGATTTTTCAAACCAGAAGTTTTGAAAACAAATGTGTTCCACAGTCTCCCACTTCTAAGAAGCAGTTATTTATTCCTTTCTGTACAGGTGTTTTTATTCCCATAAAAACTGAGATCTTTTTCTGAATCAGCAATTAGATTGGTTACCCTTGTATTAAAACTACAGTGAGGAACCAGCTCACATGGGTCAAAGTGGCCATTATTTAAAAGTCTACAAATAATAGATGTAGAAAACAAGTTTCTGGTTATCAGGGGGGAAGGGGAGGGGCAGGATGAATAGGGAGATTGAAATTGACATAAACTCAGTACTATACATAAAATAGATAACAAACAAGAACCTACTGTTTTGAACTCAACTTAATATTCTATAATGGCCAATGTGAGAATAGAATCTCACAGAATTTAGAATAGAATAGAATCTAAAACAGTGGATGTATGTATAACCGATTCACTTTGTTGTATAGCAGAAACTAACACAACATCAACTCCAAAAAAATTAATTTTAAAAAAGTCTACCAGAAAAATTAAAAAATGTATACAAATAACAAATGTTGGAGAAGGTGTGGAGAAAATGGAACCCTTGTACACTGTTGGTGGGAATGTAAATTGGTCTGCCACTATGGAAATAGTGTGAAAGCTCCTTAAAAAAGTAAAAATAAGAGTTGCCATATGATCCCGCAATTACACTCCTGGGCATATATCCAGAGAAAACTCTAATTTGAAAAGATACATGCTCTCCCAATATCTATACAGATCTGAAGAACCAAGGAATCCTGTTAGAGTAATCAGTAATATGTTATTGGTTTCTTTCCCCCCTTTTAATTAATGCCAAAGGAAAGGCAACTCCACGTCAATTATTTCTGCTTTCTGATGTTTTCTAACCCTTTCAGTGACCCTAATACAATAGACTAAAATGAGTTTGTCTACACATCTGAAATCTGAATCATTACTCAGACACTGGGCAGTTGTTAAGAAAAATTATCCTTAACTCCCCAGAGGAAGTTCTATTAGAGCCATACATTTCTCAATGTTCAAGACAAATAAAAAATATTTAATGAAAAATTCAGCCTGAAGAGATGTTAAAATTGGCTCATTTAGAAGAGAAGGCTTCCATCAATCCCTGTTTAAGTGTATTCAGCAAACTTTTAGTGATGTTGCCTGTATATAGGGGATCATATTAGGAATATGGAGGAGATAAGAACAGAGAGATCAAGACTTTGACTACAAGAAGCTCATAGTTTATAAGGGGAATGAGACAAGGAAACAACCAACAGCAAAACAAGAAGAACGTTCTTCCCGGAGGAGACCAGGATATTCTGAGAGGGAGGTATCCTTTGGTTGGGAGGACCAGCTAAAGCTTCATGAAAGAGGAAAAATACTGATATTGATTTTGAAGGATGCATAAGATATCTGCAAAGGAAAATCCAGGAGAATGAATGTGTACAGTGAGAGGCTTGACTTGAGCATGAGAGAGCCTGGGAGAAGGACATACGACTTAGAAGCCTATTTAAAAGTCTGGACATGCTAATGATGGTCCAAACTAAGGAAGTGTTCAGTTCAGTTCAGTTCAGTCGCTCAGTTGTGTCCGACTCTTTGCCACCCCATGAATCACAGCATGCCAGGCTTCCCTGTCCATCACCAACTCTAGGAGAAGGAAGTGTTTGTAGAGCCCAAAAATGGAGGACCGATAGAAGAGACATTGCTGAGATAAGACCGCTGGGAATGACAGATGACATTAATCATGGGGTGAAGGAGAGGAATGAGTGTCAGCCCAAGGGACTGAAGGAATGACTAAGCTATTATTAGAAAGCTAAATGTGGAGAAAGTGGCTTCATTAACACATTTGAAATAAGCTGAAACTCCAATATGGCAGGCAGAATAGTTTTAAAGGAGAGCATTTTGTCTTTGTGAATGAATAAAACTACCACTGAAAAGCTTATAACTTTTGCCTTAGTCCTTCTTAATAATTTGAATGGTATAATAAAATGGCCTTGTCTTCCAAACATTTATTTACAGGTATAAATAGTAGACTGAGTCCTAAAAGCACCTGATTAGAGATGTTCTTTAAATTGTTTTTCTTTTTAAATTCATGGACATCTTTGTATGAAGGTTCTGGGCATTTTAATAAAAACAGAACCTATGCCTTCTAACTATGCAACTGATTTTTATTTTAAGTTCAGGGTATTTTGACACTATTGGTGCAAGTTTCATAATCCACCTTCAAGATAAGCTTTGGCCAATGAAATTATTTGTGACTGTAAACTCCTAGACTCTCAGTAAAGGAACCAAAATGATATACACAGAAAAATAGATTTTATTAGAACTGGAAAAAAAAGGCTAAATAAATGGAAAACAATTCACAGTATTTAGTCACTAAAATAGACCATTGGGCATTGGGTGATATTATTAAAGGAATGATATTATGTTCAATGTTTATCCAAGCATAATGATGTTTTTGTGGCAATAACAGAATAGTATTTACAGAAAACAATGGAAAATTTCTAGGCTAAGCAGGAATGATTTCAAAATTTGATGCTAAAGTGGCCAAACACAGATAAAATCACAGATTAAAAAATAATGAAACAAATGATCGGTATCTAGAATGGAAAATTTTTTAAAAGATTTTAAATCAAGAGTCCTAAGATAAGAATACTTAATACATAAAAGCTTTAAGTATGCATATCTCAAGTCAACTGAATTATATTAGTAATAAAAGTCTACTTGTATGTCTACATTTATTATACAAATTTTTAAAAACTACTACATGAATAAATAAAGAAGTGAACATTTACAAATGTTTTGTAGGCTTTTATATTCTTTGTAAAGCTAAGCGTTTTGGTTTATATGAAAAGCCTGCAAAAACAAAACTTCAAATTTTAGGCATTGATTTAAAGTTTGCTAAGAATTTTGCTCAGATGAAGAAAAAAACACAATAACCAGAAGTGAACTCAACATAGTTTAAATTTGTTATCAAGAGGCAAGATTTCAACTTGAGGATAGTAATGGCATTCTATGGACAAATTTAAAGATTATATATGCTATGGTCTCTGTCTGAAACATTGACGAAACCACTGTAAAATTCAAGCTTGCAACCATTATTAAATGTGTCATGGCAATGCTAACTGAACACTAGTAAAGCAGTAAAATTTAATGTAGACAAGATGTCAATGTATAGCAGATTTTAATCAAACAACAAAAGAGGTTCAAGTATACACCAACTATGGTCTTCGGCAGAAAATTAAAATTCATTTTGAACGTGAGTTTCCCATGTTATTTCGATAGTTGGAATGAACCTTATTTGGTATGAACACTTAAGCAAAACCTTGTAAAAAGAAAAGATTAGAGTTTAACCATTTCATTTTAAAAGGGTTAAGGATTTTTTTTAAGGAAAATATGATTTTATGAATCAAAAGAAACTGCATATAACCTGCACAGTAAAGTGACATTCCAATAAAGTATTAAAACAAGTAAACGAAAATGTGTACATGAATGTAAAGAAGATTCATGTACAAATATTTCCCAAACATAATTCATAAGGATGATTTTTGTTTTTTTATGGATCGGTGCATTCTCTATTAGAGATTTGGGCAAATGCAACAACATAGTGCTATTTTCAATTTTCTTGTTACTAATGCTGCTTTAAAAACTTGAAAAAAATAGGAAAATTTAAAACATCATACATATCTAAACTTTGCTTTAAGAAATGGTTAAAATCACAACATGTGACAGCAATTTATATGATAAAACGTCTCACAGAATTTTCTACGATAATGTTAATTTATCATATGTGATTCTATCATTTGAACAAAACGTATAAATTCTTGGTTATTTCTCAACCTAAATATTTAAGACATTTATTGGGAATTCTAGTTGTCCCCTCCTGATAAAATTTCCAAATTTAAATCAACATATAAAGCTACTTAGATGGGAATGCAAACTGGTATAGCCACTATGGAGAACAGTGTGGAGATTCCTTAAAAAACTGGGCATAGAACTGCCATATGACTCAGCAGTCCCACTCCTGGGCATACACCCTGAGGAAACCAGAACTGAAAGAGACACACGTACCCCAGTGTTCATTGCAGCACTGTTTACAACAGCTGGGACTTGGAAGCAACCTAGATGTCCATCGGCAGATAAATGGATAAGGAAGTTTTGGTGCATATACACAATGAAATATTACTCAGCTATAAAAAAGAATGCATTTGAGTCAGTCCTAATGAGGTGGATGAAACTGCAGCTTATTATACAGAGGGAAGTAAGTCAGAAAGAGAGACAAATACTGTATATTAACACATATACATAAATATATGGAAATTAGAGAGATGGTAACGACGACCCTATATGCAACACAGCAAAAGAGACACAGATGTAAAGAACAGACTTTTGGACTCTGTGGGAGAAGGCAAGGATGGGATGATTTGACAGAACAGCATTGAAACATGTGTATTACCATATGTGAAATAGATAACAAGTGCAAGTTTGACGCATGAAGCAGGGCACTCAAAGCCAGGGCTCTGGGACAACCCAGAGGGATGAGATGGGAAGGAAGGTAGGAGGGGGATTCAGGATAGTGGGACACATGTATGTCTGTGACTGATTCATGTTGATGTATGGCAAAATCCATAACAATTTTGTAAAGTCATTATCTTCCAATTAAAATAAATAAACAAATTAGAAAAATAAAACTATCTAGAAACGATAATGACTCAAGAAAGATTGTCTGAGTTGAATTATTATTAACATAAAATCTTGATAACAACAAAACTTGCGATTTTGTGGCAGTTAGACAAGAAAATTGGATTTTTATGAAATAAATACATAATTGGAAAGCTGCATATACCTTTATCTTATGAAGCATCCAAACTTTACTGACTCGTCAAGAGAACACTCAGAAGTGGATAATAACTTTGAACCATCTTTGATACTTTGATGGTTTATCACTCATTTAAAAACCACTGCTTAGTATATATTTTTAATATTATCATGATGACTAGAATTATCTCCCCCAAATGTTCATTTCCCTCCTCTACTTAAATCAGTTTCTTTCAAACTTCAGAGTTCAATATTTAAATCTTTTTTAATCAAAATGTTTAAGTTTCTGCATAATCTTACCAAGATTGTACTTAGTTTTTGTGCTTATTTTTCTTGGCATATGGACAATTACATAGTTTGCACAGTTGGTTTCAGGAAGCCACTGGTTCATTTATTTCTTTTCTTAATTTATTTATGCAGTATTTACTATGAGAGTCAAAAAGTAACTCTGCATTTATAAAGTACAGCTAAGTGTCCATGAGTAAGTTATGCAATCTCTCTGAGCTTTAATTTTCTAGCAAAGATGAAAGGCCTCATATCCACCTTTCAGAATTATTATTAGAATTGAATGAAATATCTTTCCAACTAGTATAGTATCTAGTACATTATAAGTACTCAGTCCATGTATGCTAAGTCACTTAAAAAGCCATGTCTGACTCTTTGTGACCCTATGGACTGTAGCTCATCCGCCCCTCTGTCCATGGGATTCTCCAGGGAAGAATACTGGAGTGGGTTGTGTTGTCCTCTTCCAGGGGATCTTCCCGATCCAGGGTTTGAACCAACATCTCTAAAGTCTCCTGCATTGGCAGGTGGATTCTTTACTGCTAGAACCACCTGGGAAGCCCAAGTATTCAGTAAATGGTAACAACTTTTATTGTTGCTAATTTTAGAAATTTTGTCTTTGTTAAATTTACATTCTGCCTTCCCAAATAATTGACTATGTTTTGGAGTAGAACATTTTTGGTGACTTCTAAACTACCTTACCCTCATTTCTACCCTGTTTCCATCAGATACGGAAATATGAGGGGAACATTTGAAATAATAGTAAATAATTTTTTTCCAAATGACGTTAAAGTTGTATTCAAACTCAGTGAGGTTAACATTCTGAGGCTAAAGTGTTTCTAAACTTAAATAGTTGTGAAATTACTTAATTGCTCATACCTTGAGCTTCTTGGTTCTCTAGTCTTGGGAACAAAACCTGACTTTGAGGGACCCTTGGCTGGAATTGTCACATCTTGGGTGGTGTTGGCAGATTTTTCTCCCTAAGCTAGCTGGGGATGATGAAGGACAAAGCATGTTAAATGAAGAAGACTCTTTGTGATTCTCAGTGAGGAATCAAGAACATGTTTCTATAGACTGCAGTTGATGCAAAGAATTAAGAGCTGAGAACATTGTTATTTCTGTGAGAAGAAGTGACAGCTTATTGAGGCAGAGAGATGAAAGTTATCCCCTGGGAATGCACTGAATCATTACCTTTGGGGCCATTTCAACAATGATAAACCAGAGGAAGTGGTTTCAATTCAGGGCTGCCCACGCCCTGGTGTGAGGGTTCAGTGCAGGGAATCCTTGATGGCAACTTAGCTTTCCTCCATTTCTCATTCCAGAACACAAAGGATATGAGGGTACTGAAATGCTCAGTATTCTGTCTTTAAAGAATACACTTTTTCCTTGCAATCTTGACCCTCGTAAGAGGCAGTATATTGTGGAAATTGTACAGAACTCTCAAGACCTAGTGAATTTTTTTGTGTACTTTCTATCTCACAGCATTGGATTATTAGCAACTGTGAAAATGAGGTTTTCTAAGTTTTCTTAGTCATTGATAGAAACCACTGTCCCTTCTCGTTATCCATCCTAAAAGCCATCTGTCCTCATGCTTTTTCTTTCTCTTATTCATTTATTTATTCAAACAAGTATGTGACATACAGGAGGATACAAAGCTGTTTGAAAGATGCAGCCAAGATGCTTACAATATAGAATAAACGATAAGCCAGGCATATGCCAGGAAGCTACCATATATACTGGTGAGAAAGAAAAAGAAAATGTGATTGTTTAAATAGAGAAAAGTACAGGAGCCTTCTACGGGAGTAGCATAGACAGGGAAGCTTATTTCAGAAGGTACTTCATTTGGCTCATTTTGGAGGTGAAAGCTGAAATTTGCTAGGCATTTGGATGTGGGAGTGCAAAACAAGAAGAGAGATGAGTAGCTTTGCATCATGCAGGTGAGAAGAATTAGAAATTGACACAGCAGTGAGAGCATGGGAGGAGGCAGATGTCAGAGGCTATGGAAAGGAAGAAGAGTCCAGGTATATGAGGTAAAGACTAGGAGAACACCATCCAGGAAAATTCCCTGTGGGGTGGCACAGAGGGAGTTTAGGACAGTAATTCCAATGATCAGTGCAAGCTGTTTTCTGGATTTTGAAGTAATTACCCTCTTCCTTTTTGCAGACTGTCAGCAAAGAAATCTATTCCCCAGTAGCCTCAAAGCTAATGAGGCTTTGGGGAAATGAAGCCTTTGGGGTTCAAAGGCAGGAACCCAACACTATATCCTGGCAACAAGCCATTTGGGGCTGGTTCCAGTGTAGCCTCCAGTGAAGACAGCTCACAGGAACTCAACTCCTTCCCCCACCTCCTTCTTTGAGGATCCCAGAGGAACAGAGGGTGGGAAGCCTGGTGGAGGATTTCCCACAATACATTGGACGGAAACTCCTGCCATTCCTTTGGTTATCGTATAGGAAATGTTGAAATCATCCCAGAAGATTGTGGATTGGAAGAAGCAAATAGGCTAATATGTCAAGGACTTGGCATATAGTAAACGCTCAGTGGGTTTTGGGTGTCATTATTTTTATTGTTATTTGAATATCTTGGTTATGAAATCATAAATAGATAATATACAAGAACAAAAAGAGTTGCAAACCATAAGAGTACAAACAATGTGTATTCTAGAATTTTAGTCATGGGAAAGCTTACCTCTGGCATCATTTATCAGAGAAAGGCTTATAGAAGAGCTAAATTTCCTGCTGCGTGTATGTGGACTTTTGTGAGACTGAAGGATGGCCCACCTGAAGCTCCATT
Source organism: Muntiacus reevesi (assembly GCF_963930625.1). Taxonomy (NCBI): domain Eukaryota; kingdom Metazoa; phylum Chordata; class Mammalia; order Artiodactyla; family Cervidae; genus Muntiacus; species Muntiacus reevesi. The sequence continues at coordinate 21,791,855 of NC_089268.1, read as the reverse complement.
GGCAGGGAAAAGCTCCAGGAGGTGAGAGATCAGGGTCTTGAGTGTAGGGATGCAGAAATCCTAGAGAATGTTGCAGAGGAAAGAGTAAAGGCATGAGCCAGATGCCAGTGATGAAGGAACAGTGGAAGAGCAAGGGGTGATGGCTAAGTACGAGGAAGACGGAGGGGGAGAGGGAAGGGAAGGACTTGTGCCTGAAGGTATGGGGTGGGGCAGGTGTGGGGACCAGAAGGGACGCCCATCTACTCCTGAGAAGGGAAGGAAAGCTTTAAACCCAGAGCCACACTGTGTGCGTTGGTGGAGTACAGAGACGCCTCAGGGTAACAATCTAGGATGCAGAGACCCAGAAAGCCCTGCATCACCAGGGGCTGTAACATCATCACAGTACCTTCTCCTGGACAATGAGTGGCTTCCCGCTCACATAATTAAAGAGATATGGTCTTCATTTATTTACTTTTACATCTGAGATGTTGACTCACAAGGCTGGATGTGAGTCTGAGATTCACCTACCTCTCATCTGTTATCCACTAGGACAGTCAGAGTTTAGAGAAATTTAGGACACATCTTACAAAGCCACAGTTTCTTCCTCTATCACTATAACAAGAAAAATTCTTCAGCCCACACTAGTTTGTTGCTAAAACTCCATCAATCAAACCAACCCAACAAAACAGGATTTATGCTCAGAGGCAGAAAACCTAGGTTTAGTTTTTAAAAACAAGTTTCTCCTTACATCATTCATATAAAATTATTTCTTCTTAAACTTCCTAAGGTACATATATTTTTAGTCTTTGGGAAGTTCTTAGATGTTTTCATGGAGGTTTTGCTGGTTTTCTGGTGAACTGTATCAAAGAGTAGGTGGAGTAGATGATGCTGAGCCATCAGGAAACACGCAGGTCGCTGTGTATCTGAAGGGCCCCTGAAGCTGCAAGGCTTCATTTCACATGGAAGAAGTGAGTGAATCTGAGATCCAGCCAAAGATAGTAATGCCATTCCATCAAGAACTGAAGACAATGATCATTTTCCCAGAGTTCTTTTCCTGGTATTTTTTTTTTCTACCACAGTGGCAGGTGAAGGATATGAAAAGAATGTGTCTAATCTATGACTCAACATATCTCTATTTTTTTAAATAATATTTTAGTGGCTTTGATCTTTTCTTTTTAAAAAGATAAACTATAGAGAAAAGCCAGCATCTTTATTACATGCCAGACAAATTTAAAGTAATAGTATTTTGCCATTTTTCTTTTTTACACCAAACACAGAATAAAATGTAAAATCTTATATTGTCTGCTTAGTCCTGTTCCATATTTTCCTTTTCCTGGATTGTGTTGTGCATTTTTTCATTATATATCATTGTGTATAATTTTTGAAACTGGCTTTTTTCACCTGGCCTTTTTTTTCAGTTAAAAAAATTATCCATCCATGTTGACACTTACAGATCTAGTTTACTATTCCTGTAATAAGATTAAAATATTTTTATTCATTTCTCTATTGGTGAACATATATATTTCTTCAGATTTTAACTATTAATAATAGTAATGAAATGGAACACCTGTATTTTCTCCTTATATATACAGGCAAGCATTTCTCTCAGATCCACAGTAGTCAGTGGAATTCTGAACTCTCCTAGATACACCAGATTGCTCTCACAAGGAATTTAACACTTACTGCTGTGAGTTTCTAATTCCCCTCAAAATGCTCAGAAGTGTATGAGAATTCCTAGTTTTCCAAAACACCTGGATTTATGTCTTCCTTCTTCCCTTCCTCCCTCCCTCTCCACCTCTTTCTTTTGTTTTTTCTTTCTCTCTTCCTTCCTCTTCCTCTTTCTCTTTTCTCTTTCTTTCTTCCTTTCTCTCTCTCTCTCCCTTCCACCCTCCCTCCATCTCTTTCTTTCTTTCTCTCCCCTCTCTTTCTCCTCCCTCCCTCCTTCCTTCTTCTGTCCCTCCCTATCTCTTTTTCTTTCTGTCTTAATTTTTCCTAACACCTTTATTTTCCATGGGCGCATATGACCGTCTTATTTAAGGTAAACATTCATTTTCCAAGAACAACCCTACTGATCTTTCTTGTATGTGTTCTCTCCTTGGCCGTGTTGGTATTATGGAACACACATTTCCTCTGTACCCCTCAGTGACACAATGAAAGTCAAAGAACTCCTCATAGCCCCCTCTCGGCGTTCCATCTTCAATGACAAATCTGATATTAGTAGTTGACAATGACTTAAAAAAGGCTAATGGAACACGACTAATCCCACCTCCAGTGTAGGTGGAGCCAAAGCTGGTAGGACTGACTTTCTATTCAGGAGACTTTTTGAGCTCATGCAGAAGGAGCCCTGTGTTTCCAGGAAGTGATCTCTGAGTATCCAGCAGATCACACCTGTTACTTGCCATGATTGTTTGTGTCTCCCAAATCAGGAACCATTCTTCCCAGGAAAACATCCAAACTTCCACATTGAGCTCTTATGTGTGTTATTCTTTTCCTTCAAAAAATGGAATCAATGACAAATTAATTCAAAAGTGAAAAACAAAATAAAACATAAAAGCCTTTATGTAGACCTGCTTATCTGGCACCAAGAGCTTTAAGGAGCAGACTAGATTGATTGCCTAGAACATTCCTTAAAGATAAATCATGTTACGTCTTTAACATTAAAAAAATATATTGCAAGTCACCTAAACTAGAAACAAAACAGGCATCAAAATTAAAGAAAAAGCAAACCACACAAGTATACTGATAGCAAGATGTTTCTGGATGGTTGTATATGTGATTACGCTCTCTGAAAATAGTGTGTTAAAAATTGTCAAATACCTGAAATATATGCCCTTTGCTCATCAAGGTCATCTTGCCTCCAAGTAACTGGTTTCATTAGATCCAGGCATCAGGGCTTTTCCCTTGCCCAGAAAACCCACGTCCAATGACATTTTGTAGTATCTCACTTTGAGCTTCCCAAAACTCTGCCCTTCCTGGAAATCTGTACCCTCCTAATGGTTCAGCTGAGGCAGTTCCATCATTTACTATTAAAATCAACATGCTTCATTCTTTCTCTGCTTTTATTTTGCGTACTCAGGTAACATATAAAATGAAGCAAAATATTGAAGAAAACAGAGTTCTGCCCCTGTAAATTCCTAACGTGACTTACTTCACTGATTATCACCTGACATCTGTTAAAAGATCAATTTCAAAAGGTGAAATCATCAGTCTCATACAAATATAAAGCACACGACAAAGGTTTTGTTTAGCTCATCTAATAATGAAGGGATGGTAAGACCTTAAAGTTCTTTCAAAGACCAATCTCAAGAGTAGGCCTATTAGTGCAGGCGAATCAGGAACACTAAACTGAATTGGCTCATAGATGAAACACTGACTCATATCCTACAGAACATTTGTATCTCTGTGGACAAGAATCATCTGTGTTTCTATCAGTTTCTGCATCTTTCAGAATTACAAAACAGCTAAAATAATCAAAGGTATAGAGTCCCTATAGATTCAACACCTCACATCGGGTCTGCAACAATACTTAGTGTTCTGTTGACAGGACACTCAGTCATCTTTTACCCTTTCACATCTTTCACAATGTTTCGCAACTATTCCACTTTCAGTGACAGTAGCACCCATTAAGTAGGAACAAAATTGAGAACCCATGAAGAAAATTCAAACTGTTGGTTTAAGGAATATCTTTGCTTTATTATAGATCTCTGTTGTTGTTGTTTAGTCACCAAGTCACGTCTGAATATTTTGTGACCCCATGGACTGCAGCATGCCAGACTCCTCTTTCCATGGGATTTTTCAGGCAAGAATACTGGAATGGGTTGCTGTTTCTTCCTCCAGAGGATCTTCCCAGACCAGGGATCAAAACCGCGATTCATGTGTTTCCTGCATTGGCAGGTGGGTTCTTAACCCTGAGCCACCTGGGAAGACCCTTATAGGTCTCTACATATCCTAAATTACAACTAACCGCACAAAACTAGATATTCAGAATAACACACTTTTACCCTATCTTTAAGTATTATGTTATACATCTCTGCTACAGCAGCTTTGTTCTCCAATCCAACAGCCTCAGCTGAGGCTTCTCAGTTAAACACGGCCCTTATACACGATGTGACCTTTAGAGAGAAACCGTGAGAAGTAACCAGAATACACAAATACAGGCTCAGAAATTCTAGCAGGAACATTGTCACGAAGTATTCACAATCGTGAAAAGAAAAATAATTCTGCAACTTTCAAAAAGTTCTCAGACCCAAGCAAAAGACAGAAGCTAATTTCTGGGTCCTGACAGCTACTCTGTGGCACATCCCAGACTTTCTTCTGCCCTTTGGGTTTTAGCAAACATGGGTTTGACTTGTTTTCAAGCATAGGAAAGGCACTGGGGAGTCATGTAGGGAACAAGGAGTTTCTAAACACTTCTAGACCAGACGATGACCTGGAGAGTCACCCCTCCCCCATCCCTCCACCCCCATTGTTTTCCAGCCTTCATTGGACTCTCCTGTTTCTTCCTGTCTCTCCATCTCCACCTGTCTTCCCTCCCTTCCTTCCACCATCCTCCTGCTTTTTCCCTCTTTCCTTTCCTGTCTCCCATTTGGCATCACCGCATGCCTTCTCACCTCCAACCTCTCCTGTTTTCCTTCACTCTTTCTTACTAACTTCAGTTCCCCTCCTCTTGGCATGTCCAAAGCTTCATTTTCTGAATAGAGGTCATTTTCTACTCCTAACACAGTTCCTTTGGGAATGGGGATGGACAGCACGTGATAAACTGTGGCGTTTCAATAACTGATCAGCAACAGCCCTGCCCTATTGCCCGTGAAACCGTTCCACGCTGTCTGCCCGAATTTAAACAGTAAAACCATAACAACAATCTTATGTTTTCCTCTGAGTCATATGTTTTCCCCTTTTCAAAAAGTGGAGATCTGTAATGAATAATGCTCCTGCTAAATCTCGTCTTACACAAATCATGCCTTTCTGGGTGCTAGGCCTAGGGTAGATGCTGAAACAGACACCTTCATGATTTTATCAAGATTACAGCCCAGTGGTCTGTGCCTGCTTATACCCACAACCCAGCCTCTGCCGCTTTGCACCAGCTTCTGAGTGCCCTGCCCTTCAAAGTCTGGCTGTCACTCCTCAGAATGAAATAGCCAGAGTCCAAACTCCTGATGACAGAGCTTATTAGACCCAACACGCCCACGGTTCCAACCTTCCAGCTGGACACTATGGGATCTTTCCGAGGAGAACCCCTCCCCTACATCCTCTGCTTTAGTTCCTCTCCAGACTACCCAGATAATTGTATTTCATACATATATCCTGAGTTTTTCAGATGTTAAAAACCACCACCAAATAGAGGAAATTAACTACTTGTTGATCGTGAGCACTAGCCCTGGGACCTTCCGGCACCTAAGGATAATGTTAACTCCTGTGACCCCGTCCTGCTTCCTCATCACCAGCCAGAGGACTATTCTCCAGTCATCACACTTCCTTCAATCCTCACCCAGCCTTTAGAAATGCTTTGCTGAAACCCTTAGGGGAATGTGGGATTTGGGGGGTGTACACCCCTCGTTTTCCTCGCATGGCCCTGCAATAAACCTTTCTCTGCTCTGAAGTCAGTGTTTCAGTTTGTTTGGCTTCATTGTGTATAGAGTACATGAACTTGCGATCAGTGACTCTAAGGTAGATGGGCTTCATGGAGATACTACCTACACAAGCCGCAAACAACTCCCTACTCGGGTCTCACACTTGGTTTAAAGTCTGCTGTTACCTTCTCAAAATTCTTTTTTTTTAATTTCCTCAATTTTTTATTATTTTGGACCTGCCACATAACATTTTAGTTCCCCAACCAGATTGAACCTGTACCCCCTGCAGTGAAAGCAGAGTCTTAACCACTGGACCACCAGGGAAGTTTCCACATTTCAAAATCCTTAATTTTTGAAGGAGTGGCCTCACATTTTCATTTTGCTCTGAACTCCACCAGCTATGTAGAAAGGAGTCCTGTTTCTAGCAATCTGTAGATATTAGCCCTCAGAGAATTCTTTAAACCCTAGGGGAACATGACCAGAGAGTTTGAGGAAGTGTTCCAGAATTAGACACAGACTGTCATCAGCCTTTCCAGGGTCAGAGCTAAGAGGGTCTGTCCCTCACTGGCAAACCAACCCTTCCCAGGCCTGTTCCCGCCTGCCTCTGACCAATGGCCCCACACCAGGCATCTGGAGTACAGCCAGAAAATTCTTCAGCTCCCTACAAGAGGATGAGGACGTTCTTGACTTTTGCAGAGTTAAACACTTGGAGAAACTTCAGGAAGAAAGCACTTGGTGCAAGGTTAAGCTAGCTGGCCCACCAGTCCTGCAAATTCTCATTGCCACGATTCTTAGCATGTTTATTCTCTTCTTGCCAGTGGCCAAAGGACACGTTTAAATGCCTTATTTCCTCCAGGGAGCCTGGAGAGAAGCAAGCAGCACCCAATACAGGAAATCGTGAAGAGATTTAACACGGGCTCCTGTATAACTTCCCTTCCCCCAGCCTCCGCCCCCACCTCCAGCCACGCTGAGTCCGCCGGCTTCTTCCTGCAGCGGACACTAGACGGCAGTTCACCTCTGCTCCCTGAGGTCCCCGTGAGCCCGAGGAGCTGGAGTCTGGTCCTGGGAAAACCCCACCCTCCCACGGCTGCTACTGAACCAGAGGCCCTTCACTTCCACCTTCCCAAAGTGGTTCTTTGGGGCCTCCCAATACAGGATTAAATTTCAGAAGCCTGCAAAGCACAGAAGAGAAAGGTGGGTTCCTGTAAGGAGTTTTCTTTTGTCTTGTTGACTGTGAACCAGGCTGTTCTGAATTGTGTGTTCACATGGCTTTTCTCGTAGGCTCTGTGTTTTCAACCTGTGTATCTGGTTGAGGCTGATTCATTTACAGGAATGTGGGGGGGAAAGAGTGAGAGGGGAGAAGACCTTTGGGGATTTGGAATTTGTGCATCTTTGGATAAAGAATGCCACCCAGCAGAATACCTAGAACACGAAGCTGGGTCTTCTTCCCTTTGGAGGGAAATCTCATGAGAAGTTGCATTTGGAGGCTTCAGTATAAAGTAAAAATGTTTACCACCTGCCTTTCCTTTTCAGTAAGACAGGCCCCTCCTTAGATTTTTCTTTTTTTTTTAAAAGTTCTTTCTGAGTTTTGTTCCTTTCAGTTAAAGATGTCCTAGGGGATTTTCTGACAGAAATATAAATAGGTGTTTCTAATTTGGAGTGCCTTTGAGTTATGAGAAATGAACAAGCACTGTGTTCAGGATCTGGTGGACTGCCATGTTATTTTCCAGAACTTGCTGTGAATCAATTGTTCTTCCTGAAGCTTCCTGAAGCTAGATGCAAGTGCCTCTCAAGTGATGGCTGAGAAGGCTAATTTTATTTGCTCTCTTGTGATTACCGTCTACAGGATCTTGTTTCCCTTGTTGTTGTTTAGTTACTAAATCATGTCCAACTCTTTGCCACCCCATGGACGGTAGCCTGCCGGGCTCCTCTATCCATGGGATTTCCCAGGCAAGAATACTGGAGTGGGTTGCCATTTCCCTCTCTAGAGGATCTTCCCAACCCCGGGATCGAACTCTTGTCTCCTGCATCAGCAGACTGATTCTTTACCACTGAGCCACCTGGGAAGCCTTGCTCCCTTTAGCTGGTTGCTTTTTCAGTTCTTACTGGAACTTGAGATGATGCGTCCACTGAGACCCAAAGTGGGGGGTCTGGGTTGGCGGGGGCCAGTCAGTCAAGTCTTATTCAAATAACACTACACACAGCATGTTTCTATGATTTATTTTTTTGCCTCTTATGTTTTTATTGTTTCATTTTTGTCCTCATAAGCAACTCTTTCTCTAGGAGAAATGTTTTATAGTGAGTCCATAAAATATCAGTCAATTTACACCTGTTTGTTTGAACATTGACAGTTCTTTCCTTTACTGCTTTTTTCTTTCCTGAACTTTATTTCTTTCAGATGCTGAAAATTTCTTGCCACTTCTGTGTTTCACCCCAGCCACAGCCTCCCTCCATTCTGTTCTCCATACTCTGCTACAGGGTTCTTAGGAAAATGCAATTCTGAGAATGTCACTTTTCAGTGAAATAGTTCTATTGCGCCCCACTGCTTATAGCCTTGCCTCCTATGAGGTTGTCCAGGGACCGGCTGCCTCAGGACAAGCTCCAAGGGCAGCTTGTTAGAGAGTCCAGTTTTCCATCCCCTCCCAGATTGACTGAATCTGCATTCTAACCAGTTCGCTGTGTAGTTCACATGCACTAAAGTTTGTGAAGCCCCCGCTTAAAGTCTGATTGCTATCATCCTGCCAGCCTCACCCCTCACTCCTGACTTTCCAGCTGTATCCAGTACTTTCCAAATGCGTGAGAGCTCTGCTGCCTGCCAGTGTCTAGGTGTGCTGTTCTCTCTGTCCCCAAGAACTTCATTCATCTTTTCCACCCAACTAACCACTGCAGGCTGATTGTTTCTCCACCTGCCTCATCCAGTCCACCTTATACTAAGTGCGCCTCAAGTCTGCGATTTATGGCACTTAGCAAAATGCTTCTGCCATAACCCTTAGTACATTAAATGATGGTTGCTAGGTTTAGTTTCATCCTTGAGGAGTTACTGGTCATTGATTTCTGAATGCATAATCCTTGAACCAATGCCAAGTACATAGCTTGTCCTCAGTGTTTTTGAATTCATGAATGAATGAATGGATGGACCCATGAATGGATACATTGTCCCAAGAACCCCATATCTTCAGACTGAGATCTTGAGTTTGTAGTTTTCCAAGGAGATTGCCAATCTCTATAACATTTTCCCACACTCTCCTTTATGAAACTTGCTGGATTCTTTTCTTCACCACATATTTTGAGTACCTCTCATGTGCCATACCTTTTTGAATCTTTTTTTTAATTTCACATTCACACCTTCTCCCAGGAGGTGTTTCTCTATCAATGTCCCCCATTCTCCACCACTCCTAGACAGAGACTCACTCATTTTTCAGCAAATATGTATCGAACACCTTTTCCACACCAGTTCCAGTGTAATACTCAAGGAATATGATGGCCGAAGACAGAGATGTGAGTCCTGCCTCTATGCAGGACTTGCCCATAGAGAGGATGTGGTTTTTTATTCTCCTTGATCTTGCTGCTTCTTAAAAAGCCCAAAGGAAAACTGAAAACCTCATCTCTAACCAAAGCTGGCACATCCAAGTAAAAACGGCAGGAGTTCGAAGGCAGAGTGATTTAGTAGAAAGAAAGTTGGGCTGTGTTTCAGCATCTGATTCAGTCCAATACCTGCAACTCCCTTGCCAAGTGACCTTGAGTGGGGCCACATCCATCTTGTGGACCTGGATTTTCTCAACTGGTGAACAAGACAGAGAGCAATAGGGAAAAGAGGCCCCTGTCTTCATGAGCGAACAGAGAAGATACTATCCAGGGACCCAGTGCACTCAGGTCTGTCATGTCACAGAGGACTTGAAAGGCAGGGCTCGGTTGTTCTCTGGGTCAGACTGGCAAAGAGGAGATCTTAAGGGAGTCATTTCATATGCGCAGGGCTTAGCCATTACACTGTCCTTGGCACCTTCCTTGGGACCCAGTGAGGCAGTGGCTTCCAGGGAGCAGCGCCCTGCAGCTTTGAGGAGTCCGCTTGGCATTCGCTGTTGGGTGGAGAGCTGGTTTGAAGGAGGGCAGTTGAGGAGGGAGGCAGTGGCATCCTCAGGCAATCTCTGCTTTTGGAAAGCAGCCAGGAGAAGGGAAGGAAGTAGCTCCACCAAGTAGTGCGTGAAAAATCCAGGAACCTACAAGACACAGAACAAAGAAGACATCCCTGACCCCGACTGTGTGCGGCACGGCTGCAAGGACTCCCTTCCTGATTACATTGGGTTTTTTTTCTAATTTGTGTTCATTTCACCTCGAATCAGAGGTTGGGAGCCAGCCACGGTATCCTTTGTCCCCAAGCTTTGTACCTGCATGGAGCGCATACACAATACTTTCTATTTGTTCTCCAGACACAACCACTAGGCTTAGGCTGCAGCAGACTCCTTAGGCTTTTGCAAGGGACCACCCTTCCCCTATCTGAGCCTTCTCTTCCTTCTCCATCATTGTGTGAAGCTTCCAAATGAAATGCCTTCCAGACATCCTGAGTTCCTTCTCGATTCCTATTCCTTGAACATCTCTTTGCCTCAACATTTCCTACACAATCACCTTGCCAATAATTGCCTCCTAGCAGGCAAAGTGTTTTCTGTCAGTCATTTCCTATAGCCTCTTAAGTTAGCATTAATTTCTATCAGTAAGCACACCTTGGAGCAACAGAAAAAAGAGGTTCGCCTGCATGAAAGGTTTCTAATGATCTGTCATGGGTCTCAGGATGTGTCTGAGATCAAGCTTGCCTGTACCTGATCAACATTTTTTTTTTCATCAGAGGCATAGAGTGGGTTTAGAAAGAGGCAGACCCACTTCTGAATCCTCCATCTGTCACTTCCTTTAATAAGTAGTTATATCTCTAGTCTTAGATTTGTTTCTGAAAGTGCAGATAATATTTACCAAGCAAGGTTGTAAAGAAGATTAGTTATTTATAAAGTACCGAATATGTTGCCTCAAAAAATACATCAGATCTGAAAAGAGGAAGCTAACCAAGATGGTGAAAATGATAAAAATGTCATGTGCAGAATAGTTGAAGGAACCAGGGGATAGCTGAAGTAAGAAGTGACCCCTGTAGTCCACGAAAGTTAAAGTGAAGCTACTTAGTTTCATCCATCTCTTTGCAACCCCACTGAGTGTAGCCCTCCAGGCTCCTCTGTCCATGGAATTCTCCAGGGAAGAACACTGGAGTGGGTTGCCATTCCCTTCTCCAAGGGATCTTCTAGACCCAGGGATCGAACCCAGGTCTCCTGCACTGCAGGCAGATTCTTTACCATCTGAGTCACCGGGGAAGCCCCGTAGCTCATGAAGGCTGCCTTCAAATATTTAAAGATGGTTGTGTGTGGAAAAAGAGGTCAACGTGAGTGGAAATTATAAGGCAAAAAATCTTAGCTCAATGTACAGAATGATTTACCCACCATCAGTATTGTCTAAGCTGGGTGAGCTGCCTCGTGGCAGGGTGAACACCCTGTTCTGGGCAGTATTCCAGGACCCTGGAAGCATGGCCGGGATGTTCCCAAAGGGATGCCCGCGCTGGGTGGAGTGTGGGTGATGAGCTCAAGGTCGTTCCCGCTCAAATCGACTGAGAGCCTTGTGATGTCAGGGTTCAAGTCCAAGCCACCAAATAAAGGTATTAAAAAAAAAAATTATCAGGCTACCGAGTGCCTGAGGCTGCCTTTTGACTAGCTAGCCCTACCCACCTGTGATGCTTTTTAAATAGGGTCTTTGCAGGAGCAATCAAAAGGTTGGACTTCCAGGAAAAAAGAAAAAAAGAAACGAGAACAATGAGATGGGAAAAGTTCACTCCAAACCACTCTTCTTGAGTTACTCTTCAAGTTTGTGGGTTACTCCTTGTGTTATAGATTGCCACATTTAGGGATATTTTCAGCTGCACTGGGATCAGGCAAGTAATAGCAAGACTCAAATCTTTGTCTTTGATTTCTGCTCTATCTATAAAACAAAAGCACAACATGACTATGTATTCTTTATCATCCACAAATCTAATTTTTAAAAATTTTTTCATTTTTAATTGGAGGATAATTGCTTTACAACATTGTGTTGGTTTCTGCCATACAACAAGGCGAATCAGCTGACAGTATGAATATTAATGTATCCCGTCCCATTTGAGCCTCCCTCCCGCCCCCCTAAGTCATCACACAGCCCCAGCTGAGCTCCCACGAGCTATCTATTCTACACATGGTAACGCTATTCTCAATTCATCCCACCCTCTTTCCCATTACTGTGTGTCCACAAGTCCACTCTCTATGCCAGAAACCTAATTTAAAGAAATGCAAAATAAAGTAATGCCATCTTCTAAATTGCAGGGATTGTGAGTGAAGCATTTCCCTTTGGGGGGAAGAGGAGAGCTGGCTGCAGCTGGCTGCCTGCTCGGAGTTCATCAACCATTGTTTTCCACCCACCTTTCCTTTTCTGCTAAGTGAGCCCCATGATAACAGCCTCTCTGCCAGCTCAGGACCTGGGGGCTTTCATAAAAAGGAGAATTTAGCTTAGGCGGAGAGGGACCTGTACACAGCATCCACTGCTCTTGGGATGTTTTGCTCAAACTTCACCCTTCCAGGACTCAGAAGAACTTTCTGGTCTTGTCATTTTTATCCCTCACGTCTTTCTGCAGTCACTTAGGCAGCAGCTTTGCATGCTTTTTGTTCTCGCAGTCTTTGCTTTGAAATCTCAGGGAAAAGAAACTGTCGTTCTTTCAACAGAAGCGAACATCAACGGATGATGTGTTTTGTCAAATCAAAACAAAACTACAGTATATTTTTTTCTCCAGGTTTACCTAGGTTTCTTGAAAACAATTTTAAAAAAAGATCCTTTTGAAATATAATCAACTATGCAGGACAAAAATCAGAGAAATCCATGCAGAGCAGCATGTTTATTTTTAGATGCACATCAACAGCCCAGCGTAGCAAAGCAACTGTCTAATGTCCAAACTAAGGCCCTGGGAATTTCCTCTAACAAGCCTGCGCTTCCGCGCATTGTTACAGTACAAAGGGCAGTGAAGGGCCTGAGTGCAGGGCTCCGGGTGACCCACCCCCCGTGAAATCTGGAACCTCTCATTCCTTAAGTCTATGTGGTCCTCCAGGCCGGGGTCACCGTGCGGGTCGCCCCGGCAGCTCTGGGCACATTCAAATGAGGAGAAGTGTATGATTATTTGATCTAAAAATATCTCAGAGACCACTGATGGCATTTCAGAAACAAAGGTTAAGCTTTCTATCTGTGACTGTGGATCTCCTCAATCCTCATCCTTGTCGTGAAGTGGACTCTGGTCTAGCCCAGAAATGGGGCTAACTCTGGGTTAGATTGCAATTAATGAAGTGGTTTTAAAGCGTGTTTTATATATATATATTAAAGCATAGGTGCCTATACACACAACCCAACACACACACACACACACACACACACACACACACGAAAAGGAATCTGACACCTGAGTCACCTAGATCTTTCCTATTATTCTAGATTAGTTTCTGATTCTTGATTTATCTCCGAAATGGATGCAACAAACCTTACATCTTATTAGTTTGAGGGGAACTAACATGCAGTATTACAAATAAACTGACCCAAACTAGACTTCCACTTAAAGTTTTGCATTTTGGTCCTAATGTGCTTTAAGCTCTCTCCAAGAAACTATTGTAAAGTGGAAAGTCTTTCCTCTCTCTAACGTGACATACAATTTGTTGTTGTTTAGTTGCTGAGTCATGTCCAACCCTTTTGCCACCCCATGAGCTGTAGCCCACCAGGCTCCTCTGTGCATGGAATTCTCCAGGCAAAGAATACTGAGGCCGGTTCCCATTTCCTCCTCCAGGGGATCTTCCCCACCCAGGGGTGGAAGCCACGTCTCGGGCATTAGCAAGCAGATTCTTTACCATCATGCCACCTGAGTAGCCCCCTTGTAAGAATATTTGCCATCAAGTCTCCAGGAGTTTTTGTTGTTGGAGGGTTTGTGTTTTTGCTTTTGTTTTGTTTTGGTTTGGCTATTTTGCCCTTGCAGAGGAAGAATCCGCGTTTGTTACTAAATGGACACACTATGCCAGCAGAGTTTTCAGGCCTTTGTCAATCTCTCCCCACCCCGGGGAAGGTCAAGGCTGCCACACTCAGGGCTGCATCTGGAATTGCCACGGAAGAGGAAGAGTGGGTCTCAGATTTGCAAGCAGGGGTTCATACCTGCCCTGTGGGGTCGACTGTCTGCATCTCAGCAGCAGCCTGTCAGGATGGGGTCCAGCATGATCGGACATCCCGGGGGACCTGCACAGAGAAACGCCAGCCCTGAGCCTGGATGAGAGGGCTGGGCTTTGTCAGCAGGTGGATGGCCAGGCCACCTCTGGGCCCACAGATCCAGGAAAAGGTGTTCTAGTCCTTTGGTGAAAAATGTGCAAATGTTAGTAAAAAACGTCTTTATGGATTGTTTTGTTTGCAAGTGTTTATTATCAGACACTCCTCAGGGGTTCACAGGGCAGGTCGCGAATGTCCGAAGTAGGGCCTGGGAATTTCCTTCCACAGAGGCTGTGCTTCCTCTCTTTGTTACTCCTCAAAGGACAAGTGGAAGCATTGCTCGAGAGCCTTACTTAACCCTTTCTTCTGTCCGCCTGCCCCATCGCAGAATAGTCCCTCTGTCAGCCTTTGAAGAAGCAGAAGGATTGCAGACTTGGGTTGTGTGGGGGCACACACAGCTGCATATGCAGATAGGCTTGTATATATGAGTGTGTATATGTGTATATGTGTGTGTGTATATATGTGTATGTGTATGTACTTGTATATGTATATATGCGTGTATATGTTTGTGTATGTGTGTATGTGTTTGTATATATGTGTGTATATGTGTGTGTGCATGTATGTGTATGTGTATGTATGTGTATATATGTGTGTGTGTGTGTTAGTGGAGAGGAGATAGGTAATAAAGCATAAAACTTACTTCTTTTTTAAAAACTTTCTCTTTTATATTGGAGTATAGCCGATTAACAGTGTTGTGATGGTTTCAGGTGGAGAACAAAGGGACTCAGCCATCATATACATGTATCCATTCTCCCCCAAACCTCCCTCCCATCCAGGCTGCCACATAACACGGAGCAGTGTTCCCTGTGCTGTACAGTGGGTCCTTGTTGGTTATTCATTTTATTTTATTTTTTTTGGTTATCCATTTAAAATATAGCACTGTGTACTTGTCCATCCCAAACTCCCTAGTTACCTCTTCCCCCAATCTCCCCCCTCCAACCATAATAAAACTTGCTTCTTTTTTAAAGTTCTCTTTCAGTATCACTACATACACCCAGTCATTGTTCAGACCAGGCAAAATTTCTACTTTATTTACCAAAACATACTTTCATAATAAAAATGCTCACCCAATTTTAGTTCCCTGTCCCCATTCCCTGTTCCCAGAGCAGGGTCCTCCTAGGATGACAGTTGTCATACCCCTTTGGAGTCAGTGAAATGAGTGGAAAGATTTTACATGAACCAAGTTCTTTATGGAGCATATATGGAGCATAGGCCACCTGCGTGAACTCCACTAGGAACCAAGAGAAAGCAGAAGTTCTGCCTGTGAGGAAGTTCAAGCCCGTCTGGTGTATTCATACCTGTATGCCGACACATACACTCATGCCTTTTAGTGAGAGTACAAAGCCGTCAGGGAACTGGGTGATCCAAATCCAGAAAGATCAAAAGAGGAACCTGAGCCCTTGTGCTGCCAGAGATGCTATTATGATACCCAGACACATTTTTCTGGTGACTCCAGTGTCCTCAGGTCTCCAAGCACCAACACGGCCAAGTACACACACACACACACACACACACACACAAATGGGGACATACAACTCACTCTCAGGAGACAACTCTGCCGTCTCAGAGGAAATTGCCTCCCAACCCCAGCTCCACAAAAGTTCCTCCTTCCACACCCATCTCTTCTCATTCTTTTCCTGCCTCCAAGGAAGAGACAGCCCTTTGTTGCATCCAGAGCTCAGCTTTAACTCCATCTCATTTCCTAATAGGCTTCTCAGATGGCACAGTGGTAAAGAACTTGCCTGCTAAGGCAGGAAACGCAGGAGATGAGGGTTTGATCCCTGGATCGGGACGATCCCCTGGAGAAGGAAATGGCAACCCACTCCAGTATTCTTGCCTGAAGAATCCCATAGACAGAGGAGCCTGGTGAGCTACAGTCCATGGGGTCACAAAGAGTCAGACAGGACTGAACGCACACACACACTCATCCTCCCAATGGCATCACTACTTCACTACACTCTCCTCTGATTGGCTCTCCCCACTGTCATTTAAATCTGTGTAGGACCATCTCATGGCA
The DNA here is from genome assembly GCF_963930625.1 of Muntiacus reevesi. NCBI lineage: Eukaryota > Metazoa > Chordata > Mammalia > Artiodactyla > Cervidae > Muntiacus > Muntiacus reevesi. The sequence continues at coordinate 21,775,940 of NC_089268.1, read as the reverse complement.
AAACAACCTTTGCTGACCACGCAGCTACTCTTCCTCTTCCTTTCCTCCTCACCGTGAAATGCAAGAAAGGATTGTTGATGTTCACATCCTGTGTCATCATCAACTACTCACCCAGGAAATTACTCTGTTCTGTCGCCTCATCTCCCTGACCCCCAGGACACCTTAGCAAATGTCTTGCCAAGACTCTCTGTGACCTCCACGACCCCAAGCCCATCTCACTCCCTTGTCTACAGCACGTGACCTTGTGGACCACCACCCTCTGTGCTCTCATCCTGCCTTCTGGGGTCCATAGTCTCCTAGCTTTCTAACTACTCGGTTTTCTTTGCAGGTTCCTTTCACCTACTGTTCCTGCCACTTCGCAATGGCCACGATCTGGACCACCTTCCCTTCTCCATCTCCATCACCTCCCTGCTGAAATTCATCTCTCTGTCCAGAGTTCTTTTTTCTCCCTTCTCTGTTAAGTAAACTATTGATCATCCAAGTGCTCACTCAGTCATGTTCGACTCTTTGTGACCCCATGGACTGTAGCCTGCCAGGCTTCTCAGTCCACGGAATACTCTAGGCAAGAATACTGGAGTGGGTTTCCATTTCCTACTCGAGGTGATCTTCCCAACCCAGGAATCGAACCTGCGTCTCTTGTGTTTCCTGCCTTGACAGGCAGATTCTGTACCACTAGCGCCACCTGGGAAGCCCCCACTGATCATCTAAAGTCTCTCTGAAATGCCACCAGATTACTTCCTTTTTACATGTCTCTCCATCCATGAGATGACTTGTCTTCCAGGCATCTTTGCAACCCTCCCTTATGGTGCCTTTCGTATTTGTATTCTCAGTAATTGTTCCCATATACTTCTTTCCTAGAACATAGAGATACTTGCTCATTCATCTTTGTGTTCCTCACCCCCAGCCCAGTTCCTGGCACATTGGGTTTTTCACTAAATTATAAAGAGTTGGGAATGTCAAAGAGTCATTTAGCAGACACTTTAGTGAACTTTTACCTGAGCTTAAGTAACAGTAAACAGTAAATGACTTTACTGTTTGGGGATAAATGGTATTAGTAGATTTTTATTTAGATATGTATTTAAATTTTTAAAATGCAAAAATTATATTTGAATATCATTTTTAAAGTGAAACAACTCACATTTAGACTGCTAACAAAATTTCACTTTTCTTCAAGATGGAAATTAGAATCCTGAGCACTTCCTATTTGAGTGTTCAGTCTCTGTTTAAAAGCAGAAAGGAATGACAACTTGGATTTCATGTCAAATTTAAGTTTTCCCGCAGGGAGAATGTCTGAATGTGTCATGAATGACGCTGAATTTTCATGCACCTGATGTGGCGTTGCCATGGTGGAGCAGGGCTAATATTTTGCTAAGGTTTTGCCACTTCACTATGCAGCTGGCATTACGTAAAATTTCCCCAGCTGCACCTGCAGGTCTTTTGAAGTCACAGAGATGGATTTGCTGAGTTGTTTGAAGGAGAACCAGGGGCAGCCCAGAAGAATCAGCCTTATCACTGAGTCAGTACCAAATCCACTCAAGGTCTTGTCTCCCAGGAGCTCAAACAGCAGGGATGAGTCTCAGAAGGTGGAGCCAGAATCTCACGCAATTCTGGGTGGTGACAATATTCTATCTCCTCCCTGGGGCTATGAAGAGAAAACATAGGAAATGCTATTTATGTTGAAAAATGTCATTCCTTTAAATCTCTACATTAGGTTTTTGTAATAATGCATGTAAAATATTAGTACAAAAGAGCAGGAAATGGCATGTAAAATATGAGCCATAGATAGTATGGTTTGTCCAAGTATGGTTGAGGGATGGCTGGAGTGTTGGTCAATATGCAGATTGCCAGGCTCTACCTAGATCTATGACGTCAAGTAGGATTCTGGGGCTGGAGGCAGGAAGTAGAGCTGAACTGGGAATCCACAGTTTTTAACCAGCACTTTAGATGGTTCCTCCGAAGTCTGATGAACATTTTGTTATGCATCAATAACAAGATATATGAAACATCTGGCAACCTGTGTTTAGAAAAGTGTCTACACTGGGTAAGTGGTGCGGTGGTTAAGAATCTGCCTGCCAGTTCGGGAGATGCAAGAGATGCTTTCCATCCTTGAGTCAGGAAGATCCCCTGGAGGAGGGCATGGCAACCCACTCCAGTATTCTTGCCTGGAGAATCCCACGGACAGAGAAGTCTGGTGGGCTACAGTCCACGGGGTCGCAAAGAGTCAGACACATCTGAGAGCACACATGCATGCATGCTACACTGGGCACCCCTACATTCTGTGCACCCCAGTGGGGAGTTTAATGATTTTGTCATCTGGGCTCATCTTTGATGCAATATCCTTCCTGCTGAATTTGTAGCCCTTTCGTGGGCTCCAGGTTTGGAAGAGAATCCTGTACCATTTCGTAGCATCCTTCACACTGTCATTTTTAACAATTTGTGTGTTTATGTCTTGGCAGCTTGTCTCAGCATGATATATTATAGAAGCAAGAGCTGGGTTTAAGATTTGGATCTGCTCCAGATTCTTCAATGTCTTTGACCACCAATCCATGTCATTTTTAAATGAGACTTGGCAAGTTGATTAACCTTTCCAAGCCTCCCTTTCTCGAGTGGGAGTAGCTAACCAGCTCCTAGCTTATTGTGAAAATTAAACGTCATGCACACAGTTTTTTAAAAGGCACTCAGCCTAGACCCTGTGACAGAGTGGATTCTCAGCAAGAGAGAGCAATTAAAAATAGCAACAAATAAACAAGCTCCCACTGCATAGCACAGAAGACTATATTCAATATCCTATGATAAGCTATAATGGAAAAGCATATTTTAAAAAAGAATGTATATATATATATGTGTGTAAATATATGTATAACTGAAACTCTTTGCTATACAACAGAAAGTAGCATAACGTTATATATCAACTATATTTCAGTAAAAAAATAACAACAAAAGTTTCATCAACACCAACCTCTGAGGAAAAGAGATTAAGTAATTTGTCCAAACTTAGCCAGTAAGTGGTAGAACAAGGATGTAAACCAAGGTCGTCAGGTACCACAGCCCATGTTCTCAACATTTTATAGCGATTCTAATAATGTGCCACCTGGGGAGTCATTATTAACAAACAGGAATTGAGCATCAGCCTACAGTGAGTTATGTGCGCAGCACACAGCAGGAGACAAACAAGGCCCTTCCTTTCCATGAGGGTGGGGACTAGGAGAATCAAAGGATAGAAGAAGAGCTCACAAATCTTTTTAATGCAGTTCAGGAAATGCCTTGATGGAGGCAAGTGAGAGGCAGAGGTGTACAAACAACTAGAAGGAGTTAAAATAAAGCAGATTCTTGCCTGGAATGACCTTGACTTGGGCCTTGAAAGACAATGGGCATTAGACCAGTGAAAATAGTGGAAGAAGACAGTTCTAGGCAGAGGCTGGGGAACACAGTGCTGGCAGAGCACCGAGCAGGGTCAGAGAGGGGAGAGGGAGAAGAGAAGAAAGAGATGGAGAGAGGTGAAGTGGGAGGGTGGGCAGAAGCCCTAATGATTCAGGGTTTTAGCTGAAGACAATTGTATGTCAGGCTTCCCAGGTGGCTCAGTGGTAAACAATCTGCCTGCCAATGCAGGAGATGAGTGTCATCTCTGGGTTGGGAAGATCCCCAGAGAAGGAAATGACAACGCACTCCAGTATTCTCGCCTGGGAGATCTCATGGACAGAGGGCCTTGATGGGCTACTGTCTGTGGGGTCACAAAAGAGTCAAACACGACTAAAACAACTAAACAGCAAATTGTATGTCACTTTAGAGTGAGGAGAGACTTTCTGTTCACTAACCCAGCAGCTATCTACCTGCCAGTGTTTCTCTAAATTTAGTCACAGCTTCTGATTCTATTGGCCTGGGCCTGGAGACCAGACACCAGGACTTTCGCAAACTGAGAAGCACTGTGGTAAAATACTGATTTTATATCTCAGTGGTTGTTAAGCTTCCTTGTGCCTCAGAATCACCCCCTGAACATTTGTTTAAACACTGATGTCTGGGTCTACCCCCAGAGTTTTCGATTCTGCAGGTCTGGAGTGGGCTCAAAATGTTGCATTTTTAGGGAATTCCCTGGCAGTCCAGTGGTTAGGACTCTGCACAGAAAAGAGTTTGCATTTCAAGCAAGTACCTAGGGTGTGTTAAAGCTGCCAATCTTCAGCACTTTACAGAGGAGAATCTCGCGGTGTGAAGCCAGGAACTTAGGCAACAGTACTTAGGTGGATCTTAAGCTGCTGATTTGAAAATTCTTGGGAGGAGGAATGATTGAAATCTCTTGTCTTCTTTGCTATACTGCTTCTTTAACTTTTAAATATTTCCATAGTGTAAGAAAATCAAAGCCAAGCATTCCTGGTGTTCTGGGTGATGTTGCCCTATGCTGCTGTGCCTGCCCAGTTGTGCCTGACTCTGAAATTCCATGGACCGTAGGCCACAAGGCTCCTCTGGCCATTGAATTCTCCAGGCAAGAATACTGGAGCAGATTGCCATTTCCTTCTTCAGGGAATCTTCTCTCTCCAGGGATCAAACCTGTGTCTCCTGCATTGCAGGCAGATTCTTTACTACTGAGCCACCTAAGAAGCCCCCGTTTATGCTCTGTAAGTGGTCAAAATATGGTGACTTGGAGAGTTCTTTGGAATTTTAAAAATCCAAAATTTGAAACATTTGTTTGCAAAGCAGGAAGTTTGTTTGCAAAGTAGGAAGTCACTTGCTGTGCAGAGCAAACACTCAGGTGGAGGGCATGCCCCCTCGGAGGCTTTAGATGTGCGACTTTTGAGCAAGTTGCTCTCCATTTTTAGAACAACTTGAATCTGAGTCTCCATGGAAAGGGCTGTGAACGTGGAAATGTGAGATTGGTGTCTTTGTGTGTGGTCAACCAGCTAAGGCAGGAAGAGGCTGGGAAACCCAAAGGCAAAGAGAACAATAAAGGTGAGGGCTTCCCTGGTGACTCAGATGGTAAAGAATCTGCCGGCTAATGCAGGAGACTTGGGTTTGATCCCTGGCTCAGGAAGATCCCCTGGAGAAGGGAATGGCAATCTACTCCAGTATTCTTGTCTGGAGAATTCCATGGACAGAGGAGCCTGGCAGGCTACTGTCTATGGAGTCACAAAGAGTCAGACATGACTGAGCGACTAACACTTTACTTTTAAAAAACAAACCCTACCCAAACTATCTTTTTTAAATGTCATGGTCACAAACTAAATTTCTCACACCAAAGATTTGAAGAAAAATATTCATGTGCAAAATAGTAAGTGGCCAAATTAAAAATCTTTAATACAGTGAGTAATGAATCAAAATGAGGCTCACAGGAGCAGAAATAATTACAAATCATAAAACAGCAAGTTACGGTGAGGGTTTTATTACCAATCTGGTGTGTTAAATTCTTCTCTCTGGAGTATTGAATTGCAAACACCCTTCTGAATATCTGGAAGTATCTGGAAATCTTCATTCGTCCAAAGAGGATTCAGTTCCATTATCTATCCCTATTTCTTAAAGAACAAGTGGACTAACTGCATGCTTTATGATTTCCCAATACTGCAATTTTCCAATTTTTGACCTTTGTTTACCAAGAAAATGAATTAATGGAGTTCCCCCATTCCTTGCGTGGTTCTCTTGTAGCTCAGCTGGTAAAGAATCTGCCTGCAATGCAGGAGACCCTGGTTTGATTCCTGGGTCCAGAAGATCCCCTGGAGAAGGGATAGGCTACCCACTCTAGTATTTTTGGGCTTCTCTGGTGGCTCAGATGGTAAAGAGTCTGCCTGCAATGCATGAGACCTGGGTTTGAGCCCCAGGTTAGGAAGATCCTCTGGAGGAGGGCATGGCAACCCACTCCAGTATTCTTGCATGGAGAATCCCCATGGATGGAGGAGCATGGCGGGCTACAGTCCATGGGGTCACAAAGAGTCGGACGCAACGGAGCTACTAAGCACAGCACCCATTTCTTATCCTCACAATATATTCAACCTCTGATGCAAGTTTCTTATGAGTTTTAAAACAATGAGTTCAAAGGGAAGCTACTAAAAATAACTGAAGTGAACTATGATTGTATGAAAAGGAAATAAACAGAAAACTACTTTCATTGAGTCTGAGAAACAATGAACTTTTATTGATTCACTCTTTCCCCTCATTTGTTTAATTTGCACACAGGGATTTTAGTGGAAACCCCCAGGTACACCAGTTTGGTTGCCTAGTTACTTTGTGCCACTGCCAGCTCACAGGCAGTGGGGTGCCTTCACATTTCCTGAAGTTCCCCTCCAACACTTTTGAACCCACCTGGGTTCAAGCCCCAGCTCAGCCCTCGGTTCAGTCAGTTCAGTTCAGTTCAGTCGCTCAGTCGTGTCCGACTCTTTGCGACCCCATGGACTGCAGCACGCCAGGCCTCCCTGTCCATCACCAACTCCCAGAGTTTACTCAAACTCATGTCCACTGATTTGGTGATGCCATCCAACCTTCTCATCCTCTGTCATCCCCTTCTTCTCCTGCCTTCAATCTTTCCCAGCATCAGGATCTTTTCCAGTGAGTTAATTCTTCGTATCAGGTGGCCAAAGTATTGGAGTTTCAGCTTCAACATCAGTCCTTCCAATGAACACCCAGGACTGATCTCCTTTAGGATGGACTGGTTGGATCTCCTTGCAGTCCAAGGGACTCTCAAGAGTCTTCTCCAACACCACAGTTCGAAAGCATCAATTCTTCTGTGCTCAGCTTTCTTTACAGTCCAACTCTCACATCCATACATGACTACTGGAAAAACCAGAGCTTTGGCTAGACAGACCTTTGTTGATAAAGTAATGTCTCTGCTTTATGATATGTCTAGATTGGTCATAACTTTTCTTCCAAGAGTAAGCATCTTCTTGTTTAATTCAGCCCTGCTTCTGTTCAAACCAGATGCCTTGAGCTTGGCCATTCGGCTGACCCTGTTTACGTGTGATTCCTACCCATAGGAAAGAATCACTAGTTAAAGGAGGGAGCGGTGAGTCTCTTGCTTTGATGATGTCTGAAAAAAATGGGGGGAGGGGAAGGAAAAATAAGGTGACTTGCCAGGGGGGTAGATAAGGGCCCCTGTGAAGTCCTTTGTGGTGGAACATGGCAGGTGGTCTCTAGGACGGTACTTCTTAGAGTGTAATTTGCACAACAGTCACCTAGAGAGTTTGTTGATGATTCTGGACTCTACCCTGAGATTCTGATGAGAAGGCCTGAGAGTCCCCATTATTGAACCTCGTGGGCTTATTAAACTTTCTCCCCATGAGGATCATCCAAGCTCTCACCCCTGGCTTTGAGGTGAAGGAGAGGAGAGAGCTTTCCTCGACCTCTTAGAGTCACTGGCTCTGTCTGAAACTTGGACTGACAAAGGCAGGTGAGCAGGAGGAAAGTATACACATTTATTTAATACGTTTCCCATGACAATGCCTCCTTTATGAAGAAATGAAGACCTAAAGAGACAGTTAAACCTGAGTGCTTCTTCTGTGGTAGGGCTGGTAAAGAGTGGTGAGTGGGGGGAGGCTAAAGAAGGACAGAGAGTGAGGAAGTATAGTGAAAGCTTAGCAAGTCCTCTTTGCTCAGATTCTTCTCAGCATCCCTGGGGTAGAGAGAGGGCACCTCTCCCATGAAGGTCTTATGATCTGCTTCAGAGTGGAAGGGCAGGGGAAGATCAGAGAGACTTTCCTGCTTCTGCCATTTCCTCAAACTCTCAAACTCCAAACCCCAGGATGCTATATTTGGGGGGAGAGTGTCCTGAACTCCATCAGAGAGCAACGCACCTCCTATGGCCCCATCCTACCACTTCTCTTTTTGATGGCAGCCTCCAAAGTGGCTCATTATCACTGGTCACCTAGATGCCTGATAGAACAGAAATTACAGAAATATATAAGCACCAGTCAACAGGTAGTAGGGTCTAAGGCCTGCAGAAAGCAGGGCAAGAGAGGAAGATTCTTTGAAGACGCCCTGAGTATTGTTTTTCCAGCAAGAAGTTTCAAGAACAAGCATTGGAATTAGTTCTGCAGGGAACAAAGTGCCTGTGCTTCCCAAACACACAAAATTAAATTATAAATCATGTTGACTCATAAACTTCATGACTTGCCTGGTTGTTGATAATGGAGGATCACCTTGGAACTAGGATGGTGACTAGAGGAAGTCATTTGGCTTGGGAAGTTGGGATACACATTTGAAGGGCAGAGGTGTGATAGGCTGATCTGCTTTGGTTAATACAGATAAGAAAAATTGAGGATCCAGTGGAAAATCCAGTAATATGAGATTTGAGCCAGTGAGGCTGGGGAGGGATGGCACGAGGGTCAGAAAGGGGATTTGAGAAAACATGTTAGAAAGAGTAGTGTGATGCCACCTCATCAACACACATGGACACATATACACACACATTCTTTATTACTTTTATATTTCTACATAGCATGTTTGCCCATCTGATGGATAACTTATTTATTTATTTATCGTCAGTATTACTGTATCAGTCAAGGCCACACCAGGAAAGAAACCACACTCTCAAAGGTTCATTGGAAAGGTGTAGGCTTTTAGTCAACAGGGGACTTGCAGCACCAGGAAGCCCTTGATCACCTCCTGTAGGGCAGGAAAGGGTCAGAGGTTGGGGTGGGGTGTCAGAGAAGCCTGGCAAGACCTGTGGATGTGGAAGAGGGGGTTCCCCAGAATCTGTGGCTGAGGATGAAGCAATACAGCCACTGTCAAACTGTAGCCCAGTGAGGAGGGAGGGCAGTAGATCCCCAGTTCCATTTTCCTCCCATCCTACCATCTCCTGCTGGGATCTCCTGCTCGCCCAGATGACAAGGCGCTACAGGGTGTGGGGTGGATCCCTTGGGGCACAAAGCCAGGCATTCTCTTTCAGCTGGAATGAAGCTCCTCGGGGACAGCTGCGTTTGTAACCACTTATCTCCAGGGTCTGCAGTTGTGTCTGGTGTGCAGATTTTTAACAACATCTGGTGAAGAAATGAATGATGCGTGGCTTGGAAGAAGAGGCCTGGCATCTGATTATACACATATGATACTAGTAAGTTATCCAGAAGTCCACTTTGCCCACTTCTAAATCTTGCTCTGTGAGCAGACAGACGTGATTCACAGTACCCCCATGGGTCCCAATGCTATACATCCAACAGCACAATCGCAGGAGTCTCAGGGTTCACGCTGCAGGGTCTACAGATGCGAGGGGCACAGGAGGGGCTCATTCCCAGCTAACTACTCCCAGACAGGACAGAAAGGCGGAGAGGGTCATGGAGAAGGACAGGACAGCCCGTCCCAGAGGAGGCACCGCCCATCCCCACACAGAGCTTCCTGCTTCCTTCCTCCAGGGTTAAGTGGAGTGAAGCTGGTTTCCCTTCTGACTTCCAGGTCAGTGCCACACACACACTTTTTTTTCTCCAGGTGGCCTGGGGATGCTTAGAAGAGTACTGAGAAAGAAACTGTGTCATTCTTCCTTCCTCAGGGTCAGGGAGATGTTTCCAGATGGAGCCAAGATGAGAAGCAGGTAGGGGACTCCTGGAAGATGAGCTTCCCTTGGAGAAGATGGGCATTGCCTTAGAGTCTGGGGACTCAAGTGGTCTTCCTTTGCTGGAGAGTCTCCTCCACTTCTGTTTGCTAGTGTCAAGGCCTTTCTCCAGCCCTTTGGATCTGTATTTCTAATAGCACCACTCCAAGCTAAAACAGAAGAGGCAGGATAGGTGACCATCTAACCCCAAAGTCTCCTGTACTTGTGAGACAAGTTTACAAGACACTCTGGAATCCAGGGCACAAAGGTGGGTGGTGGGGAGAGGTTCCGCCAGGTGCAGGCAATAAGGTGGTACATGTCTGGGGAGAATTTAAGATCAATAATGAAACAAACTAAAATGATCACTGTGAAGTGGCAATTCCAAACAATGTCAGTGACAAAATGCTCTTCCTAAAAAATTCTTTTGTTGGTCTAAGTTTTATATAATTACTGTGATCACAGGCAAGTTTCAGTAATAGAATCTAAGCTCCTAGTTACCATATTTGTATTACTTATCTTTTGATGAAGATTGTGTTCTGCGTAGAAGTTAATTCAGAAAACTCTGTCACATACTGGCTCCTGGCACACAGGGACTTCGCTACACATGCTGGTTGCAAGAATAAGTTCCTGATGGTTTGGAACTGTCTGAGGTCACTCCAGCTGTGTCTGTGTGTGTATTATTCACTCAGTCACGTCCAACTCCTTGCGACCTCATGAATGGTAGACCACCAGGTTCCCCTGTCCATGGGATTTCCCAGGCAAGAATACTGGAGTGGGTTGCAATTTCCTTCTCCAGAGGATCTTTGCATCTCCTGCATTGCAGGCAGGTTCTTTATCATCTGAGCCACCAGGGAAGTCCCCCAAGTGTCTCTATCCCCCTGCATTTGAACAGTATGCTGCCCTGTATACTGATCTGCTCCTACATTTGAACAGCAGACTAAAAATAAGCCAAAGTAGCATGATAATTGTATACACAAATAAACTGTACAACAGTTGCTTCAATTCTGTCATTTTATGGGACTTTACAAAATTTTTATTTGTGTTTGAAATTTAAAACAGGGAAGGAGAGTACGACTTGCACAGTGTACTCATTTTGTTTGACAAATACAGATGTTAGCTCTCACCAAAATGTTTTACTGAAAATTAATGCTTCTGTGAAAATTTTTTTTTCTTTTTTAGTTGTTCTAAATCTACAGAATTAATCAAGAAAATAAGGATTATTACTGAAAATAGTGTTCCCATATAAAAGAGGGGAAAGTTAATAAAAGATCTGGTCCAGATGTCAAATATACTAGAGGCTTCCATGGTCTAAAATTATGAGTGCCCGTTGCTGCCTTCTCCAATCTGAATTTACAGTGCAGAGGAGTGTGTGTGATAAACGTGTATATGTGCATGTCTGTACCTGTGTGTATGTGTGTATTCATTGGTTTAGGGGGGTTTAAGGAACATACACATGTATTCTCTCTCTTTGTCATTACATAATTCTTGGGAAATTCTATGATGTCAATCATAAAAGGATACTTAAATATTGCTCTTAGTATACATAAATATCCCTGGACAGGCATTTGATGTATAAGGAGATTCTGGCACTTAGGAAAGGACAGTATGGGAGAATTACTGATGAGGTCACCAACCCAAGGGCCAGAGGTCACTGATAAGAGTGCCCTTACTTAGTAAGGGTCTGTGAGTTTAGTCACTCAGTCCTGTCCAACTCTTTGCAATCTCATGGACTGTATGTAGCCTGACAGGCTTCTCTCCATGGGGATTCTCCAGGCAAGAATATTGGAGTGGGTAGCCTATCCCTTCTCCAGGGGATCTTCCTGACTCAGTAATCAAACCGGGATCTCCTGCATTGCAGGCAGATTCTTTACCAGCTGAGCTACCAGGGAAACCCTTAGTGAGGGTCTAGCAGGTTCAAATAAAGAGCCCCAGGAGAAGGTATGTATGTGAACATCCCAAAGGATAAAGCACAAAGACCAGATCCTCTGGCCATAAATAAGATGGAAAAGGGAAAAACATTTGAGGAATTCAAGAAAATACTAAAAATATATGTGATTTTCCCCCTGTTAAGGTTCCAGGTCAGACAAGGCAAACGGAAGGGATGGGTCCTGGAATAATCATATAATTGTTAAAAGGTAGCTGTGTTTTGTGTACTATGCATCAACTCTAAAAATAGTTCAGTGGTCCCAAGAGGCTGGTTTTGAATTATAGAGGGTGATGTAGTTAGGAAAGGTCTTGAACTTGGAAACTTGGACTCATTGTTCTGGCCTAGGTCATGGAGTTGGAGGGGGCTGGGCAACCTCCATGCAGCGCAGCAACTGCTTGCTCGTGCTGGATCATTGCCAAGGGCCATAGCAGCCACCATGAACCCCTTTCCTTCATCTCTTAACTCCATCTGCCCCAGAAACACTCAAAAAGTACAGGCTAGAATCCAGGACAACTAAACTTTGGGTCTGCCAACCTGATCATCAAGCACACTGGTAGGTCGGACAGACTCTCAGAGTTTGCCATCATGGCGTGAAATGGAGCAGAGGAATTTCCAAAGAGATGGCTTAGGCATGACTTCGATTTCAGGAGACAGAGAATTCCCTCAACTTCTGGGTAGGGCACTCAAAAAGCTAATGCTTTTCCCAATATTAAAGCAAGTGAGTTGCTTTGAACAGGAGCTAGTTTATTGAGTAATATGCGTAATATCTGGTATGTGCCCTTCCATTTTCTTCAAAAGCGGTTCACTTCCGGTAAAATAGCCAGTGGTGTTCGCTGTCTGATGATGGACTAATCGCGTTAATGATGGGCTAGCTTGTTTCCCCAAGGCTCAGTTATAAGCCATCTGCACTCCACATCTCTGGCTTTTAAAAGCACATTCTTCCTGCTCCCCAAGGAGCTGAGCTTCAGAGATGTTGATGGATTACCATTTGTGCTTCATTTTCCATCTCCATCACTCTTCCCCCCATTTTATGCTTATTTTAGGCCCCTTCTCGGGGCTGGATTTGAGAGGCATTGTTGTTCACAGACACAGGCATCAGCCCAGCCTTTTCCGATTTCTTTCAGAAACAAATGCTGTCATTGTGCCTGACATAATATGTATTCTTGAAAGAGCATTTTAGAAAGAATACATCATGGCTCCGAAGAACGGAGGGAAGGGGAGGCGGAGAGACCCGACTGTTGGATGTGAAGCAGCCTTGGAGCAGGGACACAGTTGGAAGGCAAGAGGCGTCCCTGGGGGGCGGCCATCTTACCCCAGGGCTGGCCTTCGCTGGTTGACCAGAAGGTGATGCTGACCTAGTAATGTTATCTTTGTGTTGTGGGTCTTGGGAAATTTATTGAGTGTCTCCTATGTGCTGAGAATTTCTAACTCTACCGTAAAAGTTATTTTCTCTCTTTGGTTAAGATGGTGGAGTATCTCCTGCCCAACCCCGTCCCCGAGCTGGTCCACATAGGGGGACTCCTGTAGCTTTATAAATGAGTGTGGGATCTTGGTGGGTACAGTGTGTTAGCAGTCAAAACCACTCCGTGTCTATGCCCTTGAAAATACTGGATTCTCCTGACAGTGTATAATCCTAGTACTTGGAAAGGGATGAACCCATAAAATAAAATCTCCCCTTGAATCATTTAGTGATCAGAAAAGTATTCACTGAATACATACTATCTTCCTTGTCACAGTTACTTATTATTTTGGTACAAATTTTCTTTTTTAAGCCCACCTTCAGATTAGCCCACCTTCATTTTTAACTAATAACTTATTTTAAAAACTAATAGTTAAAAACTAGTTTTTAAAGGATCAGTTCTCAAGAATTCAATTTTCTTTCTTAAATACTTTAAGTTTCATGAACACCACTTGAATAAAATTCAGGGGTGGTGTCCACAAACTTGAAAGAGAAAAAAATCTTTATTTTTTATTGACATCTAATTACTATTTAGGATTTCCTTTAATTAGGAACCTAAGTGACAAGCCACAGCCGTATTAACAGTACATATGACTTTGTCACCAAGAGATATCATTACTATGTTGCAGACCCTCAAAAATCTAGTTTATTCCCATCTCTTCATAAAGTGTGTGATAGTTACTAAACCTGTCTCATTAAAACTTTTAATTGAATAGATTAAGAAAGAAGCAAATATATTACTGAATCACATTATTTTAATATTTTGATAACTATATTTCAGTACTATTATTTTGCCTTGTAATACTATGTATTTGTTTTATGCATTTAAATGCACTATTCTGAGAAGGAATCATAGACTTCACCAGATAGCCAAAAGGGTCTGGGGCACAAATTCTGATTTTGAATCTTATTGTAATAGTCCTTTCAGCCAGGGCCAGGGAAATCCAAGCTCTTTTAGTCTATGTCTAGAGATATCTTTTTCTTAAATTTTTTTTTTTTTTTTTTGGCATGGACCATTTAAAAAGTATTTAGTGAACTTGTTACAATACTGCTTCTGTTTTATATTTTGGTGTTTTCTTGCCATGAGACATGTGGGACCTAAGCTCCCCGAGCAGGGATCGAACCTGCACCCCCTGCATTGGAAGGGCAAGTCCTAACCACTGGATCACCTAGAAATATCTTTATTTTGCCCTCACCCATAAATGTTTTTTCAAGTGCAGAGCCAGGTGAGGCTACCCTGTAAGAAAACATAGGTGGAAAAGAATGCTGGGACCAGGGACCAGGCTAAATTTAGAGGGTAAATAGAGGAAGAAAGGCCTCCAAGGGGATGGAGAGGAAGGACAAGAGACCCTTAGGGAGGAGGAAGATCCGAAGTCTGAATGCCACAGAAGTCTGAAAAAAATGGGAGGAGGGAACAGCCAACTCTGTCACATGCTGGGTCAAGGATGATAAAAACAGCAGAGGCACCACTGACCGTGGCGACGTGGAAATGATGGTGACTGTCATGAGAACCACCAGCGCAGCACTAGGGGAGGAAGATGGCTTTGACTGACGCAGAGGTCAGAGAAGAGACGTGGGGAAGTGGAGAGAAGCGTTGATGTATTCAGCTCTTTGGTCAAGAGTTGCTGTGAAAGGAGCAGAAAAATATTGCAGTCAGTGAGGAAAGAGATGTCAACGCAAGACTTTTTAAGAGAGATTCTAGAGCATGTTTCTGTGCTTCTGGGACTGATCGGTGCTGAGGATGAAAGAGGAAATGGGCCTCAGAGCCAAGAGAAGAAAGAGGCGGGTCTTTGGGAAGAGCAGGTCTAAGTCATCCTCTTACACCAGACAAAGGGATGATTTTAATGAATAAGCTGTTTGTCAGTCCTCAGGCACAGTTAAGAACTGCTCTCTGAAATATTCCCCTCTTTCCACGGTTCTCCACTTCTCTCTAACTCCACCACCCTCTTTAAAAAAAAATTTATTGAGATATAGTTGATTTACAGTGTTGGGCTTGTTTCAGGTATATAACAAAGGGAATCAGTTGTATGCATGTCCACTCTTTTTAAGACTCTTTTTCCATGTAGGTTATTACAGAGTATTGAGTAAAGTTCCCTGTACTGTGCAGTAGGTTCCTATTAGTTATCTATTTAATATATAGTAGTATACACATGTCAATCCCAGTCTCCTAGTTTATCCCTCCTCCCTTATCCCATTGCCCTCTTGCTATCTCTGTGAGTGAAAGTTGCTCAGTTGAGTCCAACTCTTGGTGACCCCATGGACTATACATACAGTCCATGGAATTCTCCAGGCCAGAAAACTGGAGTGGGTAGCCTTTCCCTTCTCCAGGGGATCTTCCCAACCCAGGGATCAAACCCAGGTCTCCCACATTGCAGGTAAATTCTTTACCATCTGAGCCACCAGGTCATTTCCACATTAAAGCTTCATTGATGACTTAAACTAATTCAAGCTTATGTGCAGCTCACTGGAAATGGACAACATGTCCACCATTCAAAGGCATTTGAGTCAGAGCAAAGGTTGTTCCTTTGCTTAAAGCAATTTGTCTCTGAAAATATAAGTTTAGGAATTAGGGGCAGAAGAACATAGGTTTTTTCTGTTGCCTCTCAAATCCTCCCACAGAGGTAATAGTCTATACTGCTAATGTCACCTGGCACCATATTTTTTCAGACCACCATCGTGCCCTTCACTACACTTCTGATTCAGCTATATCCAATATGATAGAAAGAACCATTTAACATTCTTTCTTGAAAGAATATAGGCACTGGAAAAATTGAGATAATTTATTTAGAGCTTTATTTCTGGTACTAGTTAAATTGTGGACCAAGCATCATAAAGAAAAGACAAAAAGATTAACACAAGCTTAACACTGTCTCTGTCTACTTAGAAATCATCACTCTATTTTAGGCATTAGGCATAGGGATCAATCCCTTACCTGTACCTGGAGAATTGTCCCGATTTAGGTGAGAAGAAAAGGTATCTGAGTATCTGGAGAGGATCAGGGCAGACTCCAGGGCACAATGTTAAGAGTCCTGCCTGGGAAGATGGAAGTCCTTGATTCTAAATCTGTCTCTGATATTAATGGGTTCTATGAACTTGGTGAAGCCTCTCAATTCCCTCTAGCATGGTCCCTGGGAAGAATGATCACTAGGCCACCTTGGCTCTAAAATCCTTTGATTCTGATTTCTCTCCTAACATGGATGACTCTTCAGTTCATATTTGTCTGGTGGCCTTGGCAACATGGCTGTTCACTCATTGACTTTATAAATTTGGAGATAGTTATTTCTCCAATCAAAGGCAAAACCGGGGGAACCTCTGTTTTGGTGTCAGAGGAAGCGCCAAGGCCCTGAAAACAGTAAAGAGCCCTGTTGTCTGCATGGGAGGCACCTTAGGGGAACGGAGACTTGCAGCCCCAAACTGTGGTCTGCCAGATGTGAGCAGGTTCCCTCACTGCTGCATGAGGTGTGTGAAACCTGCTGACACAGGTTTCTGCACCCAGGACCCACGACAGAAAAGCAGAAGTCATGAGAGGAGTGACCGCCCAGTGTTTGTGAGCAAAGGAACTTGCACACTTGAGACCAAATGCAACTTCCTTCAAAACAGCTTCCTTCCCAGACCAAGACCAAAGGGCATACCCATGTCCCCAGACACTCAGCTTGTCTCCATGATCCTCACATGGCAGGGGGAGGAGGAGTCAGTGACAAGTGTGGTCAGTCCACACTGACATCATAGGCATCACGACTGCAGCATGTGGGTGACATATGTCATTTCATGGGCATCAGTGAGCACTTTTTGCCACGTGGTATGTCGCCTCTAAGAGCTAAAGGTGGAATCTGAGGGCTAAACATGGTCTCAGGCCATCGCTGGTAAACCCTCCATAAGAAAAGGTTGAGACAGGTCAACAAAGTTCAAGAGAAGGCTGTTGAGGGCACCTCTATGGAGCTGTGTCCTGAATCTGCCTCCATTCCCCCTCTATCCTGTCTCTCCTTCTTTCAAGAAAAGGCAGGAAAGGTAGTCTTTGCAGTGATCCAAAACAGGGCTTCCCTTTGAGGGTGCTTTGGATTTCTGGCCAAAGCTGGTGCCATCACTGGAGACGTAAGGTGGGTAGAATATGGCTGTCAACTGTATCCAATTGGGCCAAAAGATGGAAAACTTTATAGCAAAACTTTACAGCAAAGCTTCTACAGGAAAGCTACTACAGCAAAATAAGTCTCTGAAAGATATGCACACCAAGAATGCGTAATAAATCTGTCCATGGGTGGAATGGGTCCAGTAACAGCAAGTGCAAATAAAACCTAAGAGGCCACAGCTGAGCACAAATATGACCAAGTCCAATTAGCAGAGACTCTGCCAAGATATACACACAAAAGATAAGAATTAGCCCATTTGTATACTATAAAACTGCCCAATTATTTGTCGGTTCCTTCCTTGTATAAGGACAAGTCAGTGCCAGAAGGGAATTTTCCTGGCCTCACTAGAGCAAATACCAAAAGAGAGCGGACCCTGGGCCACACTGGGTCAAAAGGGTTGCCAACATCTGGTTATGAATTAAAAGGGGGGAAAAAAGCTACTCTGTCAAAAAGTGGAAGTATATTTTGCAAGTGGAGGCTTCGTGGACTTTTGTATACCCTTCTGCTGGGTATATACTAATATTGTGGCTTTCTTAACTTTGTTTGCATGTTAAACTTTCAAATACACTTCTTTAATGAACCAAGCATGCATCTCTGCCCTCAGGAAGCTTGCACAGTAGTGGAGGATTGGAAGGTGGAGGCAACCAGTAAAATATTAATAAATAAGTACATTATAGTGTACTAGAGGGCTTCCCAGGTGGTGCTAGTGGTAAAGAACCCACCTGCCAATGCAGAAAACATGAGAGACATGGGTTCAATCCCTGGGTTGGGAAGATTCCTTGGAGGAGGGCACAGAAACCCACTCTAGTATTCTTACGTGGAGGATCCCCGTGGACAGAGCAGCCTGGTGGGATATAGTCCATGGTGTCAAAAAGAGTGGGACATGACTGATGTGACTTGGCACACACGCACAGTGTATTAGAAGTGATATGTGATATGGAAAAAATTCATCAGGAGAGGGGGTTGGGAGGGCTGAAATATGACATGTGGTCAGGGAAGCCCTCACTAAGGAAACAGTGTTTGGAGCAAGGTAGGAATGAGGTGAGGGAGTGAGACAGGAGGATATCCGAGCTAAGAGCATCCAGGCAGAGGGAACAGCCAGTGCCAAGACTCTGGGATGGAACATGGTGACTCACAGGGAGGCCAGCGGAGCTGGAGCAACATGGAAAAAAGAAGAGGAATTAAGTGAGACTATCGTTGGGAGGAGCAGGGGGTGCCAGTGGTGTAGACCTTACAGGCTACTGAAATGACTTTGCCCTTGACAGTGTGAGATGAGAGCACCAGACAACTGAACACAGGTGGACATTACATAGTTTATGTTTTACGAAGACTGTTCTAACTGCAGTCTTACAGAGGCCAATCAGAGGCAATGATAAGCATCCAGTCAAGAAATAATGATGATGGCTAAGCAGAACATGGCATCTAGTCCCATCACTTCATGGGAAATGGACGGGGAAACAGTGGAAACAGTGGCTGACTTTATTTTTGGGGGGCTCCAAAATCACTGCAGATGGTGATTGCAGCCATGAAATTAAAAGACGCTTACTCCTTGAAAGGAAAGTTATGGCCAACCTAGACAGCATATTAAAAAGCAGAGACATTACTTTGCCAACAAAGATCCATCTAGTCAAGGCTATGGTTTTTCCAGTAGTCATGTATGGATGTGAGAGTGGGACTATAAAGAAAGCTGAGCACCGAAGAATTGATGCTTTTGAACTATGGTGTTGGAGAAAATTCTTGAGAGTCCCTTGGGCTGCAAGGAGATCCAACCAGTCCATCCTAAAGGAGATCAGTCCTGGGTGTCATTGGAAGTACTGATGCTGAAGCTGAAACTCCAATACTTTGGCCACCTCATGTGAAGAGTTGACTCATTGGAAAAGACCCTGCTGCTGAGAGGGACTGGGGGCAGGAGGAGAAGGGGACGACAGAGGATGAGATGGCTGGAAGGCATCACCGACTCAATGGACATGAGTTTGAGTAAACTCTGGGAGTTGGTGATGGACAGGGAGGCCTGGCGTGCTGCGATTCATGGGGTCGCAAAGAGTCAGACACTACTGAGCGACCGAACTGAACTGAACTGAAGCAGAAATAGAGACACAGATGTAGAAAACAAACATAGTGATGCCCAGAGGGGAAGGGAGTGGTGAACTGGGAGTTGGGATTGACACATATACACTATTGATACTGTATATAAAATAGGCAACTAATGAGAACACACCACACAGCCCAGAGAACTCTACTTAATGCATTGTGGTGACCCGAATGGGCAGGAAGTCCAAAAGGGCAGGGTTATATGTATGGCTGGTTCTTTTTGCTGTCTAGAAACTAACACAACATTATAAAGCAACTATGTGCCAATAAAAAATTTATTTTAAAAAGGGATAATGATGGCTTGATGAGAGTGATAACAGTGAAAGAGGTAAGAAATGCCCAAACTTGAATGTGTTTTGAAGGTAGAACGCACAGGATTTGATGGCAAATTAAATACAAAGTGTGCAAGGGAGGACTCCAGGATGAGTCACAGTTTCGGTCTGGGTAACCTGGAAGGATGGAGATGCTTTTTACTGAAATGAGAGAGACTGTTGGAAAAGGTGGTCTGGTAGGGAAAATCAAGAGTTTTGTTTTGGACCTGCTCAGTTGGAGATCTTATTGAAGATCCAAGTGAAGATAAGATAACAAGTAGGCAGTTGGATATATGGGTCAGGAGTGCAGGAGCGAGGTCTGTGATCAAGGTAGTTATTTGGAAGTCATCAGCACAAAAATTTAAACCGTGAAACTGGTGGAGATCACCTGGGGAATAAGGGTCCACAGAGAGGAGTTCCAAAGACTGAGCCACAGGACACGGCAGCATTAAGACGAAAAGCCAGCAATGGAACCAGGGGGAGAGCTTTCCTTTTGTTTGCCTTTTGAAGAAATTTTATTGGAGTATAGTTGATTTACAAGGTTGCGTTAGTTTCAGGTGTATGGCAAAGTGATTTGGTTATAGACATACACATATTCGGAGAAAGCAATGGCACCCCACTCCAGTACTCTTGCCTGGAAAATTCCATGGATGGAGGGGCCTGGTAGGCTGCAGTCCATGGGGTTGCTAAGAGTTGGACACGACTGAGCGACTTCCCTTTCACTTTTCACTTTCATGCATTGGAGAAGGGAATGGCAACCCACTCCAGTGTTCTTACCTGGAGAATCCCAGGGACGGGGGAGCCTGGTGGGCTGCCGTCTATGGGGTCGCACAGAGTCAGACACGACTGAAGCGACTTAGCAGCAGCAGCAGAGGCAGCATACACATATTCGGGGCTTCCCTGATGGCTCAGCAGGTGAAGAATTCACCTGCGATGCAGGAGACACAGGAGATGTGGGTTCAATTCCTGGATCAAAAGATCCCCTAGAGGAGGGACATGGCAACCCACTCCAGTATTCTTGCCTGGAGAATCCCATGGACTGCGGAGCCTGGTGGGATACAGTCCAAAGGGTCACATAGAGTCAGACACAACTGAGCGACTGAGCATGCACATGCATACACAGTCATTCTTTTTCAGACTCTTTTCTCAAATAGGATATTATAGAATATTGAGTAGAAGTCCCTGTGCTATACAGTAAGAGCTTGGTGGTTATCTATTTTACATATAGTATTGTATGTATATTAATGACTCCTAATTTATCCCTCCCCCCAACATTTCCCCTTTGGCAACCAAATTTTTGGTTTTCGAAATATGAGTTTGTTTCTGTTTTGTAAATAAGTTAATTTATATCATTCTTAAAATTAGATTCCACTCATGAGTGATATCATGTATTTGTTTTTCCCTGGCTTACTTCACTTACTATGATAATCTATAGGTCCATCCATGTCGCTGCAGATGGCATTATTTCACTGCTTTTTATGGCTGAGTAGTATTCTGTTGTATATATGTACTATATCTTCTGTATCCACTCATCTGTTGATGGACATTTAGGCTGCTTCCCTGTCTTGGTTATTGTAAACAGTGCTGCTATGAGCAGTGGGGAGCATGTATCTTTTCAAATTATGGTTTTCTTTGGATATATATCCTGAAGTGGGATTGCTGGGTCATAGGGTAGTCCTTTTGATTGCTTTTCTGGATCACCTAGGACATGCCAACACTGATCGAGGATCTGGGCATACAATACATAAAACAAGGCCCAGCCCTCAAGGCTTTTACAGTCAATGCATTAAAATGATCATTTGAATGTAGTGTGGACCTGCAGAAAGACACATACCTGCTAGTTGGCGGTCAGAGAGAAAAAAATACCTGACTCAACCTGGGAGAAGTGGGAAGGTCTTTGGAAGAAATAACATCTGCTACTTAACTGAAGATGAAAAGTTAGCCAGATGAAGAAGGGGGAAGGGCAAAAGCGTGACACAGCCTGGAATGTTCCAGGAAAGACACGTTTACCTGGTACTTACATTTCTGCCTGAGCAAATAGCTCTGTCTCCAGCGGGGCTAACCCCTGCAGTCCTAAGTGATGCCTCATGCTAATACAAATGTCGAGAACAGGACTAGTTGAATTAGTTACTCAGGCTGCACCATCGCAGTCAGGCGGAAGTCTGGTTTCGACTTGCCACCAACTCCAACATCTTAGAACTCAGACAAGGAGTCTTTCCCAGCGAACAGCAGCTGTCGCTGCGACAGGGCAAAGTCTTCCCATCAGCACTGGCCTCTGGGTTGCAGCCGAGACCATCTGGTGGTTCCATTTTTTTATTGGTCTTTGTTTTCGTCGTGGAGAGAGTGCCACGAGCACAGCGTGTTCCTAGCAACGCACAGCACAGTGGGTGAGAGAGGACTTGCTCCTTAGGGAGGCATGCGGTCAGCCACCTTGACAACGCCCAGGCCGACGTCAGAGTCGGCGGCGCCCCACAGCCCGAGGCAAACAGGAAGGAGACAGCATTTTTCAAGTGTGAACCCAGGATCTGACTCTGACAGCAGGGTGTTTTTTAAGGCAAGAGGCATCCAAGTCAAGGTCCACCACATTGTTACTCTTACTTTATTGAAGGACCATTGCTTTACATGTTGTGTTAGTATCTGCTGCACAACAAAAAGAATCAGTTATTTATATCCATATATCCCCTCCATCTTGGACCTCCCTCCCACCTTCCCCCACCTCCCCATCACCCCTCTAGGTCATCCCAGAGCACTGAGCTGGGCTCCCTGTGTTGTCTAGCAGCTTCCCACTAGCCATCTATTTTACACTTGCTAGTGTATACATGGGGCTTCCCTGGTAGCTCCGCTGGTAAAGAATCCCCCTGCAATGCAGGAGACCCCAGTTCGATTCCTGGCTCGGGAAGATCCCCTAGAGAATGGACAGGCTACCCATTCCAGTATCCTTGGGCTTCCCTGGTGGTTCAAATGGTAAAGAATCTGCCTGCAGAGCAGGAGACCTGGGTTTGTTTGATCCCTGGAGAAGGGCAGGGCAACCCACTCCAATAATGTTGCCTGGAGAATCCCCATGGACAGAGCAGCCCGGTGTGCTGAAGTTCATACAGTTGCACCGAGTCCGACACGACTGAAGCGACTAGGCAGCGATGTATATATGTCACTCCTAATCTCCCGGTTCATCACACTCTCCCCTTCCCACCCTGTGTCCACATGTCCGTTACTCTGTGTCTCTATTCCTGCCCTACAAATAAGCTTGTCTCTATCATTTTTTTTTTAGATTCCACATACATGTGTTAATATAAAGTACTTCTCTCTTTCTGATTAACTTCACGCTGTATGACAGACTCTAGGTCCCTCCACATCTCTACGACTGACCCTCTTTTCTCAAGGTCTTTCCTCTCCCAGACTGGGTAAACTCCGCTACCAGACATTCAATCCGCCTTTCCAAAGCTCTCAACCTGCAACATTCTTTTAGTGACACCCCCCACCTTTGTCTTTGGAGTATAATTGCTTTACAATGTTGTGTTAGTTTCTGCTGAACAACTAAGTGGATCAGCTATATGTATACATACATCCCCTTTTTCTCGAACCTCTCTTTTACCACCACCCCAATCCATCTAGGTCATTACAGAGCACTGAGCTGAGCTCCCTATGCTATACACCTGGTTTTCCTCCTATGTTTTCTTCATTCCTTCCAACACAGCTGGTGTCATTCATCTACACTTATACTAACCCACTCATGTTACCCCCAAAGGAACCACATCTCATGACAGAGACAAGAAGATATATTTTGGAGGCATATTCAAAGTGCCAGCCTGTATGGAACCAGAGGCAAAGCCAGCAGAAAGCAAAGGCAGAGGCAGTGCCAATTCCCTCCATGTTATTACAACAAAAATCTCTTCCCTGCAGAAATAATATTTTTGTGGTTGTTCAGTCACTAAGTCATGTTTGACTATTTGTGACCCCATCGACTGTAGGCTCCTCTGTCCTCCACTATCTTCCAGAGTTTCCTCAAATCCATGTCCATGGAATTGGTGATAATAACAATAACGATAGCCAACACTTAACACATGCTTATTAAGTGCCAGGCCCTTTCATAAGCATTTTTACAGGTGTGGAACTCATTCAATCTTCCCTAGCACCCTGAAGTCATTCTTATTATTACTCTGATTTTGCAGATGACAAAACCGAGGCACAGAAAGATGAAATAACCAAATAAGTTTCTGAGGAGCTATGAGTGGGCAGATCTGGTGTCCACATGATTAACCCCAGGTTACTCTGGGTTTTCAAGACCCAGGTGTTTTCTACGACTTATATTTAATATTATAGGTTTTTACTGTAAAAATGAATCTGGAATATCTTTGTCTATTTTATATAGAAAAAGTCAATACCGCAGATGTTTAGCACAAGAAATTTGGAATACAGTAGACCCTTGAACAACATAGGGTTTAAGGGTACCCATCCCTGGACAGCTGAAAATCTGCACATAACTTTACAATCATCACTCTGTATCTGGTTCCACATACAAGGAGTCATCCAAGCAACTGTGGATCATGTCATACAGTTGTATGCATTTAGTGAAAAAAATCAGCATGCGAGTAGACCCATGCACATTGTTCAAGGACCAACTGTATTCTAAAATATGATTTAAGCTCTTTGACTCTGTGTGTGTGTGTCTCACTATTTTATTTATTTATTGGCCAAGGGTAGTATTTTATTTTTTTATAGAATTATTTTTTAGTTGAAGTATATTTGACTTACTGTGTCATGAGTGTTTTCTATAGAAAGAAAAGATTTAGTTTTCATAGTGATTCACCACTTTACTATAGGTAAGGCAATTAGTACTGGATTAAATAATAAGGCCCTTTATTGTGCCAGGTGACTCAGGGGTAAAGAATCCTCCTGTCAATGATCCCTGGGTTGGGAAGATCCCCTGGAGGAGAAAATGGAAACCTACTCTAATATTCTTGCCTGTGAAATTCCGTGGGTAGAGGAGCCTGGCGAGCCACAGTCCATAGGGTCACGAAAGAGTTGGACATGAGCATGCACAGACATTGTGCCAGTGATAGTAAATCCAGAGTGATATACATCCACATCTGGCCACACGTCTAAGCATATCCCGGGGTCCAGCAAGGAGAATGACGTCACTGCACTTTAAACCTATCACAGTGCACCCCTGAGCACATAGTCAGGCCCAGGCTGGCAGCAGAGAGGAGGTGAAGGGTCAGCTATTGGCGGCAACTACCACCATCTCCCATGCTGGTGTGGAATGGGTTGGAGAATACAATTGAGAATCAATACCAAGAAGTAGACTAATAATGTTGACTTGGCAAAAAATTCATCTGGGTTCTTCCATAAGAGGCTGCAGAAAAACTCCAACAAAATGTTTGCCAACCCAATATTTTGAAGGTTCATCCTCATTTTGCCAAACACTTCACCCTTTGTCCCCAGACTGGATATGACAATTAGTTGCTGACATGCCTATAGGATGAGAGCTCTGACTGGAAGGGAAGGCTGGCCAGGAGGAAAGGAGACGATGTGGGATAGGGAAGATCTGTGAGCTTGGAGGATTAGAGTCCAGGTCTCCAGTTCTGGAGTTCCTCCTCCTTGCCAGGCTTTTATCAGAGCCTTCAAAGCCTCAGCAGTATTATTATTCCACTTTCACACATAATAGAACTGAGTCTCAGTGAGGTCTCATAGCATCTCCAAGACCACAGAAATAGGAATCAGTGACCCTATGGTTTGAATCCTTGCAGTCTGACTCTGGGGTCCTTGTACTGACAGTCTCCTGACATTAGGAGGGTATCTCAGTGCAGTCTGGGGATGCCCTTTTTACGGGGGTAGTTACAGTGCAGATTCCTGGGCCCTAGGAATTCACCAGGCTTTCTGTGGGCAGGGCTTCAGAGTAGGAAGTTGAAGAGTATTCCACACACAGAGACATTTAAGAACAATGAGGTGACCGTTTGTCACTTCCCATCTGTGTTCTGACCTTGGGCAAGTCACTGTTTCTCCCTGGATCTCGGTTTCCTTGCTTGCAAAATGAGGACAGATAGGTCACTTTCATCTCAAGAACTCTAACTCTAATTCATCTTTATTTTTTACTACAGTATAATTACTTCATCTAATTCATCTTTAAACCAAACAAATCAACTGCAGCCTGCTTTTTCCATGTATCTCTTTATCTTTAGACATTAGTGTTAACTGAGACAATAGGTTAAATGTTACAGAATTTGTAATTTGATGCACAAATATTCACAGTTTCCCTGGAAAATCTGGAAGAACTACATACCTCTGAATGTGGTGTATTTGAAGGGCAGCCCTCCCTAAAACCCAGGGCTAGGACCAAATGATTTCACTAGGTCTTCCCATGTTCAGGACTTTAAAAATCTCTGATTTCTTGGTGCTGCTAGAAATGATGCTCATTGATCATTATAATTTTCTTTTCACTCTGAAAACACAATCTCATTAGTGGGCATCTTTCAAAGGTTTAAACCAGGCATCCTACACTGGCCATAAGCTCAACCCCATCTGCGGACTCTCTGGTTTCGTTTTTTGAAGTTTTTTCTCTGAAGAAAGGAAAGCAAGGATTAGGGGCTTTGGCCAAACAAGTCTAGCTACTCAGTGAATAGGTTTCCAGATAAGAAGGATCTGAAGGACTTCCCATGGGCGTGAGGGAAATAGCACACACCATCTGGGGAAGAGGACCAGGAAATCACTTCTTGTTTTCAAACAGCGGCGAGCCGTCGGGGATGGCTGTGTGAGGCTGGGAGGCTCACGGCAGGGAGGCACCAGCCAGAGAGGAGGCTGAGCTTGGCTCGGAGCTCCCAGTCCTGCCTGAGCCCTCCTCATGAGCCCAGCTTGGCTCTCCCTTCATCGAGCATGAGGCTGCGGGGCGAGTGGCCTCGTAGCAGAGAGCTGGAAGCTTGTTAGACGTCTGATCAGAGCCGGAGCCAGCCTGGGGACGACGGTTCTGGGCAGGTAACAGGCATCTCTCCTACTGGGGTTTGTCTCTCTTGGTCGCAAGACCTCAGGAGCACTAGGTCACTCTGAGGCTCCTTTTAAGGCACTTTTCAGTTACAATTCTCTTTTCTGTGGCTGTAACTTGTATGTTGCGAGCACAAATCATGGCTGGCCAGGGGCATTGGGCGTGCGGCTGTTGGTCAAGTTGATGAGACTGTGTTTAGGAAGATGGAGTGTCAGGCAGTGAGCTGGGGCACTTTTAGGATTTCCTCTATAATAAAAAGAGCTTTCCGTTTTCTTTCTTTTTAATGAGTTTTCCCATCCCTGAGTCAGAAAATATCATAGAGACCGAAGCGTTCGTGAATTGCTTGCTGTGAATTTCCATGCCAGGCACCCGGGGAGGCTACCCTGTGTGTAGCAGGAGGTGTGCAGGTATCCTCTGGTCCTAGGCAGTCTGGAAACGTAAAATGTAAGCTACCGCCTTCCTCTCCCAACTACTGAATGAAACGGGGTTTGCAAGTCAGCTCTGGGAACGAGGGCAGATAAAGCACTGGCATCAAGAGCAGGCAGGCTTGCCTCAAGTGTTCTAAAAAGGAGGAGTTGCCCTATGGTGTGTGGTTTGCTTCAACTGTTTTCTCGTACTTTGTAGAAAGCCGGGTCATACCACTTCACCGCAGCTCAGCTTTTCCCTTCGTAAAGAGCTAATGTTTCTGGACTTTCATTTTTGAATGATGAACGTAATGCATGGTTATATTCTTACTGTAACAGAATAACTCTCACAATTTTTCAAACCCCTCACGCCCCATATGCATTAGTTTCCTTCCCGCCCCCATGTTATCCAATCAATTGTTTGCCACATATCTTACCAGTTAAGTGACTGATTTTTTGTCTTCCCAGCTCTTAAGGCAAGTCAGGGCACTTAGGAGTACAAGAACTTCTCATTGTCAGATCCATGTATTGGTCCTTTTTTTTTAGATCCATGTATTGGTCTTTAACAATGCCTTCCCCTCACTGTAAAGAAAAAATAATACATGGGGAATGTGAGCAGTTATTTTAATATTTAGAAAAGCTTGAAATAGTTTTTTTCATTTTTACCATTTTTATTTATGTGTTGGTTTTGGCTTGGACAATGCATAATACTTGTACCAACCTCCCAGGGATGAAATTCTAGATTTTTCAACTAGTAGTTTGGACTTCTCTCTTGAAGTCCATCAAAGGTATTCTGTTCTGGAAAATAAAAGAAGATTAACTGAATAGATGGATGGATTTATAGATATATAAATGATCAGCTAGCCAACTAGATTAAGTAGTTGGCTCTAGGGAAATGAGAGGGACAGTGGGAGAGATTTCTTTTAGCTTTCTGCAAAAAGGTGGCCTTTAATTTTTTCCTTCTGTTCATTATTACGAGACAAGTGAATAAGAAATAAAATACTATGAACAAATGAGTATGGGTCATGGAAAGAGAATTCGCAATGAAGTTACATGAACAATGTCAAGTCTAAGAATAATCACAAAATACTTTTCAACTTTTCAATGAGGCATTTTCTTGCCCTTCCCAAGGTTTCTCTACTCCAAACTAGAGGGCCAGTTGGCCCTGATTTTGGACATTCCCTGGTGCTTTCTTGACCACCTTGTTAAATTTGCTCACGTAGATTCTTTCTCTGGGTATTCTGATGAATCATTTCACCCTATTGCATAGTGCTAGCCCCTGACAGAGACCTCTTCTCCTTCAACTCACTCACCACAGGTAAAGCAGGTAGCTTGTTCCCATTTTATGAAATACAAAACTGAGAGGCTCAGAGGTTTTGTTGTTTGCTCAGCATCCCTCAATGAATCTTTGAGGGGCATTAGAATGAGAAGAAACCCCGATCTCTGCCTTTCTAACCAAGAGGTTGACGACATGAGGGTGAAAATCATATAGAGTAGAGAATGAATGTGATTGGCTAGATTCTATCACTTTTGGAGCAACATGGGTTCCCAGTTGTTCTGGAAGTCTGTAGGTAGATTCAGCTATTGCATGGTCCTGATTTGCGCACATTCTAACATCTGCCGTTTATTGGCATCACCTTCAGCAACTTAGCAAAAGAAAACGGTGCCCAGACACTTCCCTGGAACAACTGAGTGAGAATCTCTAGGGAAATCTCATGCTGTTTTGCTTGGTTGGTTTTGTTTGTAAATCTCCAAAGTGATTCTTTTATGCAGTGAGGGTTGAGAACCACTGAGTCCAAACTATAAGAGACAAAGTCTAAATAGTGAAGCAGAAGTAAATACTGCTTCAGGTTGCCCAGAAGTTGGGGCCAGAAGGGGTGAGCATCCTGTTTTAGGATCCTGGCTGAGGCTGTTTATGAGTGGAATACTCACCCACCCACCCCCACCCTGCAACATCTGCAGGTGGGAATGAGGAGACAACTCCAGGTCCCCAGACATGGCCCTACCTTCCGAGTTTCAACTGAAACAACCCCACTGGCTTCCATGCAGTCACCGGCTCCCTGTTACTTGCAGAGTTTACAGAATCTGATGAAATGTTCTAGGTAAACAGGATGTGTTCTTCTGCTGCCAAATGACTATGGGTGGGAGGGGGTCATCCTTTTATTCAATGTCACTTTAACATGTGTCTCAATTCCCAGAAAAAGAAATACTGGTTATCTTTTGCCTGATCTGCCACTTTCTGGACTGATCTATACAGATGGATAGAAAATAAGTCAGAGTTGGGTTTTTGTTGTTGTTGTTTTTCAGAGCTTTTTTTAAAGTCAGAATATAAAAAAATAAATAAATAAAGTCAGAATATGTGCCCCTAGAAAACTTCCCTGCCCACATTCCTCATAGAGTCCAAATTAGTATCGCTCATCGCTGTAATCTCTGTCTCGGGGGGAGGGGGGGGGGTTGCCTTTCAGGCTCAGTTTCCCTCATGTCAGGGAGTTTCAACCCAGAGTAGGTGCTTTAGGAAGGCTTGTTGAGTTAAGTATCTGTGCTCACTATGGGGACGCTAAAAATTCACACGACTCAGCATTTCAACTCACATTGCCTGATTCTGGGGATGATGGTTAAAATAACTGGAATCTTGCCTGTTTCCTAGAAGATAATCACAAAAGTGAAACCTTTAAAGTCACAGCTTAGTAGAAGCATCTATACTGAGAGACGTGCAAAGAGCTGTGGAATTACAAAGACAGAGAATCTTTTCCTTTAATCAGTTTGTACTCATAACAGGAGGCAAAGCACTGGCCCTGGGGATTTTAATAATAACAGGTAATATTTACTGAGTACTTATTTTGTGCTAGGCACTGTGTTCAGTACTTTACAGAGGTGGTTAAGTCATGTAGTTCTTTCAATAATCCCATGCCTCAGGTTCTATTATAATACCTAATTTATAGACAAAAGGACCACAATTTTAACTAAGTTGCCCGAGGAACAGAAAGCTGGCAAGTAGGCAGTCTGACCAGTCCATATGTCTAATAACTATGCTGTGCTACACAAACCACAGTAGAGCTACAGAAAAATACACATGCCAGGGCCAGTGAAGTGGCCAGGAAGGGAAGTGCAGTGTATCCAAAGAAAGGGTAAGAGTTCAGATTTAGCAACAGAGTTGGCTATTACTGTGTGACTTGGGGTCTGTGATTTAATTTACCCAAGTTTCAGTTTCTTCGTCGGTAAAATGGAGATACTGATGTTCTAATAATGCAGGGCTTTGGGATTAAAATGAGCCTGGCACATGCAGATACACCGCTTAGTCTAATGCCCGGCATATAGCTGGTGGTGGTGGTGTAGTCACTAAGTCGTGTCTGACTCTTGCGACCCCATGGGCTGTAGCCCACCAGGCTCCTCTGTCCGTGGGATTTTCCAGGCAAGAATACTGGAGTGGATTGCCATTTCCTTCTCCAGGGGATCTACCCGACCCAGGAATTGAACCCAGATCTCCTGCATTGCAGGCAGATTCTTTACCAACTGAGCTATGAGGGAAGCCCAACATATAGCTAAAGCTTGATAAATGATAGCAATTACTGTTGCTACTAAGGGAGTACAAAAGACCTGAAATAGTAAATCTCAGAAGGGAGAAATGGGGCATTTCAGGTTGCCAAGAATAGTGTGAGAAGAAGTTAAGAGGTAGCAATCTCTTCAACCAATACTTACTGTTAATATTTATGACACATTTTGCGAAAGAAGGTTCAATAAATGCTTGTGAGTAGGTCAGCCAGCCAGTTCTGTCTCCAAGTGTTACAGAAGAAAACTGTATCAGAGCTGGGTGCACATTCAGTTGTGGTAACCATGCTTGCCAGGTGAATTAGCCCAGATTTCCTCTGAGCATTTGAGAATGTTTAGAGTATCTGACTATGGTATAGTAGCAATATATGACAAATAGTGTCCTAGGCAAATGAATCGGCAAATGGTATTGGATATTGGACAGGGAGGGAAAGAAGAAGGTTCAGGAGATTGCTGCAGTCATTCTGGTGCTAATGATTCTGAGGAGATGATAATATCCACACCAATATGGCGGCCGAGGGAAAGAAAACACAGGCGTTGGAGAAATTCACAAGACTGAGCAAATGGCTGAATTGCTCCTCCCACTCCTGCCCTCAAGGCTTGTGACCCAGAATACCCGTGGAGTTGTGAGCTTGGGAACCTGGAGAAAGAAGCCAGCAGTTTGTAAACCTGAAAAGAGATGGGTTAGGAGAGAAGAGACACATTAGTTCTGGATGAGCTGAATTTAGACCCAGGTGGAAATAGTGCATTTGGGAAGATGTTCCTAATACTTAGAAAAGTGACTGAGATGGAAATAAAGTTTGGGGAATTCTCATATAAATGGATAATTAAAGCTATAGACATGGACAAGCTCCCTAAGAGTGTCAAGAGAGATCAACCAAGGACCCAGGGGAGGTTTGCAAGCCCACACTCAGATGGTGTAGGATGAGGAGGACGGAAACATAGGAGGAGGGAAAGGAGAAAAGGCTGAAGTGAAGAGAAACCCCCAAAGTGAAGTGAAGGAGAAAAAGGCACGGAGGAAGAGCAGCTAAGTGTATTCAGAAACCAACAAGGAAGGACGAGGATTAGTGAAGAATATCACACTGTGGAAAATGCTTTTCATGATGAGGACAAAAATCAGACTATCCAGATGAAGAAAATCTTGGAATGGTCATGACTTCCCAGTGTGCTATATTTGGGGGGAGGGGATTTTAATCTGTAATATTTAATTAATCTGTAATATTTAATCCGCAAATTTTAATCTGTAATTTTTTTTCATTTTAAGTAGCATACACACATCTTTTCTTCAGAAGAGGCAAATAATTATTTTTATTGAAGTATAGTTGACTTACAATGCTGTGTTAGTTTTTGTTGTAGAACAAAATTATTGTTATATATTTTTCATATTCTTTTTTATTATAAGTTATTACAAGTTATTGAATATAGTTCCCTGTCATCCACTATTCTTAAATTCTAACAAAATGCCTAGGAAAGAAAATAGAAGTTTAGGAGAAGTGAAGTCAATGGCCAAGGACCCCATGCCTGATGTCAGGGAGATGGAGGAACTGGGAGGTGGGAAGGGAGGGATACAAAGATCTAAGAGGGTCTGGCCAATTACTAAAATGTTGGAATAGTTTAAACCACCCGGTAGAGAAATAAGTGCTCCCCTGGGGCCGCTGGAGGGTCTGGAGTGTCGCCTCCAGCCTCTGCCTCCATCACTCAGTCGCTTGCCTTGGGCCCTTGGGCCCAGGGCCTCTGTTCTTGCAGTGGCCAGAGACTGCTCTGATTGGCCCACTATTGTTGCTATTGGAAGACTCAGTATTATTTCAGATCTTACCTCATAAAGAGTAAGACCACAGAACTGTAAGGCTTGGACCCACGCCCAAGCCCTCCGAGTCTCACAGCCAATCCCAGGGCCACCCTCCACGGCAGCTGAAAACCACCTCAGGCGTTGTCTTGCCAGGGCTTAGGAAAACCCCTCCACGTGGTAAATGGAAGTACCAAGATGGTTGAGACAAGAACAGAGTTAGGAGCTTACTGGTTTCATGGAGATGGCAATCTCCTGCTCAAAGGTTTCTTGGAGATGGCAATCTCCTGTTGTAAAATCCTCCAGTGATTTACAACAAGAAGGATGAAAGGTTATCAATGCCGCACACATGTGCAGTGTGTTTTGGAAAACTTGACCCCATTGTGTACAAACAAATGTTCCTCTGTAATCTGATAGGACTGAGTTACCCTGACACAATGCTTCTCCTGAACCTTATTTTAAGGCAAAGGAAAACGAAACAGGAAAAAAAATTTTTTCAAGGCAGTTCTTTTATTGGTATTGTGTTTCGTGTTTGTGTTAAATAAATATTTGGTTTATAGTTCTGCATGTGCAAGGGAGATTCATCTCATTAGATAAGGTCAGCAAAGGCAAGTCATCACCTCTTGCTGTTGAAAACACAGATTTGTGAAGGTGGGCTGTTAGAGAGTCCTTGAGGGTTTTTAATCTGCACTTCTGCACTCCAGGAGGGAGGTTTTGATGCCATCCTGTCTTTATTGCTGTCCTGAGCAAAGAATTATATGCTCTTTGCTCAGTCACTAATCGTGTCCGACTCTTTGCGACCCCATGGACTGTAACCCACCACACTCCTCTGTCTGTGGGATTTTCCAGGCACGAACATTGGAGTGGGTTGCCATTTTCTTCTCCAGGGGATCTTCCTGACCCAGGGATCAAACTCGTGTCTCCTGCATCTCCTACATCTGCAAGTGGATTCTTTACCAACTGAGCCACCTGGGAAGCCCATGTGTGCGTGCTAAGTTGCTTCAGTCATGTCTGACTCTGCGACCCCATGGACTGCAGCCTACCAGGCTCCTATGTCCCTGGGATTCTATAGGCAAGAATACTGGAATGGATTGCCATGCCCTCCTCCAGGGTATCTTTCCAACCCAGGGATTAAACCCAAGTGTCTTGTGTATCCTGCATTGGCAGGCAAGTTTCTTTAATCACTAGCACCACCTGGGAAGCCCATAAAGAATAATAATCTCAGTCAAATTTTCAATGAAAGTCCTGAAATTTGCTCCTACCACCCATCATCTGTATTAAGAGGAATTCTGCTTTGAATTATTCTCTAATAGTAGAATAATATATATGTATATTTTTTAGTCTCTCATCTAGTCTCTATTTTGATCAGAAGTACATGACTCAGGCATATATATATGTGTGTGTATATATATATAGGGAACAAAACATAGGAAGATATATCTTTGGCTTCTTTCAATAAATACAATAACCTGTTCAGTTAGTCAGATGCAGGTCAAGATGCACGGCTTGCCTTGTTAGTGTCTTAGCATACAATTCAATTCTTCTTTTATTAAAAAGAAAGCCATGTATATAGCATCACCTTCTGTGCATGATCTGAAACCAGGAAGTAGAGCTGTGGGAAGAATTACCGCTCTTTCTCTTCTACTTTTTAATGAGAATTCTTGTGTTCTAGTACCTGACCTCCCATTTATAGCTGAACAAAGCAGAGAATCTCCAACCAGGATGTAGTCATCTTCCTGAGCACTGAAGGGTGGTTAGAACTGAATATGCAGTGATCACGTTGAGGCGAAGGGGCAGAAAAAAAATGGAGATTAAGAAATCAAGTAAATCACAGGATTACTTTTGGTTTTGCCAAACAGTAAAAAGTGGTTTGACCAAATAATTACTCTTATGTCTCAAAGATTAATTTTCGTATTTTTACCTCTGCATGAACAATGGAAAATCTCTTGCACTATTTTATTATTTATTTTACTTATTATTCAATTATCAACAATCCATTTTGCAAACGAGTAAGCCAAGTTTCAGTAAGGCTAAAAAAGAAACTTTCAATTCAGGTTCATATCTGAAGGCAAAGTCCCTGCTTCTCTATTCACTATTGCCTGTGGGGCTGGTGAGTCGGTGAATAAAACATCAACTGTGAAGGTTTGACCATAGTGTTTTTCTTTTAATGTTTATTTAAGTATCTGCTTGCATTTTCTGCCCCCCCTCTATTTTTTCATAGTCTTTTTGTTGCTGTTGTTTTATTTTTATTTATTTATTTATCTTTAGGACATGCTATGTGGCATGTGAAATCTTAGTTTCCCAACCAATTATCGAACCCCTGTCCCCTGCTTTGGGAGCTCAGAGTCTTAACCACTGGACTGCCAGGGAAGTCCCAGACCATAGTCTTAATTTTAAAAAGCAAAACTACTCCTAGCTCAAGCTTTGTCTTGCACTATTTTAAATGATGAAAAAGTTACCAGCTTCAGTCGTGAAAACGTGATAGATGACTATTACATATGCCAGATCTGAAAAATAAGAACCAGGTCGTGGAGGGCCTCCAGCATCAGCAGACACCATTGCCTTTGTTCTGGAAGCAGTGGGGAGCTGAACAGAGGTAACAGATGTGAAGCGTGCTTGCAGAAGGTCAATCTTGTATCTTTGAAGATGGTAGGGTAGAGAGGAAGAGAAGGGAAGCCATCACAGAGATGCCTGTGTGGGGCAGTGAAGGCTTAGCTAGCATAGTCAACCAGAGGTGGAGTAGACAAATGCAAGAGATAGCTATGATTAGGCTTAGAAACCTAAGTGAGGCTACAATGGATTTGAAATAACTGTGAGAAATTTTAGACTCTTTGAACAGCAATGGGACCATCAGAGTCTACATCTTTCACCTCAATTTTGAAATCACCAAGGGTCATCAACTTTCTGGCTTTGCCAAAAAGAAAATTGAGATGCGGAGAAGTGAGGTGATTTGCCCCAGATCATGAACAAATCAGTAGCAAGGTGAGGCTGGAACTCAGTTGCCTGGACTAGGGTTCACACAGAGAAAACTTTTCATTTATTCTTGTTGATAACCCCCCAAGAAGATCTCTAACCCAAATGGTACCTTTTCCCCAAAGGAATAGATGGCCAAGTTTATAATTTTGTCACTACTACGTATCAGCTCTTTGACCTTGGTGAGTTACTCATCCTTCTCACCTTCCATTTCCATATTTGAATATGGAATAATTTAAGGATAATTTAGTGATATTATAGGATTAATTGAGAGGGTTAAATGACATAATTCTTGAAGAGAGCTTCTATGCCACTTATAGCATTAGGCCTGAAACAGATGTAATAGCCCTATGAATACTGAAATAACTCTAGGCCTGAAACAGCTCTAGTATCAGTGATCTGTAACCACCATCATCACCATCATCACCATTACCATCATCATCTTTGCTGATAATTATTCTCCACCATTATACGACAAGTGACTTGTCTGACTATAGGACAATATAGTTGTCCTATATTGTCCACTATAGGACAATATTATTATCTAGAATTTTTTAAATCCTTAATTAGTCTCTTCCATCCTAACTCAGCTCCCAGCTGTCTGTGAGACACACAGCCCTTGCCAGGTCTTCATTTTGTCATCTAAAAAAATTAGACGTGTGTGTGTGTGTGTGTGTGTGTGTGTGTGTGTGTGTGTGTGTGTGTGTAGAGGGCAGGCGCTAGTGTTTGAACTAAAGGCAAATTCTTTTTCTTTTTTTCTTAGCAAATCATTTTCTTTAAATTTATTTTTAATTGGAGGATAATTACTTTTCAATGTTGAGTTGGTTTCTGCCATACAACAATGTGACTCAGCTATATGTATACATATATCCCCTCCTTCTTGAGCCCCCCTCTACCAACACCCCATCCCACGCCTCTAGGTCATCACGGAGCACCAGCCTGAGCTCCCCGTGTTAGATAGCACGTCCTGCTAGCTATCGATTTCACACATGGTAGTGTATATGTCAATGCTACTCTCACTTCATCCCACCCCTTCCTTCCCCCACTGTGTCCACAAGTCTATTCTCTACCTCTGCGTAGATAAATTCTAATTTGTCTTTCAGTTTTAACTGTGTATGTTTTATGCTGTATCCAGGAACACCAATAATTCATTTTTTTATTTTCATAAAAACATTCACAGAATAAATAATAAATATTGGGTAGTAGGCCAGAGGGCCAGACTCACACTTTTGGGGTGATAAAAAACAAAAAGAGGTATCATTTTTATTGAATTCTGTATTAGTTTTCTCAGGGTGCCATAATAAAGACCGGCAGACAACAGAAATTTATTTTCTCACAATTCTGGAGCTCGGAGGTCAGAAATCAAGGTGTTGGTGTTTTCAGAGGCCTCTCTCCTTGGCTTGGAGATGCTGCCTTCCTCTGGTGTCTTCACGTGGTTCTCCCTCTGTGTGGGTCTGTGTCTTAATCTCCTCCTTTTATAAGATCACTGTTCATCACTTCTCCACCTTTGATCTTGATCTTATACTAAGATCTTTGATCTTATACTAAGATCAAGTATAGTGTCTGTTCTTATAAGGTCACTGGTCATATTGGATCAGGGCCCCACCCATATGACCTCATTTTAACTTAATGACCTCGTTAAAGGCCTGGCCTCCAAATAAGGTCACATTCCGAGCTGCTGGGGGCTGGAATTCAACATATTAATTTCGGAGGGCACAACTCAGACCTTAGCAAATTCAACCATGACCAGGCTTTTTCGACTTTCACGGGCACAAATCTCTAATCTCCACAACAATGCTGCAAGGCCAGTACTGCGATCCCCATTACTCACACCAGGAAACAGAGCTTCTATGGGGTTAAGTGTCTCACCCACAATTAATAAGTGGTGAACCTGGAATCAGAACACAGGCCTGTTTTGCATCAAAGCTGGTGTTCTTTCCACTATAGTCTATTACAGGAAAGAGGGAATCACTGGGGCCCTAAAGCCATTACATTCATTTTTTTTCCAAGGCAGAGCAGAAAATAGCTCTGCCTTCCCTTGTTGATGGTGACTGCCCAGGAGAACAATGTGCTCTCGGGGATGATGACTGAGCCTCCATCACAGTGGTTGGACCAGCTACCCTTGGCAACGTCCACTAAGGCCTCAGGGGACAGCTAAACATCACCCTTTGGGATGGTTTGCTCCCTTTAAACAGAGACAAGGCTCTCCACTATGGTCTTCTCCTTTGCCTGAAATTCTCTTTTCTTTCCCCCATCACATGTTTAAGCATTGCCAATCCTTCAGGGTCTGGTCAGTGACCCTGGTCACTCCAAAATCCACCCAACTCCCCCAGGCCAACTTTTTCTAGTCATCTTATTACTTCCCACTGCAGCTCACTCTCCCCATCAGGCTCATCTATCCATGGAATTCTCCAGGCAAGGACACTAGAGTGGGTTGCCATTCCCTCTCCCAGGGGATCTTCCTGATCCAGGGATTAAAGCCAGGTCTCCTGCATTGCAGGCAGTTTCTTTACTGACTGAGCCACCAGTGAAGTCCCCGGAGACAGGCCAAAATGGGGGCGATTCTTACAGTTATTTACTAGCTGGGCAACCTGAACAAGTATGGTAACCTCTCTGAAAGCCTTCATTTTCTCACCATGAGTTAGGAGGAAACACTTACCTCCTAGCCTTATTGTGAAGCAAATTAAGCGAATGAACATATGAATAATTACACTTAGGGCAGTGTTTGGTACCTAGCAGACATTTAGTAAATAGCATCTTTTAAGCTCACATTTTTCTTTCAGTCTCTGTTTCATGCCTTCCTGTTAAAATTGAGAGCTTTTTTGAGACAAGAATCATGACTTATTTCACTTCGTGCATGCTTAGCATGATTTTAGGCCTATGGAATGTTCTCTGTTGTAACTGTGCACCACATTTGATACTATGGGAGATATATGACATAACCTCAGATAACAGCCTTGGCTGCTGAATTGCATCAAAAACTGTTGGGTAGATCACCTCTGAGTCTATATGAATCCATTCGTTCATCCATCATTGATTGATTGCCTCCTAAATGCATTCCCCCTAAGATTCTATTTCGATGTAGCTTCTTTAGTGGAGACAGGACGATAGGCTTATGGTAGAAAGTGCCAGGAGTGTGGCTAGGGCAATGGGATGCTGAAAGCATGAACCTGCAGACCTCAAACCTCCCTCTGCATCAGAAACAGCTGGGGTGGATACAGCCACCCCCTCACTCCTGCCTCCACGAGAAATGCTAATTCATTTGATGTTAAATGATGTTAAAACAACAAACAAATGAAGAGAGGAAACAAAGAAATTCCTCAGGTGCTTATTCTCATGTGCAGCCAGGGATAAGAGCCATTTAAGCAGATGATGCTCAAATACTCCAGGGAGCTTCCTTCCAGGGTGGTGCTACCCAGGGTGATGTTAAGGGGAGGAGTTGTGCTTGGGCCCGAGCCAGGAGCAGAGACCTGAACTGGAGGAAGGAGGAGGCACCTGGGCAGAGGGTCATCAAATGTGGGCTTTCTTTTACCTCCTGACTTCTTTCTCCCCAGGAGGAGCCAAGGAGGGGATTAAGGCTGGGGTCCCCAGGGAAGAGGGGCTGAGGACACCTGAGAGCACAGGAGGGCAGAGCTGTGTAGAGCTTAGGAAATCATTTCCAGAGCAAGCCTCACTATTACCCTCTATACACCAAGCTTGGAATCACAACTTAATGATGACATTGGGTCATCAGACCCCACAGATGTGGCCATTTCATGAACAATCTTCTTAATTTGCAAGGTGTATAACCCCCTTGACTTCTCCCCTTCAATCAAGATTGGGCTGCTCAGGGCTGATGAAGGGATTGAGACCAGTTCATTTGAAGCCCTGGTTGTTTAGAAGATTTGGAATAACAGTTCCCTGATGTGTTTCAGGTCAGTTTCACAATGAATGTTCCTGGTGCATAATCCCTCTGAGAGAGAATGTGGTTTAAAACTGCTTCAAGTAATCTAGACCTTTGTCCTCCAAGAGTAATGCTGAGAATCACCGCCACTTCTTCCTGGCATGTGATGTCAGGGTGCTTGTTTTCCCTCCCCCTATCTTCTAACTTCACAGACAGGAAAATAGAGTCGGAGGAACCAGGAAGTTGCTCATCCATCACAAGGTTACTGCTGAGCATGAGGTCATATCTCTCAGCTTTTTCTAAGGCACAGCAGGCTCAAATAGGTTGATGAGTTTTAGTAGACAGTGTCCAGCACTTATAATTTCAAAGGATAAAGAAATTGGGAATGACATAAGATAATTCTCTTTTTCTGTCTCTGCTTGTCCCCGAGTATTTTAGTTGTTGTCTGCCCTTTACGCTGGAGAAGGAAATACTAACCCACTCCAGTATTCTTGCCTGAAAAATCCCATGGACAGAGGAGCCTGGTGGGCTTTAGTCCATGGTGTCTCGAAGAGTCGGATGTGACTGAGTGACTGAGCACATTTATTCTAGGAATTTGGAATAAATAGGAACGTCTTGGGGATTTACAAAAAAGAGGGAACCCTACTCAAGATATGTCACCTTGATAGTGGAATTCTACTCTGGGCTTTTTGTTGTATGGATTGGGAATTTTCTCCCCCGTTAGCCAAGTTAAACAGCCTCCACTAGCTTCCTCACTGATAAAAACAGCTGCAGGGTTACTGAGACATTATTGATGTAGGTGAGAAAAGTTCATCCTCAGAACTCCTCCCAAACACAGCAGCAACCCTGAAAGTGGGACTGAGTTTCAGCTGGTATGCTTGTTCATATGAGTCAGGCTCATGCCTTACCGGTTGTCAAATATTTTTAATATTACCTCTCTCTCAAAACAATGGCCTTCTTCCTTTAAGTGGAGGACCTTACCTTTACCCTTATTATGTAACTGATGACTCTATGTAGCTGTTATCTTTTTTTTTCTGCATCCAGAGAATACCCCCTTCCCCGCAGTGTGGTCCTTTCTATAACTGTATTTCTGTTGAATTGTGATTCTGTGGCTACAAAATAGGTCAACAGAGAAAAAGATGTCAATTTAATCTGTGTCCAAGGAGGGTGGGGGAAGTTGGGGACAACAGAAAGCATTGGCCAGTGGTTATTATACAAAAGGATCAGACATGACCATTTGAGGCGGGGTGTGACCATTTGGTCATTATCATGACCAAGGTAATCCTTGCTAGCTGACAAAGGCCAATATTACAAAGTGATGAAAAGATGTGCAGTCAACTCAAACCCCTTTAATACCTGAGTCCCTTCCTGGCTCTCAAGTATAAAGGGAGACTCATTAACTATTCAACTACTAACTTTTCTCTCTTTGATTAACTGCTTCAAAATGGAGCCAGTTAGTACAGGCAGAAAGTGGATGCCTAAAAAGATTAAATTGCTTCTGAAATACCTGATTCATCCCCCAGACAGTTGTTACCCGCAGGCTAAATCAGCCTGCTCCCTACCCACCAAAGCCTACTGCTTTTCAACAAAGAAAGAGTTGCTCTGTTTTCCCTATGGTAGATGCATCTGGTTTTAAATATCTATTCCTGTAACCTAAATTGCGAAGCATTTTCCAAAAGCCGTTGAGTTGCAGAATTTAAAAAATGTATCTCATTGCCAGATCTGCAAATTGGGTCAGTTTTCCAGGGCCTCATGCTTCCTTCTTTCCCACTGGGGAAGAGGAAAAGGAGGCAGCCAAAAACTGGTGCTTGAAACACGAGCTGGCATGGGAGTCTGGGCTGTCTCTCCATGTGCCATCCTGGCCAAGTCCTCTGATGCTTCTGGCAATGCCTGGACCAGTGCCTGCCCTCCCTGACCGCTGCCCTCTGGATTCCGCTGTCAGGGTGGTTCCATCGCAGCTGGCATCCCTGAAGCTCTGCGTGGCTTTTAATCACATTTGAGCCTCAGAAAAGTCCGTGAGGGAATTAGAGGAGGTCTAAGTATCCCCATTTCATAGACAGACAAGCTGGATTCAGAGAAGACAAATGACTTATTCAAGGATACAACTAGATTAATTTTCTTTTTTTTTTCTATAATTTTGTTTATTTATTTATGGCTCTGCTGGGCTTCACTGCTGCACGGGCTTTTCTCCAATTGTGGTGAGTGGGGCTGCTCTTTAGTTGCAGCGTACTGACTTCTCATTGTGTGGCTTCTCTTGTTGCAGAGCATGGGCTTCGGTAGTTGCAGCTCGTGGGCTCAGTAGTTGTGACTTCCAGGCTCTAGAGCACCAGCTCAATAGTTGTGGCCCCCAGGCTTAGTTGCTCTGTGCCATGTGCGATCTCCCTGGACCAGGGATCAAACCCGTGTCTCCTGCACTTGGCAGGTGGATTCTTTACCCCTGAGCAACCAGGGAAGCCCCAGATGCAATTAGTTTGGTTCCTATCTCCTGCCCCTTTGTCAAGTAGTCTTTTCACAAAAATATGGATTTTAAAAAGTCACTAAGGAAAGAAAATTAGTTTGTCCTGGTCCATAGACCCATAGGATCTGGGATTATTTCATGTGATTCTCTACTTTTCAAATGCAACCGTGATTAATCTGATCATCAGAAAAACCTTTGTTTTTATTACCGGCGTTGTAAAGAGATTACAATCAAGAGTCAATGTATGATGTATTATCTATTAATATTCTATGTTATATACCTTAAAAATCTCCAAAATATACCTTGTATTTTTGTGACCAGTCCCAGGATTTTTCATATTAATAGGCCGTAGCCCATTAACATGGGTCTTAAAGTCAATTTAGGGGCCTCCCTCGTGACTCAGTAGTAAAGAATCCACCTGCAATACAGGAGATGTGAGTTCGATTCCTGGGTCAAGAATATCCCCTGGAGAAGAGAATGGCAACCCATTCCAGTATTCTTGCCTGGGAAATCCCATGGACAGAGAAGCGTGGCGGGCTTTAGACCATGGAGTTGCAGAAGAATCAGACAGGACTTATCGATGAAACACACACACACAAGTCAGTTTAATAGATTGTTGCCAGGCTTAAAAGAAGACATAGGGTAAGAGAATAGAAACAGAATTGAAAACATCATAGTATGTTGCATGTAGCTAAGGAAAGTACTGTTCTCTGAATCCTTTTGTTCATATGTACTGAACCATAAGGTTAAAAGTATTTCATACTGAGTAGTCTTTCCTCTTTCTCCTTTCTCTTTCCTCTTCTCTCTCCTTCTCTCTGTCTCTAGGAAAGTTACCTAAAGATCTGCTACTTTTGTCCCGTTTGCAGGTACCATTCCCGGTCATCCCCAGCCACCATCTTTCCTGACATTATCCTTTCATCACCCCAGGGTCTGGAATGGACACTGTTTTCTACAGTTGATGCCTTTAAGCTCTTTCCTTTCTCCCCTCCACTGAAAATGCCCATTTGCAGGGTGACTTTTGAGACAGCATTTCCTAGTCCTTTTCCAAGTTTGATAAACACACCACTCTATCTCTAAACCATCTTATTTCCATTTCAGGCAAGGCAACTCAAACTTGAAGACATGAAGTCCCCAAGGAGAACCACTTTGTGCTTCGTGATTAT
This sequence comes from Muntiacus reevesi, assembly GCF_963930625.1. NCBI lineage: Eukaryota > Metazoa > Chordata > Mammalia > Artiodactyla > Cervidae > Muntiacus > Muntiacus reevesi. Next base: position 21,733,334 of record NC_089268.1, on the reverse strand, counting down.
CGTGATTTATTCTTCCCAAGCTACACTGAGTTTGAGTTTAGAGTCTATTGTTTATCATTCGGTGAGTAAATCCATGTCTGCTATATTTCCCTGTCACATTTTTTTCTGATTTCCTGGGAAAATCGACAGAAACTGCTTTACACAAATGTTCAGGGCCTTTGAGAACATGTCACAAATGGTGGGAGGGAGTGGTGGACCATAAATGGTATTCATTCGACAATACACTCTGGGTACAACACGTCATACTCTGGAATCAGTGGGAACATTCCCCTGGCTTCCCTCCTTAATGAATTTTCCACTTTTAGGGTTGGAGCTTCACTCTATGAAACTGACAACACCATTAATAAAACAGATTTTGAGGACTGAGCAGGACATGTGTCCTCAAAGGAATATGTTTTTTTTAACCAGTAACTTCAGACTAAAACACATTTCAAAAGGTGTTAATTTGTGTCACATTATAATCACAGGTTGATATAGTTGAAAAGGCCATGGGTTATCACCCAAGCTTTTGTAAAACGAATTAGGCAGATTGTTTTGTCCTTGGGAAGTCAATGGGAGCTTAGCTCACCCCCTTGTTCCTTGTGGGAATCATTGGGATTTCCTTAGGCTACTCCATGCACCAGAGCGGGGCTTATTACTGGTTATGAAATCTCATGGGACAGATGTGATTCTCTCTGTGTCTCAGCTTTTTCATCTATAAATAATGAAAATAATAGTATTGATTTACTGATTGCTGTGAGAATTAAATTAGTTAATACTAACAAAATGCTTTAGACTAGTGCCTGACACATGTAAAAAGGCCTTATCTGTTTGCTATTATCATTTTTCTTCTTGTATTTTTTTCTACTGACATTTTAGAAAGATATTTCAGTGCTACTTCGTTCATTCTGTCACGACTGTTAGAGTTTTTCACTGATAGATTTTAGCATCAGAAAATGTCTCCTCTTTTCCTGTTTGGAGATTTTCAGTTTTAATTCTCTGTCCTCTATGCCAGGTGTCCGTTCTGTTTTTGTGTTTGTGTTTGCTTGATCTTTACTCTTTATTTTTTGTGTAGCTTTTAGTACATTCCTTTGCTTTACCGGTTCTTTTATAAACAATGAATGTTTGAGATTCTTTTCTTTTAATCTGTGGAGAAGGAAATGGCAACCCACTCCAGTACTCTTGCTTGGAAAATACCATGGACGGAGGAACCTGGTAGGCTACAGTCCATGAGGTCGTAAAGAGTTGGACACGACTGAGCGACTTCATTTTCTTTCTTTCTTTTAATCTGACTGTGATTGGAGAGTATAATTTATTCACATTTGATGTCATTTAAAATTCTTGCTCTTAATTTCAGGATTTTTTTTTTATGGGTTTATGCATTTCCTTCTTCTTTTTAGCTTTTGTATCTTTCTTTGTTTGACTTAGGTCTTGTCTTTTTATTTATTTCTCTCATGATTTGGGAAGTATACTTTGTGTGTCTTCTTCCAACTTGCAATATGCAGGATACAACCCTTGCAATTCTATGCAGCAGCTTTCTCTTGTAAACAGAGGATGGAAACATTACTTTTCCTGGGGATGTGCATGGTCAGCACAGAGGTCTACTTACCCCAAACATATGGGGAGAAAGTTAGAGACTGACCTGATCTTAGCAAGGGGATCAGCCTTACCTCTGTTCCAGAGATTCCCAGCATTCCTGGCTGCAGCAATGCCCTTCCACTGTGCCAACTCTACCCTGGTGATCATCCATAACAAAGCTCCTCCATCAGCCTGGTGGACCAGGATATCTTCCTGGATATTCCCACCACCATCCTAAAGGGCCCCACTTTCCCCCTTTAGATCGACCTTCAAGATATAATATTTTCATCCAGTTCAGAGGCTGAACTGGCAACTCTCCATTGGAGAGATGCCCTTGAAACTGCCTTATCAGCTTATACGGCCCTAGGCTGCCACTCAGCTCCCACTTCTACTAATGTAACAGTAACATACAGTGATGATCTGTTACAAAAAATTGACCATTGTCACCATTTTTAAGAGTGCATTTCAGTAGCATTAAATATATTCACATTGTCGCACAATCAATCTGCAAAACCATCTTGCAAAACTGAAAGTCTGTATCCATTAAACAAAACCCCCTCAGCCCCCTACAGGACCCCAGCTCCTAGAACTCACTGTTCTACTTTCCAACTCCATGATTTTGATGACTCTTGAGTACCTCATACAAGCGGAATCATGCAGTATTTGTCTTTTTGTGACTGGCTTATTCATTTAGCGTAAAGTCCTAAAAATGTATCTGTTGTATTAATAGTATGCATCAGAATTTCCTTCCTTTCTTAAGTCTGAACAAGGATCCATTGTATGTATATCCTACGTTTTGCTAATCTGTTTATCCGTTAATGCACATTTGGGTTCCTCTCACCTCCTAGCTGCTGTGAACAATGCTGCTCTGAACAAGGGGGTACTAATACCGCATGACAGCCTCCTGAAGTGTGATTGATGATGTAGTTTCTCACACTTCAATGTGTGCGTGGATCCAGCTGGGAACCTTCAAGTGCAGATTTCAGCTCAGGAAGTCTGAGGGTGGGACTCTGGGCGTTGCCTTCTGACTAGTTATTCTTGTTTCCCTCCCAGTGATCACACTGGAAGCAAAAAGGCTGCAGCTTCTCAACGCTGGAATCAACCCTGAGTCCAAAGCTCGGCTCTAACGCTCCCTAACTTCAGAAATCTCATCTCATTTTTTCGTCTCCCTGAGCCTGTTTTCTCACATAATATGAGAAATATATAGTGTCTCATTCTTCAGCTTCTTCAGGATTACATGTTCTCAGATATACATGGCTTAGCATCATGAATGGCACACAGCAAATACATAAGATTTGGTGGTTATTTTTACTATTCTGATACAAATAAACCTGGGTTCACACGCCCAGGAAGAAGATATTTTAAAGGGATCCTTGCTGAGACAATTGAGGCAAAGATGCAAAACTGAGTGAGATCTGTAACTATTTACTTTTTTGTCATCTGGCTCCCTGTTTTTGTGTTTTTTTTTTTTTTTTTTTCCACTTCTAAAAATGCCATCTCTCATTCCTGACTGTCTGTCTGCTCCCCCTTCAGGCCACTCCCCACCCTCCCATTACTTGTAAAGTTCAACAAGTGGGGCATTTCCTGGAATCAGTGACCTTGTATCTTCTGACTGAAGCTTGGCAAACAGGAAATCCCTTCTGGACAGAGCTGGTCATTGTCCTCCAACACCCATCTGGGTACCTTTCCGTGGACAGGCAGAGGCTCTGGTTTTTGTCTGAAATCGTACTCAGCATTGGGAGACCCTGGAAGGATCTGTGTGCAGCCTCATCGTCCCCCGAACTAGGGTGACATGAGACTCTGGAAGGCAAGACTGTCCCCGGTGAGCCCAGGCCAGATGGGCACATGGGCTGTCAGCACTGCCAGAGATGCACTGCATTTATCATGTTCCTTGTTTTTCACAATGGGAGAAACCGAGGCTTGGAATGAATGAATTACTTTTCCAATTAGAGAGAAGAAAAGGCAGAGGGATCAGTTCTTGGTGTGACTCCAACACCGGTCTTCTTGAAATCCAGGCCCCATGACCTGGCAGTCAAATCCGGGTGGCCAAGGGTCTTTGCCCCCACCAGCATCACCAGTGAACAACTCAGAGGCTTCAGTGCTTTTAGTATGTTTTCCCTCCGTCTTTTCCCAATGATTATTGTTTAGTCACTAAGTCGTGTCTGACTTTTTACAACCCCATGGACTGCAGCACATCAGGCCTGCCTGTCCCCCACTGTCTCCTGGAGTTTGTCCATTGAATCGATGATGCTATCCAATCATCTCATCCACTGCTGCCCTCTTCTCCTTTAGCCTTCATTATTTCCCAGCTTCAGGGTCTTTTCCAATGAGTCAGCTCTTTGGCCAGCAAGTGGCCAAAGTATTGGAGCTTTACCTTCAGCATCAGTCCTTTCAATGAGTAGTCAGGATTGATTTTCTTTAGGATTGACTGGTTTGATCTCATTGCTGTCCAAGGGACTCTCAGGAGTCTTCTCCAGTACCACAGTTCGAAAGCATCAATTCTTTGGCACTCAGCCTCCTTTATGGTTCAACTCTCACATCTTTACACAACTACTAGAAAGACCATAGCTTTGACTATATGGAACTTTGTCAGCAAAGTGATATTTTTGCTTTTTAATACCCTGTCTAGGTTTGTCATAGCTTTCCTTCCAAAAAGCTAGCAACCCAATGATTACAGGGTGTAAAATAAAAAGTCAGTTATTCTCAGCAAAGCTGTGAATCCTCACTAAACAATGGAGCTAGTAGGCGACAGTTATGTGGAAGCAGCGTGTAATATAGGTGTTCCGTGAAAGTTTCAGATAATCACCATGAAGATTCAAGAAGTAGTTAGAGAGCAGAGGTTCTCAAAAACTGGCCTCCTGTCCATGGATATGCCGGTTAAAAAAGCAGTTTTCTTTACCTTATTTGAGACCTGCTAAATCTGATTGGGGGAGGGAAGGGAGAGGAGTCTCATGCTCATGAAGATTAGAAATGCTGTAAAAGAGAGGACTGAAATGTACCTTGATTTTAACCCACAGTTGCCAGTGGCAAGTCATTAATTCTCTAGCGACCCCTGGAAAATGGAGGAAATGAAATCTTGGCCTGCTTCCCAAAGGTGACCTCCGTAGTCACCTTCTCCTGGGCTGGGGCCCCAGCAGCAAGCCCACAAAGAGTGAACAGAGAAAGCTTCCTGGTGGCTCCCCCTAACTCCCCCGAATCCCAGGGAGGATGGAGGCAGGAAGACAGCAGAAGAGCCTTTCCTTCTGTCCAGGCTCAGCGCCAGAGCAGGCTCCTGGGGAAGTCGGGCAGGAACCAGCCCTATACATTGACTTTGTTATTTCTTGGTCCCTTCACATCTCAGAGGAGCTGAGATAACCTCACGGCAAAGGAAGCAGCCCCTGGGCTTGCACATTCCAATCATCAGTCATCATCCCTCTGTTCACTTCTTCAAGAACAACTGTGGACTCTCAGATCCCTTCACATTTCCGATGGACATTAATACTAGTCGCTGAAAAGAAGGCAGGGGTGGAAGAGGCAATAGAGAAAGCGACAAAGTACTGGTTAGAAGAGACAGGGTCACCGAGAGGAACCCGGTTTCCCCACGCTGTCCCAGGATATCGCCTGGTAAGGTGATGCTGTGCCTGTGTGGATAAGTGCAGACTTAGGAGGAAGGATAGCTGGGTTTGAGTCCTGATTCTGCCATTTCAACGCTGTGTGACCTTAGGCGAGTTATTTGACCCCTCTGCGCCTGTGTTTTCTCATCTGTGAAATGCAGATGATAACAGTATCTACACCTTAGATTGTCATGAGGATTAAATAAATAAGCACAGACCAAGCACTTAACAGTGCCTGGCACCGGGTGTTGGAGACGTCTTAGGAATTATTCCTCTGGATATCGTTACGATGGGAGATACCTAGAGAAAAATGGTATAGACCACGGCGGGCAAAACAAGCTGTCTCAGGTGGTGCTCCCTGGTGTGGGGGCGGGGGTGGGGTTCAAGGTAACACCCCGAAGGGCAGGGCTTATCTGGTTCCTCTACTGAGACTTAAAGGAAGTTGAGTTGGGAAACTCATCATAGGAAAACTCACTTGGAAGGCAGGGATGAGCTAGGAATGCCATATCAGGTCAAGGTGAGGTTATAAGCTACAGAGCTGGCAGTGAGCCCAGCAGCAAAGGCAATCAATGTCAGTTCTTAAAGAAGCCACACGGTGACAGTAGATGAACTTTATGGAGATGAAGCAAGTGGTTTATGCAGTTGGGGGCAGGGGGTGTTCTGTGTGAACGGTGCCCCCAGAACAGTGTGATGCCATGCCCCAGAATAGCACTTACTACGTCACTAAAGCTATTCTGGTGTTCTACATTGATTAATCATTTGCTCCTCACAACAACCTCATGAGGTAAGCTATTTGTATCTGTATGCTACAGGTGAGTACTAAGGCATAGAAAGGTTAAGTAACTTGCCCAAGGTCACACAGCCATTTTATGGCAGAGCTAGGATTTGAATCAATGCCTGCCGAGTACTTAACTCTTAACCATCATACTATATGATATAACTAATATTTATTAAGAGCTGAGTATATTCCACCTTGCAGTTGGCTTAATTCTCATAACAATTCTATGAGGTCGGCACTATTATTCCATTTTACAGAAAAGAAAGCTGAGGTTCAAAGAGACTAAGTAACTTCCTCAAGGTCGCAGGTGAGTAAAGAGCACAGCTCTGTACCCTAGCAGTCTGGCTCTGGAGCTCTGTCTCAAAGCCCTTGCCCCAGAAAGCAACCATAAAACCACCTAGGAGGAAAAGGGCCAGAGAAGGAGAAAATAATTTCTAAACATGCATAACCTAAACAGTCCCAAGGCTGCAGAAATACTGGGGTGGGGACAGGCTGAGTGAGTGCAAAGGAGAGGTCGTGAGACTCGTCTAAAGTGCCGCCCGAATGACTCAGGATTTAAGCCCCAGTGCAATGGAGAACAGCATAATTTATGTTTCTTGACAGGCCTCAAGCTGCAGGAACTCTGAGAGAATCAGATAGGCTGATTTCTTCCGCTTCTGGATCTAGTGACTGGTCTATAAAAAGTCAATGCCAAGGTCATATCTCAGAGGCCAATCCATTGCATCTTCTCTACCCTCCCATAGCTGATAGCCCGCCATCCACAGGGCACAAGGTGTTGACCCAGAGTTGGCAGCCCTATGCCCAGCTTGAACATTCCCGGGCCTGTGAGCAGAAAACCATCATGAAAAGACATCGCTAACACTCACTATTTTCTAAAATGTTCTTTCAGCTTCTCCATGAACATGAACTAATGGAGGAGGATCCAGTAAGACAAAAACGAGCCGGTATGTAAACATTTCCTTGACCATCTTTTCTAGTAAGTCCCATCAAACAGCATGTGTTGTAACTTTTTGAAACACTGGGATCTACATGATTCAGTCTCCAAGTGCCTCAGGGTTCAATTTCTAGAACAGTCTCTGTCAAATGACATTAAAGGGATCTTATCAACACCCTCCATCCAAGTGTCCTCCTTCATCACCACTCCTCGATCTTGAAGGTTACCCATGGCCCTTCCCCCAGCAGCCCTGCACCAACACCAAAAAGCCTGCTTCTCTCCTCTCAACCCAGCAGCCTTGCCTCTTTCTTTTCCCTTTTTCTTTTAATCTTATCTCCTCTCACTCTTCACTTTGTCTCATGGATCAATTTAACCGCTAGACCCAAGTCCTCTTCTGCTTCCTATTCCAATTTCCTCACTAAATTCCAAAAAGGGGGTCTGGGAAACACAGGGCTCTGCCTTTTGGAGGGCTGGGGGCAGGTGAGAGCTGTGAACACCTGCATGATGAGCCTCAGAGTCCCCTCCCCCGTGTGAGACCTGGGGCAGGTGGGTATGTCTGGAGGCTGCATATTCCAAGGCCCAGATCCTCCCTCCACCACAACAATCTTGTGATAGCATCACCCGGATGCTGTCATTTCCTTGCATAAATCTGATGATCCTCTCACATATCTCTGTATCTGCCAGAGTCACAGAGAGTCACAGAGTCAACATCCCACCCACCACGCTCCCTTTGCTTGTCTGGGAGATCAGTTCAAATGGATTCATGTCTTGGAAGGTCTTCCATCAATTTCCCCAGACAGGGAGGGGCTATTTTACTGGGTTCCCATTATCCATGACACATCCTCACGGCCCAACACTTATCCCAATGCATTGCAATTCTTTCGCTTCCTGTTTGCCACTCCCAGGAGGCATGAGCTCCCTTGAACCCTCTTCCTCTCTGTAGCCTGGCCAGCAGCCCAGTGTCTCAACAGACCAGTGAACAAATAAAGAGAAGGTGTGTCTCTGTCATAGCCACTTGTGTGAATTCAGAGAATGTGTCCCTTTTCGCCAGGAGTCTGCTGGCTTTGTGGCTAGACCAACCATCTAGAAACTTCTTAACCTGTAGCACTGGGACGAAATGGTTTTCCAGGCATGTTGTGACTTGGTCTGTTCAGTCTTGTGGTATGAAAGAGACATTAGACTGCCAGAGAGAGCAAGCTTGCCCAGAGCGCAGGATAGAGGTATCTGGTAGACCCTTCACTGGGCCATAACCAGATCCGACTGCTACCCAGAGCCTGAAATGAGAATTCGACCACATTGTTAATAAACGATCAAAATGCTCACCGAAAGTTTATATCATTGTTCTTCTTTCCTTCCCTTCCCTTCCTTCCCTTTCTTTTCTGTTTTAGTCTGGTTTTACATCCCTATGGCATTCTCACTCACCCTCCTCTTTGCATTCCCTGAAGTGATCCACAGCAGGGGTCCCCCAACCTCCAGGATCTAACGCCTGATGATCTGAGGTGGAGCTGATGTAACAATAGTAGAAATAAAGAAAAAAGTGAAAGTGTTAGTTGTTCAGTTATGTCCAACTGTTTGCAACCCCATGGACTGTAAACACCCAGGTTCCTTCGTCCATGGGATTCTCCAGGCAAGAAGATTGGAGTGGGGTGCCATTCCCTTCTCCAGAGGATCTTCCCAACCCAGGGAGCAAACCCAGGTCTCCCTTTGCAGACAGATTCTTTACCATCTGAGCCATCAGGGAAGTCAAGTGCACAATAAATGTAATGTGCTTGAATCATTCCAAAACCAATCCCCCACCACCCCAGTCCATGGAAAAATTGTCTTCCAAGAAACCGATCCCTCATGCCAAAAAGGGTAGGGACCACTGGTCTACAGCCCAGACTGTGCTTCCTGTGCTTAAAACAAGTATCATCACCTCTACTCCATCCCCGACAACCCCTTGAACTCCCCCATCCCCATGACAGCAACAGGGCCAACAAGGTCCCCAGTCAAATATTTTGAAAGACTTCTCTTCCTAAAATCAAACCACTTGTATTAAGTCCCACCTCTAGGCCCTGCCAGCTTCCTCAGGGATGGTTGGTGACCCCACAGCTGGAAAAGTAACATCTTCCTGCACTTCCCGACTATTTGTGACCCTTGGTGACAGCCTGAGAGGTCAGCTGTCAGAGAGGAAACCACTTCTACGTCTAGGAATTTGACATTCCACAGTTTTTCCAGACACGCTTTCATTAAAAACCATCATGGCAATGATAAATCACCATGAAAACATGTTTTCTGTTTTTTCAAATATGTGGTCCTGTGTGCCTCTTGGATCTCTGGAGTCATTTTGGAAGTGTTAATGGCTCAGCTCATCACCTGCAACAGATGGTTTGGCTTTGGTACTTTTACAAATCACTGAAGCAAGAACTGATCATGGAAAGTCCCAGGCACTAGGTCACAGATACCCAGGATGTAAGCTGCAATTAAGAGCATCACACCCCAGGAAAACTAGGAAAGCAACAGGAGTGTTAAATCCAACAGAGGCCGCACAGGAATGTCTGTGTTCTGGAGCCTTAATACCAAAAAGAGGCAAACAGAGGTTCCAAGAGAAAGAATTCTCAAAAAGAATTTTCTTTTGAGGCACTGGACCAAATATTTAGAGCTTTAAGGTTTGAGATAGAAATCACCTTTCAAGGTAGAATCAAGACTCACATTTCTTCTGAGCTATGGACTTCTTCCTCTATCAGCTATCAAAAATCTATCACACATACCCAAATCCACATATAGACACATACATACAAATATATGCATGCTTTGTTGCTCAGTCATGTCCAACTCTGCTAATCCCATGGACTGTAGCCCACCAGGCTCCTCTCTCCATGGAATTTCTCAGGCAGGAATACTGGAGCAGGTTACTTTTCCTACTCCAGGGGATCTTCCCGACCCAGGGAACAAAACTACATTTGTTGTGTCTCTAGCATTGTCAGGCGGATTCTTTACCACTGTACCACCTTAGAAGCCCACATACAAATCTCCAAATATATTATTACTATACAGGCTGTTGAGAGAATTAAATAACATTTAGTATGTATTGTTCAATATTAACAGCATTATCTAGGGGGTACTTGTTTAATGTTTCTTTAATTAAAACAAATTTAATTGATTTTTAATAAAAATGTTGTGTCTGAAAGAGCCCAAACTATATTTGGTGCAGAGAAGATTTCATATAACTCCTGAAGGCAGAAGGATAGATGCCATGATATTAGCATTTTAGGAAAATTCTTTCAAAACTATTAAGGAAGATAAGCCTGCACAAAAACCTAGAGGTCAGAGACAAGAATAGTGCAATACTTCCTGTTAGAGCAGAGTGGTTATTGGGGAGCAGGGGGAAAAAAGCACTGGTCAGAGTATTCAGAATTCTGCCTCAATTCCAGCAGGACGTGGATTCCATACCAGTTGAGAGGCTCACAGAGAGAACTGGTGGAAGCCATTGGAAGTGAAAATTTGCCAGATGGTTATGTCTGAAGGAATTAGATGAAGTCAGCTCTGGGAGACCAGAGAGGATGCTCAGCGTGCTGACCATCATGGGCCAGGTCTCTGGAATGACCTAGGAAAGGGACAAAGGGAACACTTGTGAAAGACATTTTGAGAAATGAATTAAAGGACCTGGGGACAGGCTTGACAGAGGGGTAACAGGGAATACACAGACCTGGGTAACTGGGGAGGTGGAGGCCATAAGTAGAAGCCAGAGCTGGAATAAATATTTCCATATTTTGGAAATATGCCAGTCAGCTGGAAACTTAGTCTTTATGGCAATCTTTACAGGGGATTGAAATCAGAAGTTTCTTGGAACTTCCCTGGGGAACTAGTGGTTAGGGCTTCACGCTTCCACTGCAGGGAGCGTGGGTTCCATCCCTGGTTGGGGAACTAAGATCGCACATGCAGTCAAAAACAAATAACTAAAGTGCCTGGATGGACTGATTTAAGAGTATTTTCTTTAAAAAAAAAAGTTTCTTGTTGATTGGAAATAACACAAATGTGTCCTCAACATCAGCTGTCAAGTTCCCCAAGCCAGATTTTTGAGGTTAACTGGGAACGTGTCTCGGGTCCTGGGCTGAAGAGTCCACACTGGTTCTTCTCTGGCTTCAGAAGAAACGGCTGGTGGGAGAAGACATTGGGAGAAGGGGAGCCCCAGGATGTCCTGACCCCAAGCTGGAGGTGCTTCTGTCTTCGCGCCTGTTCAGGGAGAGCGAGGTTCCTCCCAGGGTGGGTTGCCAGCTGCCAGCCCGGGAATCCTGAACTTTCTGCAGACCTGCAGTCTGGGTGTGCTGGCTCTATTTGATCTGGGTTCAGGAGATGCTGTGCCTTCTCCAGGCGGGGGAAGAGATTTGGAGGTTTTCCTGGCGTCCATCTTCCTTATGATAACTTGAGGCATTTCAGGCTCTGAGCCGGCAGTGATGGTGGCAGAGTAAGGAGAGAAGGCTGGTATTCTCTGCCTGATTGCTTCCCTATCAAAAGTGAGACCTGATGAAAATAGAATGAGAGGTTTTGTTGACCTGCCAGCATACATCTGCATAAATGATAATCCTTATTATGACAGTATTCTTATTTCTACACGTTGTTTCAAAGTGGCTACTATATGCAGGCAGTTTGTTAGGGGTCTTCATACCTCAGCTCCTTAGCAACAGTCCTGCAGAGATAATAGTGCTTCTAATTTACAAACAGCCAATCTTGGCTCACAGATTTCAGTAGCCTCCCAGGTAACAGGATATTTACCTCAGCTCCGTGTGGCTCCAAGTCCAAGTTCATAGTTACAAATCATAGTTTTCAATGTGTGTCTCTGGCTCTTGCCTGTGAGGTTCCATGTCATGGTTTGTTTTGTTTTTTAGCAAAAGATTGTCTCCAACATGTATTTAGTATGTATTTATTGAGTGCCTATTGGGCACCAAGAACGTAAAACTCGATGACTGCCTGCTGTCAACTTTTAATCTGGTTTCGAGGATAGGGTATACACTGACCAAAGTTAAATTCAAAGTTTATAATGTGGAAAGCAGAGTCATCACACAATGGGAGTCTGCAAAAGGCAAAGCTACCGCCAAGGAAGTAGTAGCAGCTACAGGGAAATAGGTCTGAGCTAAATGTAAGTTACTAACAGAACTGACTAATGATGGGCTGGACCACTTACATAGAGGCGAGTTTGATGTCATGTGAAGTATTCAAGTCAATCTAATAAGTACTTGACTGGAGTGTTTATAGAGGGCATCTCGGCATCTGAAGAGTGGTTACCCAGGATGATCTTTAAAATACTCAAACAACTTCACAATGCCTTGATTCTGTGAGTCCTCGGGTCAGTGAGCACCCGTGGGCTCAAAGAGTGACCAGGTTGAGGCCTGGAAGAAGGAGCAGATACGGGACAGAAGAAGGGAGGGAGGCGGGAGCTCCAGGCAGAGGGAACTCCAGGAGACTGACGTTGTCTGGGGCTTTTTCTTGTGCATATATTGCAGGAGGAAACCGAGATCTCGCTAGCAGATTTAGAGGAAGGTTATGTAGCTGTGATTCTCAGAGCACCTTTATTGAGTAACGGGCACTATCACCACTTTATGTGGTTCTGACTTTGATTATTTGGGTGTAACAAGCTACTAGAATTGACTCTTTTCTTTAGACCTCAGAGTCCAGTGTTTTAAGGGCTGCCCACCCTCCCCACCCCATCCCATCCGCATCTGCCCCTGGGGTTCTGGCAGTTTTCCACTGCCTGAGCAAACCTTTCTAAAAGCTAAAGGGAGAACCAGGATCTTTGATTCTCCACTGACAATGGTATAGTAGAGCCAGACGACGCTGCCAGACTGCTACCTACTAGAACATGTCAGGAAACAAGCAGAACAGGTATCTTTTAATATTTACCTGCTACAGGCCTAAGGGGGAGAAACCAGAGAGCCAAATCTTCTGTAATAAAGAGGCATGGTCCCTGTTGGTCAAGAGAAAACCAGAGTGACTTCGTTTTTCCTGGGTGAAGTCAGCAGGCTCGTTCTCTTGCAGGTGGGAGATTGATTTATGCATTGACTTATTCTCTGCCTTCTGAAGGAGCCATAATTCCCACTGAAGTGGTCAGGCAAAAATCGCATTGTTGGTTTAAACAGCTGTGATTAAGACCCAGAGCTGTGTGTCACAGTTTGTGGCCAACTTTCCAGAAATGTCTCTTTAAGATAAGTGCTGTGTGACGGGCAGTGATTTATGGGAAAGGAGAGGGGAAAAGGCTGGTTTGTGCCTCCCAGGGCCGATGAGAGGCCTGCATCTGTGACACTGATGATCTGCCTTCCACTGGGGCATCAGTGAGTCCGTGAGAATTCAGACAAGCAATACCAGCATGAAGGAGCTTGAGACAAAACACACTGAACTGTCTGGAATCGGGTGGCCCAGAGGCAGGCGAGGAGCACAGAGGGCATCTAAAATATACACTTACAGCGTGGAGGCATGGTCGTGTTCCTCCTGGGTCCCTTGTAGCCTCGGCAGGACCACCAGCTTCGCTGTCCCAAGCTCGGAAGTCCTTAGGTTTAGAGGAGGTAAAGAGGACAGGGAGTGGTCTTTCAACCCCAAAGCATCCCCCCTGATCCCACCCTCTGCAGGTCATCCTGACTGATCCTGAGCATCTGGACTTTGTCCCTTAAATTCAGATACTCTCCCCAGGGTGTTATAGGGACTGGAGGCTCAGTGGTATTTCCGTGTTCTCTTTGCCTATAGCACCATGATACTCTGGATGGGGAGAAAAGACCCAAATCAGCAAGGGCATCTTCTTCAGCCCACACTACAGATTTCTGGACCTACCTGATAAAGATTCTACCTTCACTCATCTGGGTTGAGGCCCCAAAGTATTTGTATGTAGAATTCCCTATCTGTGGTGATCATCAGCCAGAGGGTGGGGACCACTGGGATAGATGATTCTCAAGGACCTGCCTGCACACAGCTTTCTGAGTTACTATACCTGAGTTCCTGAGCCTGTTTTGAAGGACTGACCGTTTTCAAGAAGACATTTCTCTATTAAATGTTCCCCATCCTTATCAGTCTCTGGAGAATTGCTGCTCAGGCTGAGGGTTATTCTGAAACTCCGTTCAGTACAGTTCAGTTCAGTTGCTCAGTCATGTCCGACTCTTTGCGACCCCACGAATCGCAGCATACCAGGCCTCCCTGTCCATCACCAACTCCCAGAGTTTACTCAAACTTATGTCCATCAAATCGGTGGTGCCATCCAGCCATCTCATCCTCTGTCGTCCCCTTCTCCTCCTGCCCCCAATCCCTCCCAGCATCAGGGTCTTTTCCAATGAGTCAACTCTTCGCATGAGGTGGCCAAAGTATTGGAGTTTCAGCTTCAGCATCAGTCCTTCCAATGAACACCCAGGACTGATCTCCTTTAGGATGGACTGGCTGGATCTCCTTGCAGTCCAAGGGATTCTCAAGAGTCTTCTCCAACACCACAGTTCAAAAGCATCAATTCTTTGGCACTCAGCTTTCTTCACAGTCCAACTCTCACATCCATACATGACCACTGGAAAAACCATAGCCTTGACTAGACGAACCTTTGTTGGCAAAGTAACGTCTCTGCTTTTTAGTATGCTGTCTAGGTTGGCCATAACTTTCCTTCCAAGGAGTAAGAGTCTTTTAATTTCATGGCTGCAATCACCATCTGCAGTGATTTTGGAGCCCAAAAAAATAGTCAGCACTATTTCCACTGTTTCCCCATCTATTTCCCATGAAGTGATGGGACCAGATGCCATGATCTGAATGTTGAGCTTTAAGCCAACTTTTTCACTCTCCTCTTTCACTTTCATCAAGAGGCTTTTTAGTTCCTCTTCACTTTCTGCCATAAGGGTGGTGTCATCTGCTTATCTGAGGTTATTGATATTTATCCCGGCAATCTTGATTCCAACTTGTGCTTCTTCCAGCCCAGCATTTCTCAGGATGTACTCTGCATATAATTTAAATAAAAAGGGTGACAATATACAGCCTTGACGTACTCCCTTAGAAGTTGTCAAGAACATAAAATATGGATGAGGAGAAGAGGGTCACAGAGGCTGGTGCTTTAGTGATTACTTGCACATGGCCATCCCTGGCAGCCCAGTGGTTAAAACATCGTGCTCCCACTGCAGGGGGCAGGGGTTCAATCCCTGCTCAGGGAACTAAGAGCCTACACGCTGCTCAGCAAGGCAAAAAAGAAAACTGGCACAAATGCCATCAACTAGAACTCACTAAAGTCACAGGACCAGTCCTCATTGGAATATACTTTCAGAGAACTATTTTATTATTCATTTATTTTTATATTTATGTATTTAAATATTTATTTGTTTGACTGCATCGAAGCTTCGTTGTGGCACATGGGATCTTCTTGAGTCATGTAGGATCTTTCCTGGTGGCACACAGACTCTCTAGCTGGGGCACAGGCTTGGTTACTCTGTGGCATGTGGGATCTTAGTTCCCAGACCAGGAATCGAACCCACATCCCCTGCATTGCAAGGCGGATTCTTAACCGCTTGACCATCAGGAAAGTCCCCTCTTAGTAGTATTTTAGGCTTTTGGCTCAGCTCCTTGTAGGGTTTCAGCAGAAAAACTACCTAGGTTTCCGTGGGGTATGATGACATTCAGGAATTACCATGTGCTTTTCAGGCACATGCTTTTTCTCCAAGCATGTAGAGAAAGGTGGGCTCAGGGATGGATGATACTAATTGCCTTCAGGCAGGCACTGAAATCACGCTGGGATCAGACCCTGGGAGGCAAAGATGCAGATGATGAAGTGGGTGATGTGGGATTGTTACTGACCTCACTTATCACAAAAGCAGCTAGTGTCCAGGAAATCCTGTTTACATTCATTCATGGGAGGGGAGTAGACGGACCACACCAAAGAGGATCCTGGAACTTCTGAATCCTCTGAAAGGTATAAACATTGCCGAATTACCTTTTAGGAAAAAGAATGTGCTCTCAAACAGACTTTGAAAATATCATGCAGCCACCACTGCAAATGTTCCTAGCAGACAACATACAGATTAGGATCGCTCAGAAGAAGACTAACAGTCCTTCCAGGAAGCTTGCTTTTCATCACAGAATCATTTGCAAATCAGAAAGAAAACAGGAAATTTCAAGATATGCCATAGAATCATGACAGACTGAGATTCCATTCTAGGTTTTAAAAGTCACTGTGTTCTACTTGTAAATACATGTTTATATGGAGGGAACATAGCTTAAGAGGCATTTGTAGTTTTAAGAAAATGTACACAAACATTTTTAAAGGTTTAAGTTAATTACAGAAAGTTGATGAATGCCAAAATGAAATAATTCTCAACAAGGCTGATAAGTAAAACCAAACTCCTAGAAAAAAACAGAGTTTACACCTCTAAGTGGGCAAATACTACCATTGTCTGCAATAATCGTTTATCAGTTGGAGTTTCCCATAGTAAATGTATTTCATTTTAGGTTTGCACATAAATAATCCTTGGAATATTTAAAACAAATCTTGCATTATTATGAGAGAAATTCTTTGCCCTTTTAGAAAACAGATACAGAATTTTAATGTCAAACTTTTAGATTTATATATAACTTCATATATATTTATGTATTATCATTTTATATATCATATATTATCATTTTAAGTATATATATTGTCATATATGTGATATTATCATACTTCCAGATTTTACATTTTTGCAGATTTTACTTTTATTTTAAAAGGAAAAATTTTACAAAGATTCATTAATCTTTTCCTTACTTGACCAGCAAAATAAAATAAGCCACAACTTGTCTTCTCAAGGCATCTGTGTAAAAAGATTCTCCTATTCTCTAAAGGTTCTGCATTAGCTGCTAACCAAGCCCAAGGCTTCAATTATGTACTTCATCCAAGAGTGAGCCAAAGATTCTGTCTATGATATAAAGGTGAATCTGAGACTCAACTCAGAAATCACAGGTTTAACAAGAATCTACTGGACATGAATTTATTTCATGCTGGCTCCATGCCAGCTGGAGTGGGTAAGGCCATGAGAAGTGAAAGAAGAAGTTTCTGCCCTTAAGAAGCTTACAAACTTTGGTCCAGATGTGAGGTAATAGCGGAAACTATGCAGGAACCTTCCAATAAATCTATTGTCTGGCTTGCCTGGTGTGGGAAGCAGACACATGCAGAATGCCATCCAAGCAACCAATTTGGAGACAATTTGGAAATACAATGAATTGCTATAGGTCTCTTTTATTTTACTTTCCAATTTGCCAATTTTGCTTTTTGAGTGTCTATCATGTTCTGGACATGGGAGATACAGAGTGAGAACCAAGAGTCCACACTGTGTGCACAGGCTAAGAACAAAGGGGATTAACTAGATGGCTTTTTCCATAGGTCTTCAAACCGTGCACCCTTGGGCTCTCAAAACATGTGCATGACCATTGAACGGAGTCAGGAATGTACTGACTCATTCTGGTGAGTCAGGACCCTGGCTTTGATTGTCTAGACAGTTGCCAAGTCCCCCTGCTGGGTCTCCCTGCTTCTATTCTTGTCTCATTAGAATCTGTTCTCACACAGCCTTGGACATCAAGGGGGAGGATGAGAATGGAGAGGAGGACAAGTCCTCATCTTGGTCTGTGAAGTTCTCAGATGTCTGGAGACCATGGTGCTGATACCAGATAGTATTTCCTTTCTCCTCTAAATAGCAAATTCATAGAGAGGAAGCCCACGAAGGGAGGGCTTGGTGGTGATCAGTAAACAAACTTCTCTTTCTCAGTAAAGAAACATAAAATAAAAATGTTTATTAGAAATTCTGAAAGGGTGATGTGTCAGACATCCATGTGTCTCCATCATTGGCTTTTTAAAAACGTTTTATTTTATACTGGAGTATAGTTGATCTTCAGTGTTGTGTTAATTTCAGGTGTACAACAGAGTGATTCAGTTATACATACACATATATCCATTCTTTCTCAGATTCTTTCCCCCTATGTTATTACAGAGTACTGAGTAGATTTCCCCGTGCTGTATGGTAGGGTCCTTGTTGGTTATCTACTTTATATATAGCAGTGTGTATGTGCTCGTCTTAAACTCCTAAGTGTCACTGGCTTTAAGTTCTAAAATGTCCATCACGTCCTCTCTCCTCCCCACATGGTAAGTGCTCACAGCCTTTGTTTGCTTTCATTCCAGTTGCCATAAGCAGTCCTGCAGCTCAAGAGTTCACCGTCGATGTTGAGATCAGTTTTGAAAATGCCTCCTTCCTGGAGCCTATTAAAGCTTACTTGAACAACCTCAGTTTTCCAATTCAAGGGAATGACACTGACCTAGCTACTAACATTTTGAGCATCAAGGTGTCAACAGGTGAGTAAAAGGCCTATTGCTTGAAAGAGGAGGACTGAGCTCATCAGAAGAAGCTACTCTGGGCTGCTTACTGTTAGAGGGGAATGCGGGGTGTGGAGGGGAGCAGCCTGGGAAGAGTGAACCTCAGAGAGGAGGTGATGGGATGGGTGGGTGAGGAGACTTACTGACCACGATATTCATATCTTAGCACCCCAAATTTCCTCCAACCCCCTCTTCTATGTCTCCCCTTTCCACTCTTCCAACAGCTTATGTTATGATCCTTCCAAGAAAGGTATTTTTAATTAATTTTTTATTGAAGTATGGTTGATTTGCAATATTGTGTTAGTTTCCACCATATAGCAAAGTGAATCAGTGATATATTCACATATATTTATTCATTTTTAGATTGTTCTCCCATATAGATCATGACAGTATTGAATAGAGTTCCTTGTGCTATTCAGTAGGTTCTTATCAGTTATCTGAAAGGCATTTTAAATCCTAGTACACAAAACTGAGTATTTTTAAGGCTAGACAATGTGTGTCAAACACGAAACAATACCTGGAATGTGGTAGGTGGTCTGGGATGGTCACTTTTGCCATCCTCTTAAGGCATATTCATCTTTCCCCTGGGAGTCCAAAGTTATTCAAATCCCACCCCCACATCTGTCTCAAAAACAAGCAAATGAAAACAGCACCAACAAAATAAAACAACCAAGAGGGCTTTAGCAGTGGGATTTCAGGTCAGTAAGAGAGAGATTTTTGACCAAGAAGGTCTTGTTGGTTTCCTTCGAATTACCAGTATCCGCTATACTCACTAGCAGCCTCGACTTCCCTGTTTCCACTTCACCCTGTCCTACTGCTGGCGCACAGGATGGCAACAATGTCCAAGGATTCCAAGGGACTTGGCTGTCCCTCCTATTTCAGCAACAGTTCTTTGACGGCTTTGCTTTGGGAAGTCATCCTGTGGACCTTTGCCTAGATGCCCGCCTGCAGAATTCCCAGGAATATGGCATTAGTCCAGTTTTAGATATAACTTCAAAGTCTTCAGGGCATTTTTCAATGTCAGTTTTCAATGGGATTAGAGTTTGCTTGGGCTGTTCACATCTGTCTTGAATACAAAAGGCACAAGTTTAGAAGTATACTCTATATTTGTTATCTATTGCTTCCCCGAAACTTAGCATCTTAAAACAACAAACTCAGGATTCCCTGGCAGTCCAGTGGTTAGGGACTCTGCAGTTTCACTGCCAAGAGCCTGGATTTGATCCCTGATTGGGAACCTAAGATCCCATAAGCCACATGGCGAAGCCAAAACAAACAAACAAATAAAAGCAACAAACATTTATCATGCTACACAGTTTCTGAAGGCCGGAAATCCAGAAAGAGCTTAGCTGGATGGCTCTGACTCAGGGTCTCTTGTGAGGCTGTAGTCAAGCCATTAGCCCAAGTTGCAGTCATCTGAAGGCCCAACTGGGGCTGGAAAACCCGCTTCCACGCTCACGTGTGTGGTTGCTGGTGAATCCTCAGCTTCTGCATAGCTATTGGCTGGAGACCTCAATTCCTAATCATGTGGGTCTCTCTGTGACATGTCCTCATCAGTGCAGCTGACTTCCCCCAGACCAGGTGATCAGAAGGAGAGAGAGAGAGAAAGCACTTGTAACCAAGAGGGAAGCCACACTGTCTTTTATAACCCAACCTCAGAAGTGATATAGCACCACTTCTGCTGTATTCTATTGGTTACCCAGAACAATCCTAGCATAATATGAGTTATTGTTGCCATTTGACCACCAAGTCATGTCCAACTCTTTTGCAACCTCATGGACTATAGCTCCCCAGGTTCCTCTGTCCATAAGATTTCTTAGTCAAGAATACTAGAGTGGGTAACCATTTCCTTCTCCAGGGGATCTTCCCAACTCAGGGGTTGAAGCTGTGTCTCCTGCATTGGCAGGCGGATTCTTTACCATTGAGCTAGCAGGAATCTATAAAAAGGGTGTGGGTACCCAGAAGCAGGGATGGCTGGGGCCATCTTAGAGGTTGGCTGCCATATGCTCAAAGTCTGAGAATCTGTTTACCATCTTATCATTGTAGGCAGTGGCTGGGATAGTTGACATCGCCCTCTTTTAGATGGCTATGCCTCACAAAAGGTGATATGTATGGGAATTACGAGAACCTCATGCAGAGTCAGTGAACTTCCCAGAAGGGCAATATGGAGTGGAATTAGGATTTCCTACAAGCCTAAGTACTTGTAATCTATAAATTACATCTTTCTCTCCTCACTGTTCTGGTTGATGACAGTCTGCAGACCTACTGGAAATGAAATCTGGTGCTCCTGTGAGACAGGCTATGAGTGGCCTCAGGAAAGTTGCCTCCACAATCTCACTTGTCAGGGACATGATGGTTCCTCTGCAGGGCATCACTGCAGTTGCCTTAAGGGACTGCCTCCCAAGGGACCTTTTTGCCAGCTCCGGGGAGGTAAGTAACTGCTCATTGAATGTTTGTTAGTGCCCATTTGATATCAACTCAAGAAAATGTTTCTCTGTCCTGTGTGTACTCAGTGCTAACATGGGATTTTAAAAATATGACCCTGTGTTCTCCACAGATATTATCCTGAGAGTGTCAGTCAGACTCAATGTGGGCTTTCAAGAAGACCTCAGGAACTCTTCCTCTGCCCTCTATAAGTCCTACAAGACTGACCTGGAAACAGCGGTGGGTTGTGGTCCCAGGAGTCTCTTCACCAACAAACTCTGAGCTGAGCTAAATCTATTGCGTTTACAGTGGGTTGTTTGCTTGAATCTGTCAGAATTCATGAAGCTTATGTTGAAATTATTTCTATACCTCTGGGATGATGATTTAAGAACTGCTCAAATCATACTGTGTTCAGAGGATGCTTTGACATCTTCACCTGATATCATCTTGACCCATGACATTATCTTGACCCATGACATTATCTTAACCTTTGACATCATCTTGACCTCTTTGGCTTCATCTTGACTTTTAGTATCATCTTGACCATTTTTACACCATCTTGACCTTGACATCATCTTGATCTACCATCTTTGACATCATCTTGACATATAGGTGGAAATTATTCCCAGAATAGAATTGATTCAGATAAAATTTGGTGGCATTAACTCACTAAAACCTGTTCAAAGTTCCAAAACTTTTGTCTAGAAATATCAGATGGTGCATTTCTATTCATCTTTACACACCACACTGATGAAATCCCTAACATCTTTTGTGCAGACCTGTTAAGTCTGACATAGAGGATTCTACACCACTTGATACTAGAGGTCCTTAAGCATTCACATTTAAGGCAGATTTAAATTTACTCATGTAGATAGGTTCATCTGTGTCATACTTCAGATTCCACATACCAGAAACAGACTCACAGATCCAGAGCACAGACTGGCTATCAAGGGGGAGTGGAGGAAAGGATTGGGAGTTTGGGGTCAGCAGACGTAAACGATTATACATAGAATGGATGACAAACAAGGTCCCACTGGGTAGCATAGGGAACTATATTCAGTATCCTGTGATCAACCATAATAGAAAAGAATATGTAAAACTATGTATGCATATGAAAATCTGCTCATGTAAAGATATAGGGTATTCCCTCAATGTAATATGTGTGCCAGACACTATTCTAAGTGCTTTACATTGGATTAATTCATCTAAACCTAAAAACTGGTTGAATCAATTCATTTGGAATAGAGCTTCTCAACTGGTGTGGTCAAATTGCTATAGGTAGACTGATGTAATGACTCCCCTTAACTCTCCAGGCAGCCAACCGCCTGCTTCAAACCAGGAGCAACCTCCCGCTTACCCCAGTCAAGTAGGGGTTAATATTTTTTATCGGTGCCATCATGCAATGCTGATACAGGAGAGTTCTTGGATATCTGATTTGCATATCAGGCATGTCATAGTTCTGCACAGCGTGAGAATCCTCCTCGTGCACACAAGTCACACTACACATATCACACGACATTGTATACTTTTGAGGAAAAAAGACACTAACATATTAATTGTTTGATCCTGCCCTTCCAGCTCCCTAACACAGCACTTTGCAGGTGCAATCTACCCTGTAAATGTAACTTGATTCAGATTGAATCTCCTGCGGAGTTGGAATTCAGTGGAGTTAAAAACATCAGTAAAAACCACATTGGCTTAACCAAAGCTGTGATATGTTTAGTGAGGAATCAGGCAGTGTATTGGTCACAAGAAGACACCTCGTATATTTCCAACTGCAGGAAGTGTAAATTGACTGTGGATCCCAACTGGTGCCCACTACTAGTGAGTGAGCAGGGCAGGTCTGTCTGACACACGCCGGACTCCTTTGGAGGCTATACCGTACTTCTAGGCTCAGTCTAGATGATTTCATCTAACCTCCCCTCCTGTTCAGTTTCACTCGGGTCTGATGGCTCTGTCCACCTTCCCTGATGCCTCCTCATTGTTTTCCTCTAGGCATTTCCCTAAGTCATTTATTTTAATTTAATTTGTTTGTGGCTGTGCCAGATCTTCATTGCTGCATGAGCTTTCTCTCGATTCAGTGAGTGGGGCTGCTCTTCCCTGTGATGCGTGGGCTTCTAATTGCAGTGACTTCTCTTGTTGCAGAGCACAGACTCTAGGGCAAACGGCTTCAGTAGTTGCAGCATGTGAGCTCAGTAGTTGTGGGTCTCGGGCTTGGTTTCCCTGAGGCATGTGGGATCTTCCCAGACCAGGGATTGAATCCATGTCTCCTGCACTGGCAGGTGTATTACTACTGAGCCACCAGGGAAGCCTCCCTAAGTCAATTTTTTGCACATTTACTCTGATGTTTGCTTCCTGGAGAACCCAGAATGACCCAGGTAAATAGGAATTACTTCTCCAAAGATCTGAAAAGCTAGCACTTATTCGGTCACTTAACAAAATATACAGAGAGCATTTTACCCAAGGTGATAAGAAATACGAGCTTCCCTGATGGTTCAGTGGGTAAAAAAATCCACCTTCAATGCATTAGACACAGGAGACGCATGTTCAATCCCTGGGTTGGGAAGCTCTCCTGAAGGAGGGCATGGCAACCCACTCCAGTATGCTTACCTGGACACATCAGAAGTGACTGAGCATGCACACATGATAAGAAATACACACTTTTTACCCTGTTTCAAATCATTTGACATATCTGTCAGTGGACCTTGATTAATGGTACTTATCTTGCTTTATTTTCCAGTTCTGGAAGGGTTACAGTATTTTACCAGGCTTCAAGTTGGTGACAGTGACAGGGTTCAGGTAAGAATGCTATAATTCGGTAATTTTCTCCAATGGCGGGCTTCCCTGGTGGCTCAGTGGTAAAGAATCCGCCTGCAAGGCAGGAGCCGCAGGGGACATGGGTTTGATCCCTCAGTGCAAAAATCCTCTGGAGGAGAGCTTGGCAACCCACTCCAGTATTCTCACCTGGAGCATCCCATGGACAAAGGAGCCTGGCAGGTTACCATCCACAGGGTCGCAAAGAGTCGGACACGACTGAAGCGACTTAGCACACACGCACGCATCCAATGGCTGGTACCAAAAAGTTAGTGAAAAAGCAAAAGCCTGTTAGAGGAGCACTGTCTGGGATGCCCAACGGGAACAGTTTGATAGAGGTGAAGACAATGCCAGATTGCCAGGGCTTGAAGGGGAAGGAAATACTGAGAATAGTAGTTCACTCCTTAGAGATGTACCTATCTAGAGGGAAGGTGAGAAAAAGATCTGTATTCATTCTATGCATGCATGAATTTTGCAAACAAAGATGTGGTATCTAGAGGGTCAGAAATACAAAAGTGAAATAATGTCATGCAATAGCACCCTTATTTTATCATTTTTTTAGCATTTATTTACTTGACTGTGCCAGGTCTTTGTTGTGGCACATGAAAACTTTAGTTGCAGCATGTGGGATCTGGTTCCCTGACCAGGGATCAAACCCAGGCCCCCTGCATTGGGAGCAAGGAGTCTTAGCCACTGAACACCAGGAAAGTCCCAAATAAGCTTTTACTTTAGAAAATTAGCCAGTTAGCTATGGCTATAATGTTGTACAACACCGTGTAATGCCTCACTGTGGAGTTAGGTGCCCTGACAGCCCTGAGTATGTTTGCCCAGTGTTTCAAAAAGCCACTTACCGTTTACAAAATTAAGAATGTTTCCAGAAACATTGAGGATTTTGACTTCACTGGATATTCAGCATAGCTGGTAACCCTGGGTCAGTCTGGCTATGTGGCAACAGTCTCCACCTTGTAGTTAATACCCTTGACCACTTGTGGGATTCAATTCACTCCACCCCATCTGGCTATCCTGGCCATTTCTGTTACCTGTCTGCAGACATTTGAGTGTTTGAACCCTGCCTCAGGCTTTCAACTAGAGCTTAGAAATAAGTGGATTTCAAGTGAACCCTCAAAGTAAAAGGTCCCCAGGCTCTTCCTGCCATTTTGCTTTTTTATGCAAACAAACCATAAGGATCTAGACTCTTCCAGGTCACTTACTGCTTTCACTGAACTGAATGGTCTCCATCCAGGCCTGGAAGTGTGGTTGTGACGTATGAAATCGCAACAACAACAACAGCATCACCTGCGTTAATGTATAAAGCGAACGAGAAAGTCACACAGAACCTCAATCAGACCTACAAGATGGAGAGCAATTCCTTTCAGGTTACTTATAGCAGTAAGTAGACTATTGCTGCATTCTTCCTATATGTACCATCTACTTAGATACGGTAACAGTATTTATCATGATGCATAAACCTGAGAAGTCGCATGATGACTTCCTCTGTGGAGAGAAACTCTCCAGTTCCTGGCATACAGGTTTTGTGCCTTCTCACCACCTTCGGCCACTTTGGCACCCCCTTTGGGTGGCGGTGG
The DNA here is from genome assembly GCF_963930625.1 of Muntiacus reevesi. Lineage (NCBI taxonomy): Eukaryota > Metazoa > Chordata > Mammalia > Artiodactyla > Cervidae > Muntiacus > Muntiacus reevesi. The sequence continues at coordinate 21,708,322 of NC_089268.1, read as the reverse complement.
ATGTGGAGGGTCCCAGGAGGGAGAGATTTTACAAGGAAGGGGCCACAGAGCCATCTGGGTTTACTGATTTTTTTTTTTAATTGACAGACTCAAAACATTCAAAAAAGAGAACTAACATTGTGATGATAGTTGCTGCTATCACTCAGTCGTGTCTGACTCTTTGTGACCCCATGGACTACAGCACACCAGGCTTTCCCATCCTTCACTGTCTCCCGGAGCTTGCGCAAACTCATGTCCATTGAGTCAGTGATACCATCCAACCATCACATCCTCTGTCTCCCACTTCTCCTTCTGCCCTCAGTCTTTCCCAGCATCAAGATCTTTTCCAATGAGTTGACTTTTCGCATCAGGTGGCCAAAGTATTGGAGCTTCAGCTTTAGCATCAGTCCTCCAATGAAAATTCAGGGTTGACAGACCCCAAACCTCCCCAGAAGTAGAACTAACATTGTGATGGTGGAGAGGGGGGTATTCATGAGATGCCCTGATATTGACCAGGGGTGCATTGTTACTTTAGAGCCGTAGTTCTCAAATTGTGGCCCCTCCAGCAGCATCCGCACCATCTGGAAACTTGTTAGAAAAGCAAATTCTGGGGGTTACCCCAGACCAAGCTGGGCCAATCTGTATTTTGGCAAGCCCTCCAGGTGATTTGAACCACTGCTTTGGATCACATATAGCAGTGGTAAGAGTCCTGGCATTTTAGATGCTCTCCCTCATTTTCCAAATGGGGTATAGAGTTGGGCTCTGTTGTGTAATTAGGGGGGTGCATCTACTGTGGCCTGGGGGAAAGCAAGGGGAGCCAACTCAGCAGAGATGTGGTGAGCAAGCGATGACTGGCAGCTGTTCTGCGTAAATCAGGCCCATGGTTCATGCCTTTAGGGGACTCCTCTTTGGAACATCACAGTCCACCATGGGGAGGGCTCTGAAGGGGCACAGCTAAAAGCACCTCTTCTCAGGAGTTAGACCATCCTTACAATGGGTCCATATTCTATCTCTTTACAATCACTGCTAATATTTTTAGACATCCTATCATTTGGGAAGGAGAGGGTGGGGCAGATTGTGAGAGCAAATCACCCTTAGGGTAAATGACTTGCTCAAGGTCACATGGTAAGTAACATCATTTTGCATGCCTCAGGTCACCTCATGAAATATTCACAGGTGGCTTTGCTTATGAATAGTTGAATGTGATTTTCTGAAATCTTATTTTATTCAGGAGCCTGAAAAATTAGGCAAGAGATATTTAGATATCTGGATATTTTGAACATCATAGCACCCCAAGTTAATTCTATGGTATTTTAGGCCCATGTTTACAATACGAACTGGCTTCCCTTGTGGCTCAGCTGGTTAAGAATCTGCCTGCAATACAGGAGACCTGGGTTCGATCTCTGGGTTGGGAAGATCCCCTGGAGAAGGGAAAGGCTACCCACTCCAGTATTCTGGCCTGGAGAATTCCATGGACTGTATAGTCCATGGGGTCGCAAAGAGTCGGACACGACTGACTGACTTTCACTTTGACTTTACAGTAAGAACAGGGTGTGGCCTGAGCATAAAGAACCATCCAAAAGATGCCTCCCAGACCCTTCTTTCTCAGCTCCTTAGATTTTCTCAATACATGGAATTCATGAATAACAAAGCTCAGCTTAGAGGGAAAACCTGTATGTTATATAAGCAAAGGAGAGCCATAAAAGCCCCAAAATAGCGAGTACTGTGTTTTTATTTCTGTCTGTGAGGATGACTTAATGCCACATCTCTTGAGAAGTTTACTGTGAAACCAGTAAGAATAGCTACTATCCCTCCAAGTCACCTCCCAAGTTAGCTGTCACTCATCCTATCTTCCAGACAAGGAAGCCAAGGTTCAGAGATACTCAGCAAGCTCCCCAGCACCACACAGCTATGCCTGGCTCAGAACCGGAATTCAAATTCAGATCTGTGTGTCTATAAACTGCCACTTTTATAGGCCCATATGTGTTAGGTCTTTAAAAAAATGTCTTATTTCCCAAGCATGAGTTATTGTAAAAAATTAATTGGTTTTCCCACTTTTAATTTATCAAAGGCACAAGACAGAGCTTTCAGTCAGCATGAGGTATCAATTATCAGTAACAAACAGTTGATATTTCTCAAATCAGGGGCAAAGAAACTTGATGTTTAGGTTAGTTGGTATGACTTTTTCATAAGCAAATGTGCAATTTTCTACCAGACTATTAGAACTTTTTTTTTGCATTTTTACTTTATAAATTTTATTGAAGTATAGTTGATTTACAATGTTGTGTTAATTTCCACTGTACAGCAAAGTGGTTCAGTTATCTATATTTATATTTGTACTTTCTTTGTCATATCCTTCTTTTCTGTGGTTTGTCTAAGGATTTTGAACATAGTTCCCTGTGCTATACGATAAAACCTTGCTGTTTATCCAACCTATACATAATAGTTTGTATCTGCTAATCCCAACCTCCCAATCCATCCCTCCCCTATCCTCCTTCCACTTGGCAACCACAAGTTGCCAAGTTGTCTGTTCTTTGTATCTGTGACAGACGATTTGAAACACTGAAAATAGATTCAGTATCCCCATTAGCATCATTGACAGCTCTCAAGTGTGCAAAGATCCCAAGCTAGAAACTGTGTCCCTAATAGCTGGCTCGGTCACTCCGGGCCCTCAGGTCCCAGCTATCCAGGGAAGGAGTGCGGGGAACCCATCGCATCATTCATCGCCACAGAGACATCTTGAGAAGACCAGTGGTGGTAGCATTGGGGAGTAGCATTAATTCCATTCATTTGCTTTGGGATCCTAATGGCTTTTGTTTGGGTTTCCAGATGAAACGAAATTCTCCATCACACCAGAAATCATCTTTGAAGGAGATACAGTAACCCTGATGTGTGAGAATGAAGTTTTTTCCACCAACGTGTCCTGGACGCACGTGGAAATGGACGTCGACATGCAGAACAACACTGAAGTCTCCATCTACACCTCCGTGCTCAACAACATGACCTCTGTGTCCCGCCTTATCATCCACAACATCACTCAGGCTTACACGGGTAGGTTGCCATTCAGCAGCTGGGGCGAGGAAAGGAATGCAGGGCTAAGAAAGAATCAAACCGTGGTAGTGTCTGTAGATGGCCTTTTCCTCTTCAAAAAGAAGCTCAAATTTTCACAACTGAAAATTAATCCCTTGGTGAACGAGCCAAGCAAATTTAGCCTGGGGAGACAAATATAATTTTCCACATTTACCGAAGCTTATGAGCTGGAACCTAAGACAAAAAGAAGGTTTCTTTTCTTTTTTTTTAACGTTTTTTAAAAATGTGAGAAGAGCTTTGTTGAGGTAGAATTGACATAGAATAAACTGTGCATATGTAAACTTAATATGCTTACATTTATCATTTAAATTATGACTTATGTGTATAATTGTGTACATATAGTTTAATAAGTTTTGGCATGTGTGTACACGTGTGCAACTATCACCATAATCAAGATAGTGAACATGTTCATCACTGCTCTCCCCAAGTTTTCTTCTTCTCTGTTGTAATCCCTCCCACCTGTTCCTCCCCAGAAACCACAGAAGCATAACTCTTACACCTGACATTCCAAAATTTAATAGCATCACTGCAATCCAGATGTCAACAGAGGCATCCCATTTTCTCTGAATGAGAAACTAGACTGCAGACACATGGATTCTATCAAGTATTTGTTGACTCTCACTTTGCCACAGAGTTGAATAGGATGCCAAAATGATCCATGATTTTCTAAATCTCCAAGTTTGTCCCATCTTCCCTTTGTACCTCTGAAGCATCCCCACACTTTTTTTTCTTACCAGCAAGGACTCAGATTTCTGCTTTTCCTTAGAACTTCTCTCTGCTCCTCACCTTGTGGCATCAGAAATGTCTCCCTAAACCTTCTATACCTCCTGAATATTCCTTTGGGGTTGCTTACACCAAGTCTCACATGCTTTTGAAAATGGTTTCTCATGAAGTACCACCATGACACATGAGATGAGGCCATCATTCTTCTAGGGAACTAGACATATGTATAGTAATCATCCATGTCTTTTTGTGTATTCGCTACAGGTGAATACATTTGCAAACTGACATTAGATATTTTTGAATATGCATCCAGAAGAAAAGTGGAAGTTATACCCATCCAAATACTGGCAAGCGAAGCCACGGAGGTGATGTGTGACAACAATCCTGTATCTTTGAGTTGCTGCAGCGAGGTGAACGTGAATTGGAGTCAAATTGAATGGAAGCAGGAAGGGAGTATAAGCATCCCAGGTGAGCCTGTTAAAAACCCTTTGGCAAATAGGTTTCTTGCCTTTGGGCCAAGTAAAAATGGAGATGTGGTGGGTAAAACAGCAAGTGTGGGTAGCTCGTTTTTTCTAGACCTCAGACTGTGGAAAAAGTACTAGGTTTGATGCCAGCTCCAGCTAAGTCATGCTAGAACAAAATGCCCAAAATACGTACACATAAGTGTCATGTGTGTTCTGTGCTCAGTCTTGGCCAACTCCTTGTGACCCCATGCACTGTAGCCAGCAGGAATACTGGAGTAGTATTCCTGCTGGGAATATTACTACTTTTGCCATCTTCTCCTCTAACGATCTTCCCAGTCCAGGGATTGAACCCGAGTCTCCTGTGGCTCCTTGGATAGCGAGTGGATTCTTTACCTGCTGAGCCATTGGGGAAGTCCATAAGTGTCACGCTTGGGTTATAAACAAGATTCTGGCAGAGAAGATTCAAGGAGTGATGGGATGACATAGGTTTATGGCATCTTCCCTGCAGAAAATCTTGTCCCCACTTCCCTTTCCTTTCCCTCTTCAACAAAGAGACAAAGATGAGGTCATGGGTTTTGCTTTGAAGTCTGACGTGGAGAGTCGAATTCCTGAGTCTCTCCTGGTGTCTGTCCTTCCCACTCATTATCTGACTCTCTGCCTTTGGTTCTATATCTTTCTCTATCAACCTGTTTGTCTCTCAACCAATGTCAATTTCTGATCCTGTTGGTTATCTGAGATCACGCTTGAAATTCCCCACCTTTTAAGTTATACTGATGAATAATAATATTAGAAGAAATTAAAATAGCAATAGTGCTCTTTTTTGTGTAATAATTTATGATTAACCAATTTTTAAAAAACTTGTTATCACTTGAAAAAATGTTTTATTTATTTTAATTGGAGGACAGTTGCTTTACAATGTTGTGTTGATTTCTTCTGTACAATATGAACCAGTATTAAGTATGCATATATTGTTATCACTTTAATCACATTTAAATTTGACCCCAAGTTTAAAGCAGGCATTTTTTTTTTTGCCTTCCATTTTCAAATAAGGAAATTGAGGTTCAAATTCAATGACTTATCCGAGGATGTCACAATAGAAAAAGAAAATCATTCACCTTGCTTCATAGTCTTTGTCTTGGCCAAACTATATCACACATGCCTGGTGAGTCAGACTTGGCATGAGCTGATCCGGCAGATATTGTACTGTGAAACAGAAGACTGTTCTCTGCCTAGAAACCTCACATAGGCAATTCTTTTCTTAAGAAATGACAGTATTATGTGCTCATCTTTCAAGTAAAAAAAAATCATTAAAGCAACTGTAGCTTTAGCCATGAAATCCATCAGTGTGGTGGAACTTTTATAAACCGTTTCCTGTCAGACAATATTAAATCATAAATAAAATAAGGACCAATTGATATGTAATGTTTTCTGAGCACATCTAGTTTGCAAAGCACATTTGTTTCCACCTTAAAGTACTCTGCAGAATGGGAAAGGCATCTGGTAACTGTTGAACAAGTTGACATATGGTCCATTTAGCCACTTTCCTGATTGGTAAGGAAGAGGAGGTGTAGACATCCTGAAGGAACTGCCAGATGGGAGAAAGACCTCGCACAGTTCCCGTGGCTCTGACTTAGACGCTTTCAACTGTGAGTGGTGAAAAGCCTGGCCCTCTGGCAAAGGAACCAGGAAGTCTACAGTGCAGATGCTCAGGGACCTCTCTGAGGCCATCCCAGCTACAGACATTCCTAATGCCCCGGGCAGGCTCAACCAACAACAGAACAATGGATTTCCTGCCACCGGCTGGCCGCCTGGGGACCCGCACAGCGGGTTCTCTGATGAATTTAACCTCTGCTCTCTCAACACCTGTCCTCTTTCCTTCTCCCTTGCCCTCCCTTCGCTGGGGCCATCTTTCTCCAAATTCCACAAGTTCTCTTAGCAGCCATTTTTCTAGATCAGGAGAAAGCAATCTAGCTAAATAATTCACCCCAATGTGTTGGACCTGAACGCATCGCCTCATCTCAGAAATGGTTGCACTGGATTTTCAAAGCACTTCTGGCAAGGGATAAGATGGAAAGGAAGTAATCCATAGTGTCAGAATTTCCAACTTTAAGAAGATGAGGGTGGTCTTTTTCAAACAGGTTGGGCTTTCTGGGGTATTTGGGTATTTCAGTGCTTGTGGAATCTTAGAGATTAAACTCAGCAGGGACAGTGAAAGTACTAAATCCTAACCAATAGATTGCTAAGGAGCTCCCAGATTTTCATCTTTTAAATAGAGACAATGGTACCCATTTTGTGAGACTTTTGAGAGAAAAGAGATAATAAATGTCAACATTTAAAGCAGACTTGAATATATTGAATCTGCCACAATAACTGCTTCCTGATAATGCTGATAGCTTTGAGCACCATGTCTTCCCTTATCCTCAATGTCCTGGGAATTCTCCATTGGATATTATTTAATCTTGAGCAACAAACCTGTAACTGCCTACCACCTCTATCCTGGAAAACAGAGTGCCAACTTACAGTCTGCATTCAGTACCTTCCATTGTTCTGCAGTCAAGGGAGAGGGATGGAGTGAGAGGTCCTGGAGGAAGTGGAGGAAGTAGGTTTTTCAAAAATAAGGGGATGCATGAGCCTTGGAGATGAAAGGACATTTGTACCTATGAACCAGGAGGTATTAATAATATACCCAAGGTGGGAGATCAGTTTGGTGTTCTGAATCACCATTTTGGGGACTGGGGAGAAAAGCTGGTTCTTTTTTAATCAGAATATTTTAGTATCATTGATCCTCCAGCTAAGGCTAAAGAAGATGCACTTATGTTAGAGTTCATCAGAAGGGTCTTTTTCTTTTCTTTAACTTTTGGAAGATTGTCAGTGTTTGAGGAATGTCTTCAGAGTGCATGGCAAAAGGCAAGGATGGAAGGGAGAGCGTGAAGGAACAGAAGCAGAAAAAGGTGGCCAAGAGGGCATCATAGAGACACAGGCAGGAAGTGAGATGGCGTGGGAGGGAAAGCGTCTTGGGAACGGAAAGGAAGACAGGGAGGAGCAGCTTTCTGAAGGGTGAACTGCTGGTAACCAAAGAAAACGGGAAGGTAAAGCTTCCACTAAAACATATGACTAATAGGAAGGAATCAGTTACGAAAACAGGTCTCAAGTGAGACGAGTATCAGAGGCCCGAGTCCTGTTTCTTCCTCCTTTTAATAATAAAAATAGTCAGAATAATCTAGCATGTTTCCCCCTTCCAATTGAAATCATATTCAAGGGCGACTTCTCTTTTTTAGTTTTTCACACTCCGGCAACCATCGTGGTTTTGGTTAGGGGCTGGCCCCAGCCAGGCACTGTCCTAAGTGTTTACACATTAACTCCTTTTACCTGACTACAATCCTTGGTCATAGCTGTTACATATCCCCATTTTACATCTGGAGAAACTGAGGTAGAGTGTGGCTTAGTGACTTTGCCAACAACACCCTGCTGGTAGGTAGTAGAGTGCTGGGGACTTCCCTGGTGGTCTTAAAAAAGGAAAAAAACAATCCACATTAAAAAAAAAATACAAAAAAATAATAATAATACAGTTTGGAAACTGCAGCCAGGCCACCTGGATCTTGAAGTGGCAGGACTAACCATTATACCATCCTGCCTCTCCATTCAAAGAGAAAACTGGATGTAAATAAGGAGTCATTTTAGCTGATTTGGCTTCTTGTGTTTTTGTTTTTTTTTTAATAACTTTATTTATTTATTTTTGGCTGTGTGCGGTCTTCACTGCTGCTCAGGCTTTTCCCTAGTTGCGGCAAGTGGGGATTACTCTCTAGTTGCGGTGCGAAAGCTTCATGTGGGATCTTCCAAGATCAGGGATCAAACCCATGTCTCCTATATTGGCAGGCAGACTCTTTACCACTGAGCCACCAGGGAAGCCCCCGATTTGGCTTCTTTGCTACCAAATCAGAGAGTCAGATAACTGTGACAGTAAAGAACCTCTTATGTTGTTGCAGGAACCGCTGAAACAGACACAGACAGTGGCTGCAGCAGATACACCCTCGTGGCCAATGGGACTCAGTGTCCAAGCAGGGCGTCTGGAACGACAGTGGTCTACACGTGTGAGTTCATCAGTGCCCACGGAGCCAGAGGCAGAAAGGACATAGAAGTGACCTTCATCTCTGCGGGTAAGGACTCTTTCACTGGTATTTTGGGGCTTGCCCCCTCAAATCAGGGGCTGCCAATGAACTGGGAACATCCACAAGCAGTGAAGCTGGACCTTCCCTGGTAATGAGAGGGTGGTTGGGGTAAATCACACAATGCGATTTTCATCTCTGCTGTTTAAATTCACATGAGTTCCTTACAAGGAAGGGTAAGAGTAGGAAGAGGTGGTTGCAGGGAAGGAACTGCCTACGTTTTACTGAGAAGGCAAAAAGCTGAAGTAGGTTTCACACTCAGGTTAGTCACTGAATAAGGAAGGAATCCCATGGACTGAGTCGACTGAGTGACTTTGGCTTCACAAGAATAATGCCCCAATCTCCTACTTTTTCTCCCATAATCCCATTCTCCCTCCCTTGAATTTCAATAGCTTGGCTCACTCCCCACCATCCTTCATCCCCCCTTTTCTCTCCTCTTTCATCTTTTTCAGAGAGAATGCAGCAGAAAGCTTTAGGAGTCTGGTATTTCATGGTTATCTTACAGTTGTAACAAGTGTTTTTTTTTTTTTTTTAATGTTTCAATTAATTCTAGGACTCTTAAAAGTATCATTTCTACTGCTTATATCTTAAAGCATTCTAACTTCACCCCATATCAGACACTTAAAATTTTGCTGCATTCCCTGCAAAAAAAATGGGCAGGCAAACATGTTTTTGCACCCATCATACAAAAACAATTTAGATAAATCATCAGTCCCCACTTCTGAACAATTTGGGTGCCTCTACTTCTCAGCCCAGATATAATTATTTGGGCAGGGTAAATGCTGTGATCCCTTTGCTTCACAAGTCATTCCAGAAAACACTCATCTGCTTGGTAAGCACCGACTGGGTACTGGACCCGGTGCTGATGCTGGGGATGTGAACAAAGACACCCATGAGAGGGTCCTGCTCTTAAGGAGCTCACATTTTTATGGAGAAGAGATACAAAAGAGAGAAATTAAAATACACGATAATATTTTTTTAAAGTTATTTTGAAAGAGTAGAAAATGATACGGTCGTAGGAACTGAGCCATTGAGTCTCCCTTGAGGTGCCTGGAAGAGGTTGGAGGGGAGTTTGGGTTAAGGCAACACTCTAAGTTTGCAACCTTCTGCCCTGCTGATCATTAGGAGATAATTCCAGCCACAAAGGGGACGTGCAAGAATCCCAAAGGCTTCTGATGGAAATGAGTACAGTTCAGAGCACCACCAAGAACAGCCTAGAAACAAGTAAAGCCCCGGAGCAGCAAGGTACCAGTGCCGCGTTGACCCCAGTAGAGTCAGGACCGCTCATGTTTTCTGTCTCCATGTGAAATTTCACTCTATGTGGATGTCACCAGAAAGACTAAACATTATACTTGTTGTTGGTTTTCTTTTGTCTGTTTTGTTTGCATTCTTTTAGCCAAGCTAAACATAACCCCGGACCTAATTTCTGTTTCTGAGGGACAAAGCTTTTTTATAAAGTGCATCAGCGATATGAGTAACTATGATGAGATGTACTGGAACACTTCTGCTGGAACTAAAATATACAAAAGGTTTTATACCACGAGGAGGTACCCGGACAGAGCAGAGTCGGTGCTGACAGTCAAGACCTCAACCAGGGAGTGGAATGGTGAGTGAAAGCCCAGATACCCTGGACCCTGGTTCTAGGACCCCTAGAAATACACTGGAATCATTACCATCCATGCAGGGCCCGACTCAAGCCATGCCTGTGCCAGCCACTCTACATGTCATATGTCATCACTCAATACAACAGCCCTTTGGGGGAAGATGTCACTATTCCCATTTTACAGATGCGGAAAGTGAGGTTCAGAGAGGATAATAAATGTGCCTAAGTTTCTACAACTTAAGTTTTAGAGCAAGAATTAAAACTGGTCTCTTTGATTCTAGAGCCCGTGCTTTGCCCTTAAGAAGATTTTTTGTTTTAATTTAATGATAGTTAATTTACAATGTTGTGTTTAGTTTCAAGTGTATGGCAAACTGATTCAGTTTTATATGTTTAGATATACACACACACACACACACATTTGTGAAGATATCATGTATATGTGATAAATATAATTCCCATGTAATCACATATAATCATCTATATATGTGATTCAATTTTATATATAAAGCAATTCAGTTTTTATATATGTATGTGATTCAGTTTTTTATATGAAGTGATTCAGTTATATATATATACATCTATATGTTCTTTTTTAGATTCTTTCCCATTATTAAGATATTGAGTATAGTTCCCTGTGCTATACAGTAGGTCCTTGTTATTCATCTATTTTATGCATTAGTGGTATACATATAATTCCAAACTCCTAAGAGGATTGTTTTTTAAAGTAATTTTACCAGACTCTTGTTTCACCCAATTGAGGTATAAAAATTCTTCCTAAAGGTTTTATATGCCTGGTTCCAAAAGAGGAAAGAAAAACATTTTTGTTTTCTACTTATCCCTAGGTACTGTTTAAGTTGAGAGAAAATGCAAATTTTTGAAAGAAAAAGCAATTTGGTAGGATCCCTTCAATATAACTGACATTTCTTGAGCTTCTGCTGTGTGGTAGACACTGTGCTAAGTACTTAAGTACATGAATTAATTTAAAACAATAAACCTAGAGGGGAGTGTCATTATCATCTCCATTTCACAGATGAGGACACTGGGGCCCAGTGAGGGTAAGAAAACGCCTGAGGTTTTGCAGCTGGTGAATGGCAGAGCCAAAGTGAAAAGGTGACTGTCTGGCTCCAGGCCAACAGTTTTGGATTTTTTTTTTTTGGCCATGCTTGTGGGATCTTAGTTCCCTGACCAGGGATTGAACTAAACGTGGAGAATTAAATACTGAACCACCCCCAGAGGCCAATTATTAACTACTTTGTTCTAAAGCTTTTCATGAATTATAGGCTTGATCAGTCCAGATCCTACGAATTCCAGGTCATCTTGATTTTTTCCTATGAGGAAGGCCTAGGCAACACTGTAGAAGTAACTGCTTCTTGTCTGGCTGGACTTGGTGGACATCATCAGGAATGGAAAAATTTTTCTCCTAAGCTGAGCTCATACTTGCTCTGCCCAATAGCCCTTTCTGACTATCAGACAATAACTTAGGAGGATCCAGAGCTATCCTAGTTATATTGAACTATTAAACAGTCCCACTCAGGTTCTAAAAATCATCTGTTCTCATCAACATTGTCTACACTTTTCTATTCCATGTAAAGTTTCCCTCCCTCCCAATGGGAATCGGAAGGCATTTTCTCTCTGGTCTTTTTCTACTTGTTTTTTCTCTGCCCAGCAGCTGCTCTGACTCCCACAAAGTTAGGGCAAAGAGAAGGAATGTCACCAACATTGAAAGGTCCTACTTAACCGTAGATGCTGTTATAAACTTCCGGCTGTTCCCACGGCAGCTGACCCAGCGGCGGCTCATCCCCTGATGGGCTCTGGTGTGAAGTCCAGTGGAGAAGCTGGCTTTCATGAAGGCCAACCCAAGCCCTGTGCACAGTCCACTCTGCTTCACCAAGCACTGGGTGTGCAGGCCACTCCTGCTGAAGCCTTCTCTTTTCACTCATGCAAAGTTGAGTCGGCCCATTCTCATCTTCAGACTTTTCTAGATACGCATCAGACATCTAATCCCAGAGTCCATAGGTCAAGCTCTCCCAAGAGTTCACAATCCACCTCTCCCTCCTTCCTCCTTCCCTCTGCACTTCTTAGTGGCTCCATGATGTGCCAGAACTGGAGGCATCTACTCCCTTAGAGATGGGTGTCACAAGACCCCAGGGCTCCAGCTCCATCTCACTGACAACTTTCTTCAAGAACTCTCCAACCCAGCACAGACCAGAATCCTCAGTTTTTCCCTCCTAGTTAAAGAAAGAGCCCTTGGAGGAGATCTTGGGAACCTGATTTGAAACTCGATCCCACTCCAACAGGCTATTTGACTCTGGATAAGCCACCACATTGTATTCAAAAGTAAGTGAATATTTCTATGAGGATGGGTTCAAATGCATAGAGAGCCCAGGGGGGGACTCGATGGAGCGTTTTCTCTTCTAGGGCCTCGGAGGGGTGGCTGTGCGCTTGTCCCAGCTTGACAAGGAAACCCAATTCTCTTCTTAACTTTCTCAGCCAATGCCTTCCTGTTTTTGTTTTGTTTTTTTTATTTTGCAATGGCTTTATTAGATAAAATTCACGCACTATTGATTCTGGATTGATCACGCACGTGGTCACTATTGATCACGCAGAATTGATTCTTTCAAAGGATACAGTTCAGTGGCTTTTAGTATACTGGAGTTGTGCAAACTTTACCGTAGTCATTTGAGAACATTTTCATCCCTCTCCCTCACCCCCGCCAAGAAAAATTCCATATGCTTTACAAGCCACCTCATTTTTCCCAAACCCCCAGCCCTAGGCAACCACTACTCTATTTTCTGTTCCTGTATATTTGTCTACTGTAGACATTTCATAGAACTGGTATCACACAGTATGTGGCCTTTTGTGCCTGGCTTCTGTCACTCAGCATGATGTTTTTGAGGTTCAGCTAATGCCTTTCTGGAGTGATGACATTTGTTCCATCTCATCTTGGCTTCCTTCCACTCAGGAACCTATCACTGTGTATTTCGATACAAGAGTTTGTACAGGGTCGTGGCCAAAGATGTCACCGTGTACCCGCTGCCTCTAGAGTCCAACATCATGGTTGATCCTGTGGAAGCTGCAGTACCATGCCGAAGCTCCCATCACATCAGATGCTGCATTGAGGAAGATGCAGACTACAAGGTCATTTTTCAAGTGGGTTCCTCGTCCTTTCCTGCTGGTAAGATGCCCACTGCTGAATTGTTAGGACATACGATTCCATATATATGGAGTCTACAAATTTACTCTTAAAATAAGAATAAAGAGACATAAGGATTCCATCAGACAGAATATAACAGAGGAATTCCATGAGGCTTTACTGCCTTCTAGTTTGCCATGGGGCCAGTGGCTCATTGAAAAGTGAAAGTGGTAATAGATCAGTTGTGTCTGACTCTTTGAGACTCCGTGGACAGTAGCCCACCAGGCTCCTCTGTTCATATAATTCTCCAGGCAAGAATACAGGAGTGGGTACCCTTTCCCTTCTGCAGGAGATCTTCCTGATGCAGGGATCGAACCTGGGTCTCCTGCATTTTAGGCAGATTCTTTACCATCTGAGCAAGTGGTTTGTGACAAAATCTTGAGAGTCGGTGAGAGTGGAACCCATTGATTTTAGTGATGACTGTTGCAGATCATATTAAGTTACTGTCATGAGCCTTCTACATGTTCCATATAGTAGACTAGACATGCTGATCATCCTTCCCTCTATGCCAGGAGTTAGCATGTAATCAAAGTACCACAAGAATCCTGTAAATGCACAAATGAGCAGCTAAAAGAGTAACAGAAACAATCAAGAAGAATTAGAGGAAATGTTTTTGCTAATGCTGGGATGCCCTGAAGGCATTTGCCAAAATCAGAAACCCAGAATCTTGAATTTGAATTTGAAAGCTCTGAAGTATATGAGAGAGAAGGCCTTGATCCCAAGGCAGTAACTAAGGCACCCCACCCACCAGCACAACGTCAGGGCCCTCAGATGATGACGTGCTTAGTAAAAGAAGAAGAATCTAGGAAAAAAACAAAATTCATCTGCCAGAGTTAAGAACTTGGCCTCATTGCTGACAAAGGGCAAAAATTTCCCCTGAGAATTATGACTCTCCTGCCCAGGTTTGGGAACTCCAAGCTGAGGAATAATTAACTTAAGAGGGTCCATTGGTTGCACTCAATGGTACCTGACCAAAAAAAAAAAAATTCAAGTCCTGTCTGGTAGAATGTACCTTCCACCCAAATTCCTCAGGATTCATTCAAATAAAGGTCAACCAAATATGACTTCACAACCCCAAATCTTAACTCACTGACACCATCACCATCACCATCATGGATTTAGGAGGTCATTCATACTTTCAAAAATGGTTTTTGGGGACTTCCTGCTTAATACAGAACACCGTAGGAGGCAATGAAAAGTAGATCAAAGAAGTGGGGCATGTAGATTAATATCTAGAAAAGCATATGTCATAAAAGGCAATATGTAGAATATTAAATACCCAAAAATGAGCATTAACAGATCGAAAGGACAATGGAAGTTCAGAAAAGTGGGGAATCCCATAAAGACTAGACAATGCAGAGAAGGCTGCATGGCAGGGGGATATGAAATCAACCTGGGTACTGAAATATTTTAGCATTTCTACATTCTGTGGCAAACACGCACGCCTTCAGTATTTTCTATGTTCCAAATACTGAGCTAGGTGCTAGGAGATGCAAAGATAAATGTGACCAGGTATCTACTCGCTAAAACCTCGGGGTCTGGTAGGAGTTGTTGTTGTTGTTCAGCCGCCCAGTCATGTCCGATTCTTTGTGACCCCATATGCTGCAGCATGCCAGGCCTCCCTGTCCCTCACCATCTCCTAAAATCTGCCCAAGTTCATATTGCATAGGTGATGCTGTCCAGCCAACCATCTCCTCCTCTGACACCGTCTTCTCCTTTGGTGACCTCTGAACCAATGACAGGATAAAGGCACAGAGCATGATGGTATTTCAGTAGATAGAAGGATGCTGAGAAAGCATTCTGATTGTCCGAAACTGGGTGGGCATAGACTTGGAGCCATGAATGGTGGAGGTAAGGTTTTGGCCAGTATGCATGCCAGTGTGGGTTTGGTTACTTCTAGGCTAGTGGCATTTTGAGAACCACATAAATGATGGATGTGGCACATGATCTTGGAAAGAGCTTGAACAAGTTTATCCACGTTGGATGATTTTAACAAAATCTGTGCTTTGAATACTTATGTTGTGACTTTGTTCTTTGATTTTATTTTAGTAAAAGAAGTTAATGAAAAGCAAGTGTGCTACAAACACCATTTCATGGCAGACTCAGTTTCCTGTCCAGAAAATGTGGATGTGTTTTGTCACTTTACCAACGCCGCTAATAATTCAGTCCAGAGCCCGTCTATGAAGCTTCACCTGGTTCCTGGTGAGAGCACTTTTAACTTTTTAAAATAATGTTAAGGTCATGAGCAGAGATTCATTTATTGATTCACTTCCTCATTCATCCATCAATAAATGTGTGTTAATCACTTTCATGTGGCAAGCCTTGAGGTAAGCATGGGGGATTAAAAAGAAATAAGCTATGTTTCTTGGCCTCACATCTAGGAGAGAGATACATGTGATTTTAAAATGTCATCACATATAATATGGTAAGTTCTGAACTAGAGATGGTTGTGGGTGGCTAGAAGAGGCTACCTGATTAACTCTGGTAGCAATTAGGTGGGAAGAAATTGATTAAGACATCTTGGTAGATAAAGCCATATACCCATTGATTCTGGGAGTTGAAGCCCTGTCCTCACCAGTTAAGAGTGGACAGTGTTCGTGTGGGGCTGAGGCCACTTTGAACTTTCAGCAAAATTATAGACTTTCAGCAAAGTTCAAATATCTAGTCTACTATATGCCCCCACAAGCACTGTTTCCCAGAGCTACATAAAAAGAATCGGAGGGACTTCTCTGGCAGTCCAATGGTTAAGACTTCACCTTCCAATGCAGGGGGTGTGGGTTCCATCCCTGGCTGGGGAGCTAGGATCCCACATGCCTTGGGGTCAGAAATCCAAAATATAAGACAGAGTCAACGCTGTAACAAATTGAAGACTTTTTTAAATGTCCCATGTCAAAGTATCTTAAAAATAATGAAAAATTCAAATATATATAAAAAGAATCAGAAACTGTCTTTCCCATCCTTTGTCATCGCTCAGCCAATACCACCTCATATACTATTTTTCAAGGTAAAAAGATACTCCTGGGCCTACATCATAAGCAATCCCCTTGCCCCAGAAATCATCTCTGTACAAGACCCCATGATGTCTGAAGGATCTATGGCTCTGTTACCAAGCCTATTTGAGTTTATTGAGGGATTTTTGGTCCTTCTTACAGGTCTTGGTATCTGAGACCCAGACACCAAAGTAGGAAGCAATTAAGAGCTCCCTGTATCTCTGAGTCACCGTCCCTTGACCACCCCCCCCCCCCCACCAAGCACACCTTTTCCAGAGGGCAGCCAAGGTCACTTTTCCTCTGTCCTCCCATCTTAGCCCAGGTGCCATCATGTTTTATTCACTTACCTTTGTTCTCCTCTTTGTTCTTCTTTGTTCCTCTTTGTTCTTCTTGCTGATTCCTCAGCCTTTTCCTAATAGAAAATTACTTAGGTATTTTAAGATTTTTCTACAGTGGCTGAGAACTCAATAAATGCTAAAAGATAGTGGGGGAGGTGATTCTGCTCTTGAGAGAGTCCAAGTTCTCTGGAGATGGAGATTCTGCAAAAAATGCCATTTTCCAATGAAGTCTGGTCTTAGGTAGAGGAAAAGGGAAGTCATCTTAAGGGAAATCAGAAGGAATAAATGCTTATAAATATTGTCTAGAATATTCAGGTCATGGGTGCCTAGAATTCCTACTGCTAATTATAGCTTTAGATTAAGATGGTGCCTCTTATCCTTGGCTGCACCCAGGAATCACAAGGATGCTTTAAAAATCGTTAAAGCCTGAATTTCAGCCTGAGAGGTTCTGATCTACTTGGTATTTCCAGACATTGGTATTTCCGAGGCTCCTGTGGTGATTCTTAGGCATCAGAGTTGAGAATCCCATGCATGAAGATCCCATGCATCCCTAACACCTACGGTCACCTGCAGATCCTTTCTCTGGATGAGTACACATTAAACTCTTGTCATTTTCATGGCTTAGATTTTACAGGCAGCAGAGAAATTTCCTAGAGATCAGAGGTGGGAATGAGGCCTAAAAGAAAAGCCAGTGCAAATTAGAATCAGATCTGTGTGGAAACTTGGAAAAGGCCACTGAAAGTAAATAAGAAGATGAGTTCAAATATCAAAATGCCGCCTAAGCCTGTTCCTGTTTCAGCTATCTTTTCTCCTCTTTTCAGCTGTACCTTTTATGTCCATGTTTCCAATGCAGGGGAGAGCATCACTTGCCAGGATCCTATCCTAGGTGTTGGGGAGCCTGGGAAAGTCATCCAGAAGCTTTGCCGGTTCTCGAACATTACCAGAAGCCATGAGAGCCCTATTGGAGGGATCATAACTTACAGATGCGTGGGCTCCCGGTGGCAGATCAAGAGAAATGACTGCATCTCTGCCCCAATAAACGCTCTGCTCCAGCTGGCCAAGGTGATCCTTAAACCCTTGACTCTGAACTCTTGGTGGGGAGCTGTGTTCAGCTGAACCTATTTCTCAGCACCTAGGAAAGTGGACTTTGAGCTGCATTGTGTTGCTCTCAAAGCTACGCTTATTTATTTCCGAAGAAGATGCAACCCTAGAAATGCTTAACGTTTTGCTTGAATACCAATAGAGAGGCAACACAGTGTTCTGCCCTAGGACCAGTTGTGAACCTTCACCTTGGTTTCCGTTAGCTCAATGATGAAAGTCATGCTGGTGAAGCCATCCCCTCTAACTGCTCTCCTTTGAAGAATTTTTACATCAAGCTAAAAGTTATAATCTTTTAACAAAGAAACCAAAATAAAAAGTAAGATTTATGGACTTCCTGGTGGTTCAGTGGTTAAGAATTCTCCTTCCAATGCAGAGGACACGGGTTCGAACCCTGGTCGGGGGAGCTAAGATCCCACATTGCAACAAAGATCCAGCACAGCCAAAAAAAAATAAATTAATTTTTTTTAAAGTAAGGTTCATCAATAGGAAAAAAAATATTGGGCTTTATGCTTCTACAGGTCTGAGAGTTCCTTTATCCTTACAAGTCATCTATAGCCCTAGAAGGGGCTAGCTGACCTCTCTTACCTAGAGTAGAAGTGAGTGCCATGTGGTAAGGAAGTATGTTTCATTTCATCAAAATAAATACTTTCACCTCTCACACCTACATCATTGAGAATTCAAGAGTCTTAAAATTCCATGAGTTACAATAGATGAGTTGCATTTTTTTGTGTGTCTTGTCTGATTGTGTTGGCTTTTTTGTTCCTAGGCTTTGGTTAAGAGCCCCACCCAGGATGAGAAGCTCCCGTCCTACCTAGGGAATCTTTCCATTAGCACAAAGCAGGTGAAACTTGAAGCCGGCTCATTTTCTGGGACCCTGGGAGCTATTATTAACATCCTGGACCTGTTCTCAACAGTTCCAACCCAAGTGAATTCAGAAATGATGACGGTGAGTTTGTTCATCTTACAGGAGTCTGGGGTCTCATCTCTTCATCCTTCAGCCCCTGTGGTCAAGAAACATAATCTCTCCACTGCAAATTCTTCTCTCTTTTCCTAAGCAGTGCCTTGCCAGCCCTGGTTTTTAGCATGTGCGTGTATATCTTGGGATCTTAAGATGATTTCTTTAAAGAATCTCATTAGTTTCTTCATTAAAAGAGAATGAATTCTTATCTGCTTTCTAAGAAAACTAGGAATGAAAGGTTTACAGAATATGTACGACGTGAGATTCTCAATAATTTCTCATTAAACATAACCGTTGAAGTAATCAGTGTTCTTTATTATTTTTTTTATTGAAGTATAGTTGCTTTACAACATTGTGTTCATTTCCGCTATACAGCAGATTGAATCAGCCATATGTATATATATATATCCCCTCTTTTTTGGATTTCCTTCCCACTTCAGTTGGGGCTTCCCTTATGGCTCAGCTGGGAAAGAATCCACCTGCATTGTGAGAGACCTGGTTCGATCCCGGGGTTGGGAAGATCCCCTGGAGAAGGGAAAGGCTGCCCACTCCAGTATTCTGGCCTGGAGAAGTCCGTGGGGTCACAAAGAGTCGGACAGGACTGAGCAACTTTCGATTTCACTCTTCCCCCTTCTGTTACCGCAGAGAGCTGGTAGAGCTCCCTGGGCAGTACGTAGGTTCTAACGAGCCATCTATTTTCTATGTAATAGTGTGTGTACATTAGTCTCAATCTCCCAATCCATCCCACTCCCCGTTGACCCCTTGGTAGCCATATGTTTATTCCCTATATCTGTGTCTCTATTTTTGCTTTGAAAATAAGATTATCTACACCATTTTTCTGGATTCCACATATATGCATCAATGTACAATATTTGTTTCTCTTTCTGATTTTCTTCACTGTGTGACAGTCTCTAGATCCATCCACATCTCTTCAAATGACACAACTCCATTCCTTTTCATGGCTGAGTAATATTCCATTGTATATATGCACCACATGTTCTTTATCAGTTCCTCTGTTGATGGACATTTAAGTTGCTTCCATGTCTTGGCTATTGTAAATAGTGTTGCAATTAACACTGAGGTGTATGTATCTTTTTGAATGATGGTTTTGTCTGGGTATATGTCCAGGAGTGGAAATGCTGGATCATATGATAGTTCTATTTTTAGTGTTTGAAGGAACCTCCATTCTATTTTCCGTTCTTGCTATATCAATCTACATTCCCACCAACAGTGTAAGAAGGTTCCTTTTTCTCCAGCAATTAGTGTTCTAAGAGGAAAGAGAATTCGCTCACCAAAGTTCAAATGAAGATACTTTAGCAAAGGGATACTTACAGAGGTAAAACTAGGAATTTTTTTAAAAGTGTGAGGCCACCAGAAACCAGAAGCATTTAGAAACCTTTACTGCCTTGAGGATTAACAGGAAAAGGAGAGGAAATAGTGCACCCATAACCTTGGAGGAGGGATCACTGAGCAGGAGCTATAGCATTGGAAGGACATAACCATACCAAAGATATGCTGAGAGTAGAAATGAGGATGCAGGAAAAATAGATCTCGGCTTCTTTCTTCTCTCATCATCTCACCTCCTGCTGGTGTTTCTTACTCGACAAACCCAACCAGAGGCAACCGGCAAGCAGCTTGGGTTACAAGAGTCCAAGGAGCTTATACAGATCTCTGAGGGCTGTTCTAACAAGTTGCCATAAACTGGGTGGCTTACAATGAGGAAATTTCCTCTCTCACACTCCTTGAGGCTAGAAGTCTGAAATCAAGGTATCTGGGGACCACGTTTCCTCTGAAGGCTCTAGGGAAGGATCTTTGATCACCTCTTCTAGCTTCTAGGGGGCTTCCCTGGTAGCTCAGATGGAAAAAAAAAAATCAGCCTGTCAATGCAGGAGACCCAGGTCCAATCCCTGGGTCAGGAAGATCCCTGGAGAAGGGAATGACTACCCACTCTGGTATTCTTGTCTGGAGAATCCCATGGACAGAGGAGCCTGGCAGGCGACAGTCCATGGGGCTGTACAGAGTCAGGCAAGACTGAATGACTAACATGTTCACTTTCCAGTTTCTAGTAGATCCAGGCATTCTCTGACTTGTGCTGCCTCATTCCAGCCTCCAACTTTGTCCTCATATGACTCATTTTCTCCATTTATCTCCTCCTCATCTGTCTCTTTTAAGGATACTTGTCACTGGATTTAGGGCCTGACCAGGTAATCCAGGGTGATTTTTCTCTCAAGATCCTTAATAGCATCTACAAAGACTCTTTCTCCAAATCAGGTCACATTCACAGAGTTTGGGAATTAGGACAAGTCATCTTGGAGGCCACTGTTCAACTAACTCCAAGGCTCATCATTTCAGAGAACAGAACAAGGCAAAGAAGGGCAGAGAGAAGCCACTTCTCTCCATGGAGTTAAGCCACAAATGAAAATTCCAAGTTTATGGGAGAGGGAATCAAACTGTTGAGCAAAGAAGAAAGGTGCCTTTAACAACACTCTTATTTGGTGCTCAGCATTTGAGAGGGTCTTCGGAGACTCCTTCACCCTTGCTGGTGAAATACCGCCCACTCAAAAGCCTTTACAGGCTTGAGATTTCAAATAAAATAAAACATAAAACAATTAATAAATATCTCTGCCAGCCTGCTGAGTTGACCTTAGTGAGTTGTAGGGGTGGTTCTGTCATGACTTCTAAACATTTCACAAAATCTTGAAGTTGGGGTGGGGTCCATCCTCTGCTTTCTCCCCATAAGAAGGTGGATCATTGTCCCCTACAACCTGTGATGCTGCACATCCCCCTTCTCTTTTCTTCTTCTCTGTACCCACTTAGAGCTTCCCAGGTGACTCAGTGGTAAAGAATCCACCTGCCAATGCAGGAGACACCGAAGACTTGGATTCCATCCCTGGGTCGGAAAGACCCTCTGGAGGAGGAAATGGCAACCCACTCCAGTACTCTTGTCTGGGAAATCCCATGGACAGAGGAGCCTGGTGGCCTGCAGTGCATGAGGTTGCAAAAGAGTCTGAGATGACTTAGCAAATGAGCATGCACGCAAGCATGTACCCACTTACCCAGTTTCCAAGGAGATGTTCTTTTCTCTCTCTCTTTTATGATTGAAAACATTCAGTTGGTTTGATCCCATGCCTTGTCAATTACAGCACGTCCTCTCCACGGTCAACGTCATCCTTGGCAAGTCTGCCTTGAATACCTGGAAGATGTCACAGCAACAAAAAACCAATTATAGCTCACAGCTATTGGATTCAGTGGAAAGATTTTCCCGAGTTTTACGGGCAGAAGACAGCACCATCTCCCAACCTAATGTGCAGATGAAGAGCATGGTCATAAAACCCGGCCACCTCCAATCCTACAGGCAGAGCTTTGTCTTCTTAGACTCTGACCTCTGGGGCAACGTGACCATCAATGGATGCCAGCTGGAACACCTGCAGCCAGA
The DNA here is from genome assembly GCF_963930625.1 of Muntiacus reevesi. Taxonomy (NCBI): domain Eukaryota; kingdom Metazoa; phylum Chordata; class Mammalia; order Artiodactyla; family Cervidae; genus Muntiacus; species Muntiacus reevesi. Next base: position 21,686,281 of record NC_089268.1, on the reverse strand, counting down.
TTCATTTGTCGTCACCGTGGCTTTCCCAACTCTCAAAACCATCCTCGACCAGGATGTTCCGGGAGAGAATTTTGCCAACAGCTTGGTGATGACCACCACCGTCAGTCGCAGCATAACCACGCCATTCAGGATTCTGATGACTTTCAAAAACAACCACCCTTCGGGCGGGATACCGCAGTGTGTGTTCTGGAACTTCGACCTCGCCAACCACACCGGGGGGTGGGACAGCAGCGGGTGCTATGTGAAAGCAGTCACCGAGGACAGCGTGACCTGCAGCTGTGAGCACCTCACCTCCTTCTCCATCCTCATGTCACCCGACTCCCCAGACCCCGATTCTCTCCTGAAAATCCTGCTGGATATCATTTCCTACATTGGGCTGTGCTTTTCCATCTTGAGCTTAGCAGCCTGCCTCGTCGTGGAGGCCGTGGTGTGGAAGTCGGTGACCAAGAACCGGACCTCCTCCATGCGCCACATCTGCATCGTCAACATCACCGCTTCCCTCCTGGTGGCCGACGTCTGGTTCATCGTGGCCGCTGCCATCCACGACCATCGCTTCCCACTCAACGAGACGGCCTGTGTGGCCGCCACCTTCTTCGTCCACTTCTTCTACCTCAGCGTCTTCTTCTGGATGCTGACCCTGGGCCTCATGCTCTTCTACCGCCTGGTTTTCATCCTGCACGACACGAGCAAGTCCATTCAGAAGACGATCGCCTTTTCCCTGGGGTACGGCTGCCCGCTGCTCATCTCTGTCATCACGGTGGGGGCCACCCAGCCCCGGGAGGTCTACACCAGGAAGAACGCGTGCTGGCTCAACTGGGAGGACACCAAGGCCCTGCTGGCCTTCGTCATCCCGGCCCTGGTCATCGTGGTGGTGAACATGACCATCACGGTCGTGGTCGTCACCAAGATCCTGAGGCCCTCCATCGGGGACAAGCCGAGCAAGCAGGAGAAGAGCAGCCTGATCCAGATCACCAAGAGCATTGGGGTCCTCACGCCACTCTTGGGGCTCACCTGGGGTTTCGGTCTGGCCACCGTGTTCCAGGGGAGCAATGCTGTGTTCCACATTGTGTTTACCCTCCTCAATGCCTTCCAGGTATGTTCTGCAGGGCAGCGCTCTCAGCGAGGATCTGTAATGATAGAAACACAAATAAGGGTAGGAATGGGGAAGGGTTTGAGTTCAGGGGAGGCCCTGGCCCTAAAGAACAGTAATGACAAGAACTCAATGAAAGAGAAAAGGCACATTCCTCTGCTCCCATGGAACCTCATACCTCTTATCACATGCTTTATAATTTAGTTGCTTATGTGCCTCCCTGCTAAATGCCTTGATGATGCAAATAGGAGGAAAGTCCCTTCCCTACACTGGATTCTGATATTTATCCAATGTTATCTTGATGCTGTCTATTATATCCTAAATGCAAATACCACCGTTAAACCAAACAGCCTCTCCAGTTGATTTTCACAAGCATTAAATGAGCTCTGCCTTGGTGAGGTGGAAGCACCTGTCTTTCTTATCAGTATATCCCTAGTTCCAGCAAAGACCTTGGAACAGGCTAGGAGCTAGGTAACCATTTGACAAATGAAGTAAATGCTCGGTACCACATAGAAGGTGCTCAGGTAACATTTGCTGAAGGCTGGAAGAATTCTGCTCCATTCATTATATGAATGGGCTTCCTTGGTGGCTCAGATGGTAAAGAGTCTGCCTGCAGTGCAATCCCTGGGTCGGGAAGATCCCCCACAAAGGAAATGGCAACCCACTCCAATATTCTTGCTGGAACAATCCCATGGGTAGAGGAGCCTGGTAGGCTACAGTTTATGGGGTCGCAAAGAGTTGGGATACGACTGAGTGACTTCACTTTCATTATATGAAAATGAAAAATACGTTCCCTTTGCTCTCCAGTAGTGCAAAACGAATTATAATACAAGTCACATTGTTAGGAGGGCTTTAGCAGAGGTACAGACAACAAGCCTTTGGAGCACAAGGAAGGGATGCTTGATTGTGATTCATCCAATAGATGAATGGTAACCCTAGGCTCCCATGCGCTGGTGAGAAGGCAGGGCGTCTTGGGGTGATGCTGAGACATCATCCTAGATGCTCATGCCAAGACCATGCAAATCCTGCTACTCCAAACTCTAAGGTTCATGTCTAATGATGTCTTGTCTAGGAGGGACTGATTTTTCTACCTCATGCCCTATGTCCACATTACAACTGTGAGGACTGCTGTAGACATAAGAGGCATGTTTAATAACATAGCCAGCAGGACCTCCAGCTTACAATTGGGTGGAAATAGGAAAATTGAAAATATCCTCATAACATTGTAACATTGAAGGTCCCTTGGTGTGGACCTGCTACATGATTGTCATCTACTTGACCATAAATGCAGCCGTAGAATGAAGTAGCTTGCAAATCCTATGCTACGTGAACAATACTTCCTATTTTGCTAGACAAGAATATGATTAGTAAATAATATGATTTAAATGCACTTCTTTCTGATTTTTTTTCAGGGATTATTCATTTTACTCTTTGGATGCCTCTGGGATCAGAAGGTAAGAACGATGATAGTCATGCTCCTAGAAAAGTCTAAAGAGCCATGACATATTAGGCTGACAATGGCCTCTTTTTTTTTAACCTTTTCATTTTATATTGGAATAGAGCTGATTAACAATGTTGTGATGGTTTCAGGGGAACAATGAAGGGACTCAGCCATCCATATGCATGTATCCCTTCTCCCTCAAACTCCCCTCCCATCCAGGCTGCCACGTAACATTGAGCAGAGTTCCCTGTGCTGTAGAGTAGGACCTTTCAGTTATCCATTTTAAACACAGCAGTGTATCCATGTTGATCCCAAACTTCCTAACTATCCCTTCCCCCCACTCTCCCCTCCTGACAACCATAAGTTCATTTTTTAAATCTGTGAGTCTGTTTCTATTTTGTGAATCAGTTCATTTCATCATTTCTCTTTAGATTCCACATACAAGAGATGTCACACAATACTTCTCCTTCTCTGACTTACTTCACTCAGTATAACAATCTCTAGTTCCATTCATGTTGCTGGAAATGGCATTATTATTTTTAACGGCTGAGTAATACTCCATTGTATATATGTACCACATCTTCTTTATCCATTCCTCTGTCAACGGACATTTAGGTTGCTTCCACATCTTGGCTATTGTAAACAGTGCTGCAATGAGCATTGGGGTGCATGTACCCTTTTGGACCATATTGCTCTCTGGGTATATGCCCAGGACTGGGGTTGCAGGGTCACATGGTGGCTCTGTTCTTAGTTTAGTTTTTTAAGGGCCCTCCACACTGGTCCCCACAGTGGCTATTACCACTTTACATTCCCACCAACAGTATAGAAGGCTTCCCTTCTCTCCATATCCTTTTCAGCATTTGACAATGGCTTCTTTTAAACTCTGCAGGTGCAGGAAGCCTTGCTGAATAAGTATTCACGGTCAAAATGGTCTTCACAACACTCAAAGGTAAATAGTTTCTTCGTAGAGACTTTGAAAAACCCCTCTCTCTCCACTACCAATTGTAGTGTAGTGGAATAATTATAGATTATTCCACCGTACTTGCTTTGTACCTGATTCTGCCTTTTAATCAAAACCACAGCAATGAACTGGCATTAAGATGCTGTCCCCACATCTTAAAATAGGGATTATAGGGGCCAATAGCACAGATAGTATCAACTGGAAGTTAAGACCAAATCTCAATGAGAAGCAATCTCCTGGGGAAACTCAAGGCCATTTATGAGCCTTAAGAACACAATTTGAGAATAATGATGAATTCTGTGTAGTTCTTCTTGGAAAATATTTGTTTTCACATGTCAGAAGATAATAAACCTTATCAAACAGTAAAATATGTATTTGGAAGCCTAATACCTATGACAAGATTCCAGTGTTTCAAAAGGTGGCTTTCCTGCTTAAAGTGAAAGTGTTATTCACTCAATCATGTCCAACTCTTTGCCACCCAAGGACTTAAGCCCACCAGGCCCCTCTGTCCATGGAATTCTTCAGGCAAGACAACTGGAGGGGGTTGCCATTCCTTTATCCAGGGGATCTTCTTGACCCAGGGATTGAAGCCAGGTCTCCTGCATTGCAGGCAGATTCTTAGTGAATCTGGTGGTCTGAGCCACCAATATAGGCTTTCCTGCTTAATTTGTCTGAAATAGAAGTTCAGGTTCATCCAGGCCCTCTCCTTAGGTGAGATGAAAGATGCAGGCAGTGACCACAAGAGGGCAGCAAACAAATCATTCTGCAGATTCAAACAGGACCTTGGACTAACATGTTTACTTTTAATTCTTTTCTTCTCTAGTCAACATCCATAGGTTCATCTACACCTGTATTTTCTATGAGCTCTCCGATATCAAGAAGATTTAACAATTTGTTTGGTAAAACAGGTACGTAGTGTCCTCTAGATCTTTCCTGGGTTGACCTAAACGCATTTGCCCTGGGGGGAAATCTCACCCCTAGTGTCCAACTGTCCACTTCATAACACTGACCCACAATGGCCTTATTTGGGGCAGAGGTTAAATACCTGCTTATATTTTGCCAAACTACCAGGATGTTGGTACAGAAGGCAGCTGCCTTCAGCCTGCAGAGAACTCTCCATCAAAACCATACCCACCATAAAAATGGGAACTGAATGTTAATTGCTGTCCTGGTCAAACACAAACTTCTATTCATGTTATATAAGAATAGGTAGGTCATAGCTCTGGGTTATGGTGCAGGAAGAATATATTTAGAGAATCCTACCCTAGCATCCCGTGCTGTGAGTTTCATTTCTTTTTTTTTTTTCCTTTTTCTATTTTTGGAGTATTCTTGTTTTACACACGGGCATTTTTAAAACCTTGCATACGTATGAGAGATCACCCAAGTTAGCTATTCTATTAGGGGCGTGTGCGATGAACATTTTCTCCTTTTAGATCTCAGATGAAGGATGTGAATGACTTTGGGCAGTGGGTCTCAGCTGTTCTGGCAAGCTGAAACCCCTGTCCCTTGTTCCCCCAACCCCTCACCTCCTGCCAGGGAAACAGGCACTAGAATTCCTTCTAGCTCCTCCAAACTGAACAGATCTCACAAATGAAGAAATGTATGAAATGTGTCAAAAGCCTTCCAGGCTATGGCTCTCTGGTGAATTTTGGGAATGCCTATTAGTTATTAAAGTTCAGGAGAACTTGGCATTTGGGGCTTCAGCTTGATGTATTACTCATGAAACTTCAGGAACTTCCCTTTTGGTTGGAGCTGTTGTGAAATCATCCGAGATCCAGGATATATCAGAACTTTTCCTCTTGGCCAGCACTATCCCTGGATCGTGTTTGTGCGTGCTAAGTCGCTTAATTGTGTCCGACTCTTTGGGACGGCATGGACTGCAGCCCACCAGGCTCCTCCGTCCATGGGATTCTCCAGGCAAGAATGCTGGAGTGGGTTGCCATTTCCTCCCCAAGGGATCTTCCTGACCCAGGAATCAAACTGGCGTCTCTTATGTCTCCTGCATTGGCAGGCAGGTTCTTTGCCATTCGTGCCACCTGGGAAGCCCTGGATGGTGTGTAGCATTTGCATTAAAGTGAGAACAGTGAAAACTCTATGAAATGAGTCCACAGAATCTGAGTTACACACTGTGTAAGGCCAGTGACGTGTGTTCCCTGTTTCTGAACCAGTCAGATCAAGAGCTGGGGCCCAGACCCCAAGGTCCTAGGGCCTGAGAATCCGGGCCGTGGCCACTCAGCCTTTCAGGCTCATTCATGCTGATCCAAGGTGGCCTACTTGAGGGCTCCATAATCACCGTAACTTTGGTTTATGTTGTCAGCAGCCCCAAGGGCTCCCCCAGGCAATGACGGAAGCGTTAGCCATGGCAGTCCACCCATCTGATGGTAGGGTGGGCACTGTGTCACTTCCCCTGCCCAACACGCAGCCCCCACTGCCCCCCTGCTGTGTCCCCGCCCCACGCTGGCATCAGTCTATGCAGTTGCCCCAGGGCCGTTCTCCCTGCTACCCTCACCCTCAGCACTTCTGTTGTCATCCCCTGACTCCTGCTGCTTTCCTGGTCTTGCCTCTTCTTCCCCCGCAATTTCCTCCTTTCTTTACTTTCCTCCCTTTCCCCGGCTCAGACCCCTCCTGAGAGCTTCCCCAGGTCACAGCAACCCAAGGGGACCAGGGATGTTCCTTCCTATGGATGCCCCCAGGCTGTTGCATGAGGCAGCATGCGGAGGGCCGCCCGGGTCAAGATCTCCCTGTCTTCTGTAGCAATCTGGCTGCTGGTGTGATGTGAAGTAGTTAGTGCCTGTCTTATCGGCTGCCATGCATGCTTGAGAACAGCTTGGTTTGTTCTCCAGGACTTCTGGGTCTGGGGAGGAGGGCAGGCTTGGGTTCATTTCCAGGCATGGCTTGCCTGGCCCCTGGAGTAGAGCGCCCCCTGGGCGATCAGCAGAGATTCACACCCCAGTGATCATGAAGACGTGACCTTCAGCTAAGCTGCTGTTCTGTTTTTCAGGAACATACAATGTTTCCACCCCCGAAACAACCAGCTCATCCCTGGAAAACACATCCAGTGCTTATTCATTGCTCAACTAATGACAGGAAAATCCAGCCCATGGGACCTCTTGGGAAACAGTGGATGTGCTCTGAAAAAGAGATCCTTTCCAAGCCATGGGTAACATGTTTTTTCCGCAGGCCTCTGGGAGCAGATGCTGAAGAGACTTTTTCATGAGGGAAGAGGCTTTCTTTTGTAAAGACAGACCAAAGGAAATGGTTGCATTTATGTTGCTGCCCCACCCCTGTCTCTTGTGTGATACCAAATGTGTATAGTATTTAAGTGAAACTCAAGCCAACTTCTCTGTCTATATTGTAAAATAGAATTTCAGGGACATTTTTCCTTTTCACACCCTGGGCCCAGAGATAAGCTTTGATTAAAATAATAAGTAAAAGGCCAGGACTTAGGAAACTCTTCAATGAATTCTAGGGAGGAAGGATGGAAGAGAGAAAGAAAGAAAGAAGAGAGGGATGGAGGAAATGAGGAAAAAAATATAGAGAAGACTAACATAAGGACCACATGTTAAGATTCCTATGTTAATGACCCAATACTTTCACCACTCAGATTTCACCACCAATACTGAAAATTAAAAAATGACTCCAAAATGAAAACTGAAAATTAGCCATGGATAAAGTTCAATATTTCTCTGGTGTTTCTTAGCTAAGAGAGACCAAAAAAGAAAAAGAAAAAAGGCAATGAAAAAATAGGGAGGAAATTATATCATCAAGATGCTTTTAAGTGAATGATGATATTTCCAAGAATTTCACAGAAGACATGACTCTCCTGATGCTAAACACATACATATGTGTTACTGTGTGTTATGGTTGGAGTTAAGAGGAGTGAATGGACAGAGGAAGTATGATTAGATGATTAGATCCCAGATCCCAATTGCTGATTGCATTTTTATTATTAATAGTTTAGCAGAACAGTCTTAGGTTTTGGTTTGTTCCACTTTTTGTAAGCAAAAATATATATATATTTGTCTATCCATTCATTTCCAAATGTGATATATTGCACTGAAAACAGACCCTCCCAACTGTCATGAATTATATTTAACAGCTTTAACCAGGTACTTTTCTGTGCATGCTAGAAAAGATTTTAATGATCTTACAGCATTGTATATTATTATTTTTGTAGTTACTTTGGATTTAGAGGCCCTGGATGTGCTGTATAGCTCTCTCTGTGTTAATTCTTTCAGTTCCTAAGTTCCCAGACCAATATACATTCGGAGTTTTCTACTGTCTAATTGGTATTTATTCTAACTACTTAGAAATCTTCTGGAAAAAGCTCTCCAGCTGGCTGGTCTGTGCTCCTAATGACACTTTACCTTGATGAACAGATGGTGGAGATTGTTTGTGAACTATGTGCGTGTATGTTTCACCTGTGTGTGTGCATTTCATAAAAATATAATATAAATATTTATTGAAATCATATCCATAGCAAAGTTTACCATGTGCTGTAGCTACAGCAACCAAATATTCCAAATCAAAGTCTGATCCTAGGGCCATCATGAAATAGAATAAAAGATGTGGGACTTCTCTGAAAATATAAGCAATGTGGTCTTCATAAGGGCAGATCTAACAGGTCCAACCATCAGGAAGAACGGACCAAACAGGCTGAGATTCAAGTACCATTTATCCATTGAGATTTGAAAGAGTTTTTTTTTTAATAATTTTACTGTTTAAAATAACTTCCTTTTATTTTTAATTTTAAATTCTACCTCTGTCTCTCTTTTCTTTATGAGAAGGGGGAGATAGGACAGACAGAAGTCCCAATCACATTTCAAGGAAATGAACTCTTTTTTTCCCCCTTTTTCTACATACTCACAAGTGACATACATATCTACGCCCACATTTGCCAGCAAATTGCCACATCATTATCCCAATTGAAGAGTTCATTATTTAAAGTCCCTGAAGGAAATGATTATAAAGCTCAGAATTCTCCAGGGAATGATCAACTTTGGGCAGAAGCTGGTACTGAGAAGACGAGAGTCAGAGGTTAGGTTGGATGATCAGCTGAATTCGATTTAGACATCAGGAAAAGAATGGCTTTAGTGATTTGGTTTCTGGGGTTCTATCCATGAGAGCTGAGACAGGGTTAGACAGTATTGATGTGATTAGCCAGAGAAAGCATTGCATTCAGAAGGCTGTGGTTCTCCTGTTCGAAATCACAAAACTATAAGAAACACTGACCTTCCACCCATTTCTTAGGGATCCTCTGGGATTTGTTGTCCAGAACTTTGTGAAGGGGACCTCTGTAATGACAGGAACCTCCAGTGGGGCTCCCCAGGATGGGGGTCTGGTTCTCTGCCCACATTAATTAACGGAGGCCTGTTCCCTCATCCCCGAAGTGCACACACACACACGTGTGTGCACACACATGCACAAACACACACGCTCAAGGCATGCATGTACCTCCCCCCTTTCAAGTCACAGTGCTGGATCCACATTTCCAGAAAAGCCGTACAAACACTGGAGAAGTACAGTACATGCTGATTTTCTGCTCAACTGCAAGAGACGTTGTTCAGTCACTGATCTTTGCCAAGAACACCCTGAAATAAGCAACAGAATTCAGCATTGTAAAAAAGAGTGGTCTGTGAATCTGTTAATTACAGCAGGAGCCACTCTTGGCCCTGGGGTCACCGGTTTTCAGTCAGCAATGATGTCAAGGCTCTGGGCAGCAGATTTCCGAGGGAAGGAAGAACGGGAACTCTGGTGTTGGCACAAAGTGGGATGTGGCGCCTACTTCACCGGGAAAGTGTCCACTACTTTCCCACATCCCTGAAATCTCAGTGTATAAAGCCGGTTCCACCGGGCCAAGCCTTCCTGCATGAAGGGACCCTCTGATAAGTCCGTTTCCTGCAGTGGAGTCCGTACTGATGCTCCAGAGGGGGTGAGGTTAGAGCATCCACCAGTGAGCAGTGGATACAAACTACAGAGGTAGTCTCAGCCCAGAATAACGTTCTGAGTCCAGTGCAACACATCCTCTCCTGGATGAGTAATACGTCTGCCACGCTCGCCTCCGAGTCATACTGTTTACTTGGAGAAAGAGGTAAATACAAGTCCGTGGGGATTTCAGGATCTAGGTTGCTAAGGCCAGAAATTAAGAAACACCGTGGGAAGACATAATTCTTTGTGGTTTGTGTAGGGAACTTCAGAGAGGTTAGAAGACTTAAAAAAAGTTTTATGGGGATGAGAAAGATTATAGCAACCAGCAAGCACAGAGGTGGCAGAAGACATTATTCTGAGTCACAAGTCACAACCATTTTAGAAGACAAAGGAAGCAAGTGAGGTCATAGAAGAGCCCTGTAGGCAGAACACATTTCATATGTGGTAGGGGAAGGTGCTGTCAAATGGGGTTCTACATCCCCTAGAGAAAGTCAGTGACCCAGGCCAGCAGAAGTCTGATTCCCCAAGTGTCTAAAATAAAGGAGGGGCTTTGTATTTTTTGAACATCCTTGAAAACAATGTCTAGTCATTTCAGAGGTATTAGCTTTGAAGTGAGATGCTATAGGTTTCTAAAATTATGACTTAGGATTTTCAATCGTGTCTTAATAGCATTCCAGCATACAGCTCTGTTCATGGGGTTCTCGACCCAGTGGACATGATTCTGAGCAAACTTTGGGAGATAGTGAAGGACAGGGAAACCTCGTATTCTGCAGTCCATGGGGTCGCAAAGAGTTGGACATGACTTAGTGACTCAACAACATATAGCTCTATGTCTTTTCCCTGCTTATAATAATAAAATATCTAAAAAGATGGTGTGAAGCTTTTGTTAATATAAATTGTCTCCACTTTTGCAATAGGTTATTCCCGCTGTTTCAGACTTCTCCACGTCCACCAGAATTTAACTCCTTCTCCAGCGAATGGTCACTTCTCTTCTCCAGGCATGGGGACATGAATGGGGGCTGTCTGAAGCTCACAAGCTGAGGGCTGACATCTTTCCTCACACAATTCACACTCCCACTCAGCATATGGAGCCCAGACACTTAAGAGGCTTTAAGCAGGAGAACTGGAGGTAAAGTTTTGAGTACCCGACTGTCGGGGAATCAAATTTTAAAAAATGTCTGTTCTGACATTTGGATGTGGCTTGGTTGGCATTTTCATGGACAGCCGAAAACAGAGCCCTGTTGGTCCTATTAGCAACAGATATTTCTGCAACAGGTCCAGTATTTCCCATATTAGTTTTAAATGGCTGTGTGACATATTACCACAAAGTTAGAGGCTGAAAACCATACCCGTTAGTTATCACACAGTTTCTGGGCATGGTTAACTTCACCTTCTGCTCAGACTTTTACCAGGCTGAACTCAAGTTGTTGGCCAGGGCTGCAGTCTCATCTGAAAGCTAGGGTATTCCTCCAAGCTCAGCGGTTGCTTGGCAGAATTCTACTCTTTAGTTACAGGACTGAGGTCATCCTTAGCTCCTGGAGGTGTCTTACCATCCCCTGCGCTGTGGTCTTCTCCCAGCAGGGTAGTTGGCTTCTTCAAAATCAGCAGAGGAACTTCTGTGGTCCCTTTGAATCTCTGGTTGGTACTTCATCAGTCTCTGATCTCCAGACATATTTTTAAAGGACTCACCTTATTAGGTCAGGCCCACCTAGGATAATCTTCCTTGAGATTAACTCAAAGCCAGATGATTAGGGACCTTCTTTACACCTGCAAGATCCCTTCATCTTTGCCCTATAATGTAATCTCATCAGAGACACAGGCCCTGCTCACTGTCCAGGGGAGAAGATAACACAAGTTTTATCTTCAGATTATTTTTAAAAAAGAAGTTAAGGACACCACACTGGTCTATAGAATCTATATGAGGTATGAGATGGAGACACGGTGACCTGCAAACTTTCCTTTATCCCTAGGAGTAGTCACGCTGAGAAGGGTCTCTCTGGACAGTATCAGTGATATGGCTTGCGTGCTGCAAATATGTCCATGCTATTCTGTCTGCTGAACATGCAAATACAACCAAAGTCACCTTTCCCAAAGGCATGGCTTCCAGGTGTGTGGACAATTCAGGGGAAGGGTGTCACGTGGGAAAGCTTGATTTGTCCAGATGAAAAGAGGCTCACAGCTCTGCAGCTGACAGCCTTCCCCACACTGCGTGTGTCTGGTGTGGCAGGTAGAGTGAATCCAGGCACTAATATACCATTGACGTTTAGGCCAACAGGGCAGAGATCTGAACACACAGGTGCTGGCCTGTCCCCTAAGCTTTTGTTCATCTGACCTGTCACTCCTTAAAAACCAAATCAGAATGCTCCCCCCATGCTGGGCAAGTCTCCTTTAACTCCCCCACCACCAGTGAAGTACTGCCACCTGCAGGTCATGTTTGGGACTGCAAACGTTTTCATACCTTGGGCTCATGGAGGGACTGAGTTCCCAATGCATGGGTCCCAGGTTTGATCTCTGGTCAGGGAACTAGAAACCACGTGCTGCAACTGAGAGTTTCGTTAGTTGCATGCTGCAACTAAGACCCGGCACAGTCAAGTAAATAAATAAATGTTCTGAAAAAAGATTCATCGATCTCTTGTGGGGTAAGCTGCCATCACGTGCCTACATGGGTCACAGGACTTTGGAATGTTCTGGTCATTTGCCCTGATGTCTTCTTTTACTTTGTGTGTGTGTGTGTGTGTGTGTGAATATTTTTACTTCTTTTTTTTTTTCTTTGGCTGCACTACATGGCCGGTAGGATCTTAGTTCCCCAACAAGGGATGGAACCTGTGCCCTCTGCAGTGGATGCTTGGAGCCATAAACCCTGGACCATAGTGAAGTCCCTGTGTTGATGTTTTTCTTTGTAAAATAATATACACACCATTCAGAAAGGAAGACATTTAGTTTTGTATTTTGAAGACTTCCTCCCCCACCCTGACTTTATGAAGTTTATACTTTATTCATATAAGTAGGAAGAAAAGCATGCTTCCTACAAATCCATTATGTGAAAAGGAACGCATTTTGAACTACTGAGGAATGCGGGGAGGGCAGAATGGTCTGGCTGAACTGTGAGGTGAGTCATGTGTTTGTTTGTTTTTTTTAATTGGCTGAACCTCACAGCATGTGGGATTTTAGTTCCCCAACCAAGGATCAAACCTGAGCCCCCTGCCTTGGAAGCATAGAGTTTTAACCACTGGGCCACCAGGGAGGTTCCACATGTATTTTAAATATTTTAGGAGCCACTTTACAAAAAATCAGGAGGAAAAGTGAATTGCAGTAATACTTTTGATTTAACCCAATAGATCCAAAATTTTGGCATTTCAGGGTATAATTTATGTAAACTTCTTAATTAGCTATTTTATATTTCTTTTTGTTTCAACACCAAGTGTTCACCCAAGTGTTCTTTACACCACAGGTGCCCAGCAGATTTCCAGCGCTAAGGACCCACATGTATCTAGAAGCTGCTGCACCAGGGAGCGCGGCTTAGAGCATAAATCAGGGACAAATGCTTCTGCTATTCTGTTTCCTCTCTCTGTAGGAATTCCAGGGTAGGAAAATAAATTTAAAACAGGCTTTGCCACATCATTTGGGCCAGTCTTTGCAGAGACGCTACACATATGGGAGGTAGAAGGACCAGAAATCCATAAGGCTCCAAATATTGGAGGTGGCCATGAAGGTCATTGGTGTTCATGTTCCTTCATGTTCATTCGTAACAGCTTGTGGAGAAACCCGGGCGACATTTTGGGCCACCCCCAACACTTCAGTTCAGCTCAGTTCAGTTCAGTCGCTCAGTCGTGTCCGACTCTTT